>NC_061095.1:11024102-11084116 GCF_015104395.2 Macrobrachium nipponense
CAAAAGCTCCTGCAAGGGCGGAGTAAGCTCTTCTGGGGTCCGACACCGAACCGAGACTTCCCTCCTTTTTTTTTTTTTTATTTTTTTTTTTTTTTTTTTTGAAAATGTTATATATTACTACTGTCGACTTATCTTATTTACTTGAGCTTTTGTGACATTTCTTGAGAGTATATTTTTCTTGAGTTTTTGTAACATTTCTTGAGAGAATATTTTCCCATGGAATTCTTGACATGAAGATTGGCAGAAAGTTTGTAGTAAATCGTCCCCCAAAGCAAATGCCAAAGTAACTTATATTTTCGAAATTCTCTCTCTCTCTCTCTCTCTCTCTCTCTCTTCTCTCTCTCTCTCTCTCTCGACTCTCTCTCTCTCTCTCTCTCTCTCTCTCTCAAGAAATGTCGATCGTTATCTTGACCCGGATAGAAATGCCAAGTAAAAGACCTGAGAGTCATTATCGGCGACTTAATATCTTTTACTTAAAGAGACAGAATGAAGCAAACTGTGGCAAACATTCGGCTTGGATATGAAAGCCTTTTTCAGAAAGAGAAATCAACACCATGAACACGCAATGGGTAACTTTGATCAGCCCAATCGCGGACAGATGCCCTCCGGTATGGTCCCATATACAACTTCAATGGCCAAATTGGCTGGAGGGCGTATCACACAGTTTCACAAAATAGTGTGCTAACTTTACATGACCCTCCTTTTTCTGTGCTGTTTTGAAGGTGTAAAAACGACGTAGCATTCAATAGAGGTATGAACGCTATAAAATTCTTCTGTATATCTACAAAATCAAGGGGAAAATGGTTCCAAATCTACCAACACACCCATTAAGCCGACAACCCTTGCACTTCAATTGCACAGCAATTTTAGACCTGTTGCCAGATGTTCTCTGCCTCAGCCCACCCATCCGAGATTGCTCGAGCATCACCATTGGGTTCTTAAATTATGGAACTGTCTACCTCACTGCTTCTCAATTATCACAAATCAATCGTTGCGCATATTCAAGCTTAAGTTTGCAAACTTTCTGGATATCCTGCCGGAGGAGCCATGATGCAATGCTACCGGTCACTTCAGCGGCCTTATTGAAGTCCGTAATTCGAACTCCATAAGGCATTTTGTGTTCAATTTCGAATCAGACCCATAATCATTACTTTATTTAGTTGCAGCTAGTGATGTCCAAGTCGACATAGGGGGGATGCCTCGACGTCGTAATTAAATTGGTTTTGATATTTAAATCATATATAATAATTGGAAGAATATGAACCAGCCTTCTAGGGCCTTATCTTGATGATAATGTGGGCCTATTTTCAAGTTTGTCTGTTTGTCTACCACACATTGTTTGTAGCATAGGGGGGATGCCTCGACGTCGTATTAGCCTTCCCCCCCCCCCCCCCCCCCCCTCCCCCCCCCCCCCCCCCCCCCCGTGGGGTGGATCCGATCATCTCACTCATCAGGTATTCTCTCTCCTCCTCTCTCCTCTCTCTCTCTCTCTCTCTCTCTCAGTAATGGACGATCGAACACGTCTTCTTTTAATGCCAAGTTCCAGGGGGTATTATCCTTATGAAAGTAAAAAAAAATATGAGATCTGAAATATTTTCCTACTTGGGTTGCACGTGTAATTTTTAAATGCACTCGCTAATTACTCTGTAATCATTGATTTTTTTTATGGGGGTATGGATGAAAATCGTGCTGTTATTATTATTCATTACTATATTTTTACTATAAGTTTATGCGGATCTTCCCAAACCTGGGAAATTATATTTGTGGTCATCATGACCGTAGGTTTTCGTCGTCAGACTCTCTCTCTCTCTCTCTCTCTCTCTCTCTCTCTCTCTCTCTCTCTCTCTCTCTCTCTCTCTCTCTCTCTGAACCGGTATAAAGTAGTGAACTTTGATATTTGGAGTTTTTGTCTTGGCCTCTGTTACATTGTTCTTATTGGGAGACTTCTTAAAGGTTCGGTGTCGTTAAGGGATTTTTCTTCCTAAATACGAACCCAGAGGACAGATATTTCTAAATCATGGTGGCAGTTGGAATGTCAAAGTCATATCATATCTTCGAGAGATTGGTAAGTGTCTTTTTGAAAGATCTCAAATATACATTTTTCATAAGGTATTGAACTGAAATGTGATATTTAAATCATATATAATAATTGGAAGAATATGACCAGCCTTCTAGGGCCTTATCTTGATGATAATGTGGGCCTATTTTCAAGTTTGTCTGTTTGTCTACCACACATTGTTTGTAGCAATAGAAAGGATTGTAGAATTTCCCCAGTGAAAGGAGCGGAGGATCCACATTGAGGGTATCCATATCTGATAGTAGTTGTCGTATTGCTGTTCCTCTACGGTATGATAAATGTTTAAATGTCTGTTTTATTTGTGACAAAAAAATATGGCTGTCTTCGTCAAAGGTTGATTCAAGGTTTTATTCCTATAAGATCAAAGCATCAAATCATGTAAAATTTCAACCCCCTTTACTATTTCGGTTCTCCCTCAACAATTCAGTTTATGCCTAGATGAATTTTGATCTCCGGCCGAAAGAATGCTTTTCTGTCAACGTGAAAGCGATTGTTTTGTTCTCCATTCTAAATGGATTTGTCTTGTTTGAAAGAAAACCGAAACTTTTTAGAGCGGTAAAATTGCAGGCGCTGGACGAGCCGCGTGGAGAGACCACGAGTTCTTTCCGAAACGGTGAGATAAAAAATATAATTAAGATTAATTCTCCCAGTTCCGCTCTCCTCCCTCTCGGTTTTCTCCACTCGGAATCTCTTCCTCTAGGTCTGCGGTGTCCTCTTAAGTGACTAAATTTATATCTTCTTTATCTTCAGCTTTTCAAATTTTATATGGGGTCGCTGTTTGCTATTATAGTCTTCTCCATCTTCTGTGATCATGCACCATTCCTCACGCAAGTTCCTCTATGTGTCTCCATCTCATTTTTGGTCTACCTCTCTTCCTTGTTCCGACCACTTCCATGTTTCATGGTTCTTTTATACAGACAGAATCCGCCTCTCCTCTCATAACATGGCCAAACCATTGCAATCATCTGTTTTGCAGTTTCTTTGATACTTCTGTAACTTTCACCGTCCCTCTTATGAAGTCATTCCTTATCCTGTCTCTCCTTGTAACATTCTCATTTCTACCACTTCCATCCTTCTCTCTTGTGCTTTCTTCATGGGGCATGTTTCACAACTGTACATCAACGCAGGTCTGACTAAATTGATATCATTCATGAATATTTTTATCAGTAATAGTCACCATTAATTGCAGTAATGTTAAATTATGCTGGAAGTGTTTTTTTATCGGAACCATCTCAAAATTCATTGATCTCATAATTTCACCCTTACTTTTTACCTCTTTTGCATAAACTGCTGTGCGTCATTTGCATTCGGCATCAGCGCTGCACTTCACTTTCATATGTGAAAATGGTCTCAAACGTACACTAATCTTCCACTCTTATATCATTCATCTCTGCCTCTTTTTCCTGTCTACCAACTCAACAGACCTAAATACTCGCATCATCAACCTGGGAGTGAATTCCCTGCAAACAGCACCTCACCATTTACATCATTTTTGCCGAGGTCAATTCGCTGATTAAGCTACCGATGTATTTAATTCCCAGTAGAACGACTTTTTATTCTCCATAAAATACTTTATCTCCTCCTTGATATATTACCCGCTTTTCTTTTCTCTCTCTAACTTTCCTCTTGAAAACGTTGTCCAATGTCCATCCCACTGCTTGCGATATTGGATCTTCAATTCTTTTTACAGTTGCACTATGATCATTTGTTTTTCCACTGTTGATCCTCTCATTTCCTCATCCACTTGATTTTTGTATTTTCTCATCTTTCCCTCCAATAAATGATCCTCGTAATTCTCATACTTCTTCCACTTCCGTATATTTAATGCTAGCTCATTTTTTAATATCATTTTCTCCTTACATACTCTTCTCACATCTTTGTTATCAAACTCACCACTGTTGATTACTTTTTCATCAACATTTACAGCCCCCCCCCCCCTACCCCCCCCCCCCCCCCCCCCCCCTTTCCAGCTTGAACCATTTACTTCCCTTAATGCCTCAGACGCTTTTTTGATCACCATTACTTCAGTCATTTAGCCTCTAATCATTCTTTATTAACACAATCTAGCAAACTTACCCTCACCCTTTTCTCTTTCTCATGTATCCTTATGTCATCTTTCTAGTGCCCGTAATCTCCAATCCAAGTCTGGCAAAGGTTCACACTTTCATTCCTGGACTACTCACACTCTGCTGCAAAACCTCCAGACCTTGGCAACATTGTTTTCTGTGCCACGCTAAAATTTACCTATACAGCGCTCGAACTAACACATTTGTACTATTTGACACATCCCCTGTCGACCTGACACTACAAGTATTACCCATCCCACAGCTCTATTCTTTTCAGCTACCAAAGACACAATCACTCTTTGATCTCACTATTCTTGTACACAGACACTGGCCTTTCACCTTGTTTCCTGGAGTGCCAAACCATCCAGATTTTTTCCCCTGGACAAATCAACTATCAAACATTTCTTTTCTTCTGCACTGTTCCACGCGCAATCACAGCCTCCAAACCTAGTATTTTATCTTCCCCTAGGTTATTGTGACTTAAGGTCGTAGGGCATGTGCAGTTTTTTTGTTTGTGTATGTATACACACATATTTATATAGAGTATCTTATATAATATATATATTGTTTTACCTTAGATTGATATAATGCGTCTTAACACTCCTGGTATTCCTTTTTCGTTGCGTTAGGTATCACTAAATTGAGTAATTGCAGACATCACAATGATGCAATTCTGTATTCCGGCATTACAAGATAAAGTCGTTCCGCGATGCTACGGTAGCTGTAATGAGCTAATTACGCAATTGAGGGGCAATCAGAAGAGAGATAACTAACGCACATTTACTGTTTTTTTTTTTTTTATCCACTGCCTTACTGGTAATGTTCCCAAGCCTGTAAATCGTGTTTAGTCGATTGCAGCAGTCTTTTTAAATTTGCAATTTTTGTACGGATTACGGAACGTCGATACCACAATTTGGTATTCAAATGGGTTATAAGAAGCTCGATAGCACCCAGTTTTCTCTTTAGTACCTCAATATTGGTGTGTCCAGTTAATGATTAAGCGTTTAAATTAAAGAATAAGGACTTGAGGAAGAAAAGGAATTTTATCACACACCTTATATACGTTATATATATATATATATATACATATATATATATATATATATTATATATATATATATATATTATATATATATAAGCCACGAGGGATTTATCACGTTCCTAACTTTCGTGATTCAATTATACATACACACACACACACACACACACACATATATATATATATATATATATATATATATATATATATATATATATATATATATATATATATATATGTGTGTGGAGGTACTTACTTCTTCGCCACAGATCTAAGGTAACGTGCGCCGTGGAGGCTGTACTTTGGGGGAATTAGGCTTATATAAATTCTTCTTGTCTTGCTCAATGTTCTTAATCTGGAATTCTTTAAAAGGGTTCTAATTTTGGATGAGAAATTAATTGATATGTTTCTTTGCATTAAGTTTATTCTTCGTTAGGGGTTCTTACAAATGTCTTTCCACCTTCTGAGTTACTGGGCTCTTGGACTGATAAAACTTAATTGGCACTTGTTGCAATTACGAGTCTATAGGCACGAGGGAATTTTACTGAGTATTGATTGTCACTTTCACTGTCTTTGATTGCTTCGCACACCACACTTTTGCACCTGTTCTTCTTCTGGGGATTCTTCTGTCTTTCTCCCTCTTCTCTGCCTGTTGCTGCGCCTCTGGTTCTCCCCTCCTTTCCCGTCTTCGTCGTTATCATTCTCTTGACTTCTCTGTTCCCCTTTTTTCTCTGCTCTCCCTCTCTCTCTGTCTGGCCTTTTTGTTAGGATGGAATCTCCTTAGCACCGCCTTTGAATTTTTGGATTCCGATTGGGTGTGGCATTTTCTGAAAGACTTTTTGTGTCTTAGTGGCTACAGACATTATACAAGACCGCCTTCCTTGTCATGTCTTTTACAATGATTCGTAGGCTTTGAATTTGTATACGCCTCCTTCTTCATGTCCTGCTTCTTGGGGGCGTATCCCTTTAGTAACCTCACAGGTCATCGTTTGATACTCCTTTTGGGCTGTCTTATGACCGACACTCATGGCTTTTGATTCGTCGAAGTCCTTAGGTCTATCTTGAAAGGGTGGAGCACTTAAGAGTTTGGCACTCCCCTCCTTTGAACAACGGGTCATAAGAATTCTAACGTATGCCAGATGGCTCTCTCTGACCTGTTCACGAAGGGAACGGTGATTAGTCTTAGGCGCTAATGAGAGTAGTTTCCAATTTCTCGAATATGCCTGGTAGATATCGCTCGTCGCCCATAATCTCTTGTTGGTCACTAATCGCTGGTACGGACAGAGGCTTTTTGGGGGAGATGAAAACCAGATGTCTGATGGCTAAAAGCCTAATGTTTGGAGTAACAAAATCCCTTCGCTAAGAAAAATCATTATCTTATTCCCTTTCCCTTTTCTTCCTTATTATCCGTTTCGTGCCTTTTTCTTAAGTATTATTAAGTTATTGTCTTTTGGAATAACGACACTGTGCCACACTATTACATATATATATATATATATAATATATATATATATATATATATATTATATATATTAAAGATGGGATTTGCGGATGTAGATGTCGATATCAATTTTCATTTCAATTTGCGGATGCGGATAACAACCTTTCAAATTTGCGGATGCAGATCCAGATGCGGATATTTTAATGACGATTTTCAGCCACATAATATTTGAAAGCAGAAACACAAGTGATATTCATGTATGTTTGTATACGTTCATATTTAGCGTACTAACAGTAACAGCGATAACGAACGTTTTAGTTGTCTTGTCTCAAGGTTATTTCATGTTCATTGCATGACAAGGGTAACCAAACTCAAAGCTATTCTTCACATGAGAGAGAGAGAGAGAGAGAGAGAGAGAGAGAGAGAGAGAGAGAGAGAGAGAGAGAGAGAGAGATTCCTAAACAACGCAATACCCTGCCTTTATGATTACAGCTGCTGTAAGTGACATGAAATTACTAAAACAAAAATGTTTTAAAACAAATATGCTATAAAAACTAATATGCTGCAATAGAGCTATTTTATAAAGTATATACTTTATGATGTTTGTAATTGTGATCATGTAGTCTGTAAAATAAAACGAAAAAGCCAAATATAGCAAAAAAATTTCGGCTAGTGTATGAGTATGAACTATTGAACACTGAGCAGGGGGTGATATCCGCATTCTCAAACTGCGGATGCGGATGTTGCTTGCAATGCTAATGCGGATGTAGATGTTCAGAAATTGTCAATGCTGATGCGGATGTGTATTTATAAAAAATGCGGATAATCCGCGGATCTGGATGTATATGTGGATATCCGATACATCTCTGATAGATATATATATATATATATACCTATGTATGTATATGAATGCCTTAGTCTTTTTCATTCAAGGGGTATCTAAATCTTACGATAGTCTATATTTACCGCTAATGTGCAACATGTGAAAGTATTTGGTCTAATTTTAATTGCATGCGTAACCAACTCCGTTGGTCCGTAATCTCAATGACCATTATAAGAACTTACTGCGACGCCATAAAGAGTGAGAGAATTTTGTTGTTTATTATGTTATTGATATTGCATTGGTATTGAAGAACGGCGGACAAAAACTGGGTCATCAGTTTTGTGTGTCATTTAGGGCCCTGATGGCCTTCACACACTTCTGGAATATATTGAAGCAGGACTTTCATTGTACATCTCGGTCAGTGACGTAAGGAACACAGTTTAGGATGCCAAATGAGAGTTCTTCTAAATCAAAGTAATTTTGTCAAGCAAATACTGAAACGGTTGAAGCGTCTCCCTCCTTTGGGAAAGGTTTGCGACTGAGATTCCATTATTTCTTAACTATTTTTGAAAACAACTCGTCTCGTCATTATTAATTAGGCAAACTTGTAATGATGTCTTGAGTCCGTCATTTGGAATCCAGTTCTTACCCTCCTCTCTCTCTCTCTCTCTCTCTCTCTCTCTCTCTCTCTCTCTCTCTCTCTCTCTCTCCATCAAGAGGCTAAAAGAAGTGTCAATTACGGAGGCTGCGAGAAGAGCAGACATTTCATCGCGATGAGAATCTTCCCTTACCAGTTTGAGGACAGAGAGAGAGAGAGAGAGAGAGAGAGAGAGAGAGAGAGAGAGAGAGAGAGATAAATAAATCTCAAGAGATCACCTTTAAAAAGGCTGCCTGTCGTAGGGCGGTGACTATTGCATAGATAATCGATACTGTAATTCGGAGATTTTTAGAAAAGTAGGGTTGGGGTATATTTTTGCTGGGTTGCACACAATGTTTTTTCTTGATCCGTTTTGAATAGACGACCACTACAAGGGCTGTTATGAGAGAGAAGAGAGAGAGACGAGAGAGAGAGAGAGAGAGAGAGAGAGAGAGAGAGAGATCTGACACAGGTGTAGCAAGTGTTTGTATGTTGGTGCTTTTAAAGGTGACCTGTCTTGCCCCCTTCCAGCTCCCCCTTCCTCCCCTCGTGCCCTTCCTCGGTGTCCAATCCTCCCTCCCTGTTTTTCCCTGCAGCTCCCAATGCAACATGGGAGAGAGAGAGAGAGAGAGAGAGAGAGAGAGAGAGAGAGAGAAGGGGTGGAGGGTAAGGGGGCTGTGAAAACAACAAAAATAATCAGACATCGTCCTCCCCTACCCCCCATCATCCCATTGTGTATACCTCTTCGGAAACGGACGACTGACCGGACGCAATCGGAAATCATTTGCCGGAAGTGATAGGAGTAGAAGTCTTCCTCCGTTCTTTCTCTGTGACTCGCGACCCCCCCCCCCCCCGCCCTTCTACCTCTCCCCCTTTCTCATCCCCCTCCCCCATTCCCGGTCTGCCTTCCCTCATTTGCTGTTCATGTCGTGGTGGTTTTGTACATTTGACAAAATTATTCTCTAAGTGTCCCAGATGGCACATTAAAAAAAAAATCCAATATATTGAGATTTTATTTGATGAATAATTTGGACAGATCACGGTATTCGTTTTTCGTTGAAAGTAAGACATGCTAAAATTGATTTCTGATTGACCTGAATATAACCAGTCAAAAAATAAGAATTTGTATGCGGTATCTGTTTTGGGATAAATGTTTCATGATTTGTATCACAAAAATAACTGCTTTCATTTTCATTTTCGAGGACATGACAAGTATCAGGAAATATTTTTGGAAGAGGAGAATGTCAAGGAAATAATAATAGAAATAATCGTATTTAACAATATCGGTTAGAAATGTGGAGTTCTACTGTTACTGTATAAGATTCGTAATTTACATCGGATCGTGTCTGATAGCCATATTTCTCCCTCCCCTTTCTTTTTTATTCACATACAATGGCTGTCATCTGGCCATTGTTACGAAACCATTTGAAGTTGCGTTGTCCAGTTTTGTATGAGAAGTCGGTTTCATTGGTACTGCGCTGGTGCCTGTGTTAACATCCGAAAAACTGAGAATAAAACGTAGATGAATATAGAAATTCACTGAAAAGCCTTTTAGTTATGTAGGCACAGATCTGTATGCGTGAATCTTAATAACCTCTCTCTCTCTCTCTCTCTCTCTCTCTCTCTCTCTCTCTCTCTCTCTCTCTCTCTCTCTCCATTTTCGTCTTGGTCTTCAACTCCTTTGTTCGTGATATGGAATGATAAATTTTGTCCTTTTGTGCCAATGAGGGCTGCCATTTAAACAGTTGGAGCTTGAACTTGGGTGGAGACGAATAAAACCATTTTCCTGGTTACATGACACTGGTTACTGTAACGTGTCAGCAGTCCTTCTTGGTATCCAGGGTATATCTTGGGCGTGTCACATGTCCACATGTTGCTTATTCACCTGATACTCAATTGAAGTGTAGCTTTTGAATTTAACATAAGTACCACGAGAATGTTCGACGTGGCACCACTGCGACACCTCCCCAGATGTCCTCTAGGGGACTGAGGACTTGATAGAGTACAGTAAAGAAAGGAAAGGAGAGAGAGAGAGAGAGAGAGAGAGAGAGAGAGAGAGAGTAAAGTAAGGTATGAGCGGGGCAGAACCACTTGTTTTATTACCAGGTTTTGCCTTTGCATGGTGTGGTGTCTTTATAAGCTTCCGAGTTTCTGATTATCATTGGTCCTTTACTGAAGTTAATAGGGACTTTTAGGATTGCACTGGCCTTTAATCTCTCACGCAAATATACCACTGGCCACCTGAGAGAGACAGACGGGGTTAAGTGCTGGCGGCCGTCTGAGAGAGAGAGAGAGAGAGAGAGAGAGAGAGAGTGAGTCTCGCTGACTTACTAACCACTGAAGGAAAGTTGTGCTGCTGTTTAATTGAAAATGTTAACAGGTTGCTGAAGTTGTTGAAGGCCATACTGAAAGGCTGGTAAACGTGTGTAGGTGGTTAGGTGTAAACACTTGAAATATTTGCCCACCGCTGCGTCTCATTCACAGAACGTTTTCTCTGACTGCTTAAATTGCTAGAGGTAAATTTTGCTGTGTTATAGAAGGGCATCTCAAGAACGGTTGGACGGATGTAAATGATCGTGACTGAAAACATTCACCTGATAACCACCTTCTGGTGATTATGTGCTGGAGGGCACCGAAGGAGATCTGGTGATTTTTCACCATAAAAATCATCTATATCTCATCATTTAAATTGGTTCAATAGCCAGATTTAAAAGCGCATCTTCCCACTGATGGCTCTGACGTTTGTATGTTCTCTACAGCGCGCTCAGGAACCGAAGTTTGAGGACAACGACATGAAAGTAAAGGCTTCCGAACAAGCCTTTTCCTCCGTAGGGGGCTAGTGCCGTCAGTGCACCTCATGCGGTGCACTGAAGGCATTACTTAAGGTTCTTTGCAGCGTGCCTTCGGCCCCTAGCTGCAACGCCTTTCGTTCCTTTTACTGTACCTCCTTTCATATTTCCTTTCTTCATCTTGCTTTCCACCCTCTCCTTATACTTGATTCATAGTGCAACTGCGAGGTTTTCCTCCTGGTACACCCTTCAGTCTGTTTACTGTCAATTTCCATTTCAGCGCTGAATGACCTCATAGGTCCCAGTGCTTGGCCTTTGGCCTAAATTCTATATTCAAGTCGAATTCAACGAACCTTTTCGAAACTCTGTCCTGGAAGGTTGTCAAAGAGCGAACGTGGTGGGGTGGGACGACGGTACAGGGAGGCAGCGACCCGAAGCCCGGGCCATATAAAAGGCTCTTCTATCTGAGCGTCGTCGCCCCGGGGAGAGAGAGAGCCGCGCCGTGGGAGAATAAGAGCAAACCTGCGGAGTCGATCTTGAAGGGACTTTTAAACCTCAATGTACACAACGGCGAGGAGGAGGAGGAGGTCTTTGGAGTGGTGGAGTTGGGGCTGGATCCAGTTCTTGTCACTGGAACTTGCTCTTCCGGAATTGCCTTTGCTTCTTTTCCATGTTCTCGCTTTTCAACGACTTGTGTGTTTCAATACCTCCTGTATAGTTGTAGGCTAAGTATATATACTATAATATTATATTATTAATACTATAGAGATATATATATATATATATTATAATATATATATATATAGATATATACGCCAGCGGACAATGGAGAAATCAGGACTTCAATGACATTACCGTTCGGCCAGCAAGTTGTTGGCGAGTCGGTAACATCACTGAAGTCCTGATTTCTCCCCTGTGCGCTGGTTCGTATCCACGAGAGGACGAAATTCTTATCAACTAAAAAATTTTCCTTTGGTTAACATATATGAAAATATATTAATTCCGAGGTAGAGTGAATTGGATATTAAAGGACATTTGTGGCTCAATGCATATATATATATATATATATACTATATATATATATATATATATATATATATATATATATATATATATATGTATATATATATATATATAATTTATTTTTTTATTTACTATCGAATTCACTATACCAAAGGTCACGCGGTGTAAGTGAAAAATTTATATATTATATATAATATTAGCGGGAGCACGTAATTTTCATCTGCATTTTAGGAACTGATGCATCCCGTAAAGACTTTGACTAAACTCGTGGGAGGTCTTTTTTTTTTTTTTTTTTTTTTTTTTTCGTCACAAAATACATTTTCCTCTCTCAAAACTAAGTATATGGACTATTTTTAAGGATGACGTCTGTGTCTGCCTGTCTGTCTAGGGTTAGTGATGGTAACGTGTATATTTTTTGTATATAATTTTTGCTTTCAGAATTTAACTCTCCCCGCTCTTCTCATGAGCACCATTTAGACATTCATGCTGGTCTCAGGTCATGTTCAGAGAGAAAGGTTGACCGTAGAGCTAAAGCTCTTACGGCCTAAATTGCTCAGCAGTCCTGAGCAACTTAGTGCAAGTGGTATTTGGGGCACGAGAGTTCCTGAAAGCCAATGAAATAGACAAGACTGTGATTGAAACTAACCTTAGAAACATAACGGTCAGGACTGTGACACAGTGTGTCCAAAGGATGGTCGAAGGCAGATAGAGCATGACTGATATTACGATGCATTGCCTGCGCATTGCCGAGCATTAAACTGTTGTTATTGCATGTCATGGCTCCCAGGAAACATGTGTGTTAGCGATACAGATGTGGATGTTCCTACTCGGTTAACGTTGTTAATGGAATGCGATTAGGGTCTTTGAGTGATATGGGAATGAGAGAGAGAGAGAGAGACATTTGATAGCCACGAGTGCAATACCACACTCCTTTGAGAAGAAATGTCGAAGTATGATTTTTTACTTGTGGTTTTAATGGAAAAGTTCTTTTTCTGCTGTATATTTGATATATCTGAATTAACTTTTCCAAATGTACCAAACTGTATATGTTTCTGAAGGTGCTGAAATTTATTGTTAAAGTTATTTATTTTATGTGATGTCATGAAAAATCAGCTCAAAATTGCATTTCAGGTGTGTCTTCTATTAATTAAAATTTAAAGTATAGCATATTTATTAGGTAATTATAGATTCTTTATTCTGTGATGTACTATACTGAATTCTTAGATTTATTTTAATGCTAAATATCTGAGTAATGGATTTGAATTACTATTTTTAAGGCATTAAGATTATATTAAAAGCATGCAATAAATGTTTTAAAAATCAAGAAACTGGATTATCTTTTAATGGATTACGAATGTATTTGAGAATTTGTACACTGACTATTCCAACTCTGATACCCCTAGGAAAGTAATTCAACATCCAAAAATGGATATTGAACCAATTCAGACCGTATGCCCTCGGCCATTTATCACACCGCTGTGGCAGCTGCGGCAGTTGGATTGCGAGGTATTAACCATACAGTCCGGCCTCTAAGGATATAGTTACCTGATATTGGCGCGAGTGCCTCCATATTGCTGTTTCAAACAAATGTAGAGTGTATGACTTTACTCCAGGGAAACAAAGGAGAGAGAGAGAGAGAGAGAGAGAGAGAGAGAGAGAGAGAGAGAGAGAGAGAGAGGACACTTAAACAAGGAATGTAATCTGATGGCGGACAAAATGAGAAATTCAGGTAGGTGAACGATTAGAACAAATGAAGTATGGAAGGTGATATGTGAAAGGGAGCCATATGTCTGGTGAGGAACCTGATCAGTCATATCTGGAAAGGAATCAATTTTAAGTGAGAAATTATCGGTAGAATTCAGCTGATAATCAATGTCAAGAAAGAAGCATAATTATTGGGACATTAGTATTGATGGAATATGAGCGTGAAAAGTGTCTAAGAATGTGAAATGCATTCAGAGTTGGAGTTGGGGATTATTACGTTACAAGAAACCACCAAAGTATCTGAATATTGAGGAGCAGCTTAACGGAAATCAAAAGTAAGTTGAGAATGGGACAGTAGGAGTTAGATAAGGAAAAGAAAAAGAAAAATTATTACACCCATTTAGCCATGAGAACAACTGAATAAAAGAGAATTGAAGCAGCTTTATTATTTCGAAAACATCAACTTCTATTCTACAGTGTGCTTAGTTTGTCATTTGCTGTTCTTGAAAGTCAGCCGCCGTCGTAATGAAACGTCCGCCGTCATCCTTTGGCAATATCATTACCCCCGGACTGACGTCAGCCTCGGCAATCAAGCATCCGCAGAGTCGTTCTGGTCGTCGCGGAGCCTCCCTAGCCCTTCTCTAACTTCTCGGATTTAGCGACAGCTTCCGACGTCGCCCTAATCAAGAGGGAATCCGGGTGAAATCCGAGGAACGCCGTCTACGGAAAACTTGATAATTGCTTGCCGGCTTTTTTGAACGCCGACCTTGCTTGTGGCGTGGCTTCTTCCTTGTCGCCTCCGCCGCCTGCAGCGCTCCCTCCCTCGCCCGCCCGCCAAGGGCCCTTCGTCTCTCGTCTTCGTCTTCGTCACTACCACCACACTCACTCTCTTCCTGTTTGTATGATCATTTTTCCGGCTCTACGTTCACACTGAATACATACAGTATCTACCTATATTTTCTTTTGTATTCAACTCCTCACTGCTGTGTAAGAACTTTTGTATATTGTTCTTAATCACGCTGGATTAAGAAAAGTGACTACATATGCATACTGTTCGAAATCTGTCCCTAATTTTCAGTTTTAGAACACTTGATATGGTCGTCTTATTTGAAAGCTGATGCCGTTCTTTGCTTGTGTTTAGATTTGCTTTGGGCACGAAAATAGATGAAACCGTCTTATTGGATTTTCCTTTTTTTTTCCTTAAAACTTAATTAAAACTGTAATAGAAACCGAAATTTATTTAGCTTTCTAGTTGGAGAGGCCAGTTCAAAGAAATATCTGAATGAGAATTTCGATCTCATTTAAATACAGTTTTCAAATGAGAATGATGCAGAACAAATGCAGAAATTACCATTTACGGGGATTTATTTACGTTAACAAATAACTGGCCTCTCTAGTCGCTCTTGATGTTAGTTTGGGCCTTGGGCAAGTCCGTAGAAACGTGTAGAATAAATGCCATATGCACAGGTGTATGGATAATTATATTTGCATATACACGCATACTCATGCATACATGTCGATGGCCCCTTTACGCATGAATGCAGCTCTGTAAATTGAGATGTGAATGTTTCCGGGCAAATTGTGCAGGTTTTTGGTGACATTTATTTGTTTGTAGAATTCTGAGAAGTTAAATTCGTAAACTTCTTAGGTGTCGAGTAATTAGTTTTTTAAGGGAATTGATTTGTTATTCTTATCTGAATTTTTGACGTTACCTTGTTCCTAATTTTTTTTAGTTTTCTGTAAAAGAAAACTATTGAGTGGCTTTGTCTGTCCTTACTTTTTCTGTCCGCCTTCATATCTTAAAAACTACTGAGGCTAGATGGCTGCAAATTGATATGTTGAGCATCCACCCTCCAATCATCAAACATACCAAACTGCCGCGCTCTATCATCGGTAGTTTTTATTTTATTTTAAGGTTAAATTTAGACGCTCAATGCTATAGGACAGGCCACTACCGGGCCGTGACTTAAAGTTTCATGGGCTGTTGCTCATACGGCATTATAAGCTGTACAGAAAACTAGATTCGTCAGCACATTTTTTACTTGCTTTTTCGGGAGCTGGCTATAAATATTCGCAGCCAATGTTGGAGTTAATGGCGATTGGCGAATAGGCATGGTGTTCACCAGATATGATTCCAATGCATCGGCCAATCAGAAGCGAGATAAAACCTTCAGTGATACCGGCTGCGAATATTTACTGTCGGCCCCCAAAATACAGAATATAAGATTTTACCTTTAATTTCACATCAGGTCTTATTCTTCAATGAAAGGTTGCCTGCTTGTTCATGCTCATTTTGGGTCGTTCTCTTTGATGAGCATCTCGCGTGATGATGTAATAACGACAATAATCGTGAGGCTGCTCGTTTTTGTCATTTCAGCAGAATGGATCGGGGGAAATCGCGTTCATTCGAACAACTGTGATGGCAAAAGTTAATCTCTCACATTGTAGACTTAACCTCCATGGCTAAGATTTCGATATTGGAAGGTGCTTTCCCGTTAGGCAAAGAGGTTCGAGATGACTATACAACTCTTCTGTTCATGTTATGAGCATCGTAATTTCTTTCTTATTATTATTTTGACAGTTGAGTCTCTCTCTCTCTCTCTCTCTCTCTCTCTCTCTCTCTACAACCGGCCTCACTTGGTACTTAGGCTGTCCTCCAGGACCGAGGTCGTTATCTTGCAGGTATTGTCTGTGGCAATCCGACTTGCATTTAATTCTCCTCGTGTGGCTTATCGCAACAAATTAGTTTGCAGATCTCTCTCCTTCTCCTGCGCTCCTTCGCCTCTCTTCCCCAAACCTTCGTCTCTCCACTTCCTGCCAGAGGGATTGTTAGGGACAGTCGCTCAAATGGGGAGGAGCTCAGGAGAGATGCTTGTCTGTGATATGAAGAAACAGAATTGCAAGTTTTTGGTAGAATTAAGGTCAAGGCGGTTAGAATATGTTGTTATATATAGATATATATATATATATATATATATATATAGATATATATATTATATATATATTATAATATATATATATATTATATATATATATATCTCTCTCTCTCTCTCTCTCTCTCTCTCTCTCTCAGCAACAGTGTGGAGGAGTTTAAAAGAAAGCTAGACAAAATCATTAGAACACTGTGAATGAAATTGTAAAACCTGCTCTTAGAGATAAGTGAGCACACGATGTCTCCTCGGATGGACTATAGCAAGTTTTTGAGACATCCTTCTCTCTCTCTCTCTCTCTCTCTCTCTCTCTCTCTCTCTCTTTTGCACATTTTCATGACACCTTTTCTGTCTTTTAGAGCCACTGCCACTTTTTCTCATTCGTTCTAAGAAACAACAAGAACCCATTAAAAAAAAACAGGATGGTTTTTTTTATTTGCTGCACCATGTATCCGTGGTTATAATTTTTTGTTTTTTTGTTTTTTTTGTTTTTTTTGTTTTGTTTTTTTTTTTTGGAGAGAGAGAGGAAGCGTATTTTCCGCCCAGCAGCCTTTTCTCCGCACCGTGTGCCGCTCAATTTATGCGACCCTGTGTTAAGGCTGTTACCCAGCCGTTAATGGCAATGAGCATTACCTTTGCATAACGGAATTGCCGAGGTCGTATTTTTCAGCGCAAAAAGCGGACGTAAATATGTACGAGGGTTTATTAACAGCGGCTGGAACTCGCGACTTTAGTTAGTGAAACGGCTCTTTCTTAAGTGACTTCTTAAAAGAAGGTCGTTTCTTTTGATGCTTAGGATTATTCTCGGAAAAGGAAAGAAGAAGAAGAAGAAGAAGAAGGAGAAGGAGAGGGTTCTTCTACCCTACGGCAGAGAGGAGGCTCAACACAGCGCATGGTCTCCTATTTTACGTGCCCATATAGGAGCTTTGTTATAAAACAGAGCGTCTGTAACGATCTTCACTACAAGTGGCGGGTGGCCACGACGATCATTATCAGTCGTACTTGATTGATTTAAATTTGATTGGCGCAAAAGCACAAAAGCATCCATTACCCAGACATGTATACTCGTAATAGGAGAATGACTTACATGACCAGCATAAGAGTTACAAGGATTAACAAGGATTAGGATGTCTCAAAGACTTAATAGTCTATCCGAGGAGACATCGTGTGCTCACCTATTTCTAGGAGCAGGTTTTACTGTTCATTCACAGTGTTCTAATGCTTTTGTCTAGCTTTCTTTTAAATTTTTCCACACTGTTGTAGTTTACAGCTTCTGGTGGCCGTAGCCTTACACTCGAAATGTATGAAAAGGAATCTGGAAGGTATGGGCGCTTTATCCTTTGTTCCCATAAAAAAAATAACTGAACAAAGGGCTGAATCCACTCCTTGTCTTGTCTGAACCAATGCTTCCCACATTTTTGCTTCTCTGGGTCAGTTGAAAATGCTTTTGTAAGATTGCGTGTTAATTATAAGTCATGCTGGTTACATATTCTTCTGAAAGTTAAGTAGGTACAGCTTCTTGCCCGAAATTGGTGCCGAATGAGTACCTTTGCAACGCAGGCTCATTAATCTTGTAAGTTGCAGTGGTTATTTGACCTTTCGTCTCTTCAGGCGGTCGATATTTGTACAAGTGAACTCGCATTCTCTCTCTGTGTGGCATTTCGTCTCCATTCATAGGTTCTGTGCAATTTTGGTCTCTTCGAATTGGAAATGGCGCTAAACAGAATCACGGTTGCATACTGACTCGTTTGGTTTTGCTCAGCGAAAATATTACCGTTAATGATTCTTGATGTTGAATAAGGTATATTCATATATATATATATATATATATATATATATATATATATATATATATATATATATATATATATAGAAGCAAATATCGTTTAATATTGAATTCACTATATCCTGTGAGTAACTTACTGGTAAGTGATTCTCCATCGGCCAGGATTCGCAGAAGCACTTATCAATTATAATTCCCTCGGATGTGATTTAGTCCCAAGGCATAGTGAATTCTATAATGAAAGGTATTGGTCGTGTATGTAAAAGGGATAAAAATGCTTTTATAAAATGCTGATATATAATCTATACTATACTATATATATGTTTAGATCACAGTCTTAGTAAGATGCACGTATACTTCATTATATGAGCGAATACCAAAGGAAAATGATAGGCAGAGTGTTAATATCAAGCGCATTCTCCTATTTATTCAGGAATCGTCGGTACTGACCTTTGCTATCATTTTCCTGTGATATTCGCTCATATATTAATATATATTTATATATATATATATATATATATAATAATATTATATATATATATATATATATATATATATATATATATATCTTTTCGAGGTTTCTCGCCAGAATGACTTATGCATTGGAAGCCGTGTTAATGTTGCTGAAGTTTTAGATTTTTTCTTGAACGGTTTTTCCTATGTGTGATTGAATTATTTATGCAGGATCATTTTTATAAGTTTCTTGTTAGAGAATTGATTATCTTGACAGTTGAATGGGGACGTTTGCTATGTGTTTATACAGAAGTAGGCGTTTCCTTCTCTTTATGTCACGTGCTTTCAGTCGAGCTATTATGAAATTCACCATCCCCAGTTAGTCCCAGATTCGTGCACAGCTTTTATGCCACGTAAAAATCGGAGCTAGCCTGGTAGCAGCAGCTTTAAAAACGATCATAAATAAATGATTAAAATATAATGAATAAATTATCCTGTTATATCTCGTTATAATGGATCTTCAACTGGAAGGCACGGCAGACCTCGCAGATAGATGACCAAATTCACAACGACTTAAAGGCCACATAAGCTCTAGTAGGCTGCCTAGGAAACCATTAAACTGCCTATAAAATTTGCTTTACGGCCTCTCGTACATTTTGGAGTTGAGTCTTTTAAGACGTTTATCGTGCAGGCCGTTACACTTGCAAGCCCACGGGAGGTCAACAATAAAACGTTTAAACCAGGGCGTGCAAAATAATTTTAGGCTCAACATAAATAACATATTCGACTGAGGACAGATAGAAAGGTTTGCATTCCAAAGGCCTTCTGGATACTCTTCCCTAACCATTTTCATTCCAGCTCATAGTAAATGGATTTTCTGAAATTTATAGTAGACCTCGGAAGTCTAGTGTAGGCGGTAAAGGATCACAGAGAGGTCGGAAGATGTAGATGTCACTTTATAATTCTCTGCGATTTATTCACACGCATATCCCACATACTTGAATATTAACCTTACTAAAAGTTTGCAATATTTTTCATTGCGTATCACATTCGCACATTCTTAAGCTTCACAGGTTTGTATGATTGTGCAAACGAAGTTCATGCATATAGGTACACATTAAAGTTAAATAATAAATACCAGCACGTAAGGATGCAGAGATAAAATCTTGTCCTATTGAAGCTCCATTCCATGAAAACCCGAAGAAGGAGAATGTGAATCAAACAGTTAAATAAAGAGTTAAATGGATAATAATTCAATTGATGTCACGTCTTTTCAGTTTGAGTGACGCAACAGTATAAAAGGCTCCATTTTTCAAACATGGATATTCGTAAAAGGGAAATGACTTACATGACCAGCATATGACATGACCTTTCACTTAAAATTTATGAGAAGAAATCTGGTAGGGATTCGCGCTTCGCCCCTTTGTTCCCATCAAAAATAACTGAACAAAGGATTGAATTCAATCCTTGTCTTGTCTGAAACAATGATTCTTCCATTTTTACTTCTCTGGGTCTGTTAAAAATGCTTTTGCAAGTCACACACACTAACACAATTGTGACAACACAGCTCATCGTCTGAGAAGAGAGAGAGAGAGAGAGAGAGAGAGAGAGAGAGAGGGGGTCCTTTAAAGCAGAAAAGCAAAGATTAGGAGAGAACCAGTCGCTGTTTTTGTGACTATGTCTAGTGCGATTTGCCATTGTTTAGAACTGAATAGTTTGTCACACCTACGTCATTTTGTAGGTGTTATTCTCCCCAACCACCAAACTCGGGTACTTTTACCCTTCGGAGAGTTTACGAAGCCAATTTTCCTCTTTTTATGCCGGAAGAGCTTAACTGTCGGAAGAGAGAGACAGTCGTACTACAGTAGATTCACATCAACCGTGCATTTGATGTCTAAGGCCAGTCCCTTACGGCGCTCCTGATTGGCTGTTGATAAGCTAATCACAGGGCTGGAAACTCTCAGTCTCTCTCGAGAGTTCACATAGGCAGGATGTATTTTCCGCCTCTCCTGAAAGAAGTATACCTCAAGAGAGGTGGAACATAGATCCTACCCATGTGAACTCTCGAGAGAGACGGAGAGTTTCCAGCCCTGTGATTGGCTTATCAACAGCCAATCAGGAGCGTCGTAAGGGACTGGCCTAGACATCAAATGCACGGTTGATGTGAATCGACTATAGCATGAGGATAAAGGACTGTAGTTTTAACGTTGGAAACTCAATCCGAATCGATCTTTAATTTAGAGCTGCCACTGAACTGCTCGTTATTAGACTCCGCTGTTAAGGATATGAGAGAGCTTAAATGACCACTAAAACGACCCCATTAAAAATCGATCAACCTTGGAAATTACCCTTCGTTTAATGACACGACTTTTCGTTCGTCCCAACACACCTCCCTTGCCCTTGGTTTAAAAAAAAAAAAAAAAAAAAAAAAAAAAAAAAAAAAAAAAAAAAAACTTTTTGCTCTGTTCTCCATAATAAGGAAGGCATTAGAGGGATATATGGATGGGGCTTAGGGGGTGCATGCTTTCTCGGGAGAAGGGGGTCAAGGCATGTTAACGACGGATAAAAGGAGAGGGGAGTGTCAAGAATGAGAGAGAGAGAGAGAGAGAGAGAGAGAGAGAGAGAGAGAGAGAGAGAGAGAGAGAGACCCGCAGGTCAGCTAAGAAGGAAAGACGTCCTTGAAGACTCCTGCTGCGCTAATCAATAGAGGGGAAACACGTGAGGGCCAGACTCTGTTGTGCTTGTGCCAGACCCTCTGTGAGGTAACTTTGAAGAACTAAGCAAGGCAGAGGAGAGAATGCGCAAGTAGTGGCTGATAAATGGAAGGGATAAAGAATTCGAAATAAGGAGGAGAGGCTCTCGAGGAAATTGAATTTGAAATGTAAGTGGCGAGGGAGGAGGCCGGAATATACCACAACTGACCCCCGGGGGCGGGGTTGGGGGGAGGGGGGGACTCACTCTATGTCATCTCTAGTCAAGAGAGCTCTTGTTACTAGGGGAAAGAAAAATAAAAATGCCATTGAGCAATGTGCTCTTTAATTTGATGCTGTTACTATTTTTGTCCTCATTATTCAGAATATGCATAAGACGAAAGATGAAAATGGCATTCACGTGCTCAGCAACGTTCCACAGGATAGTGTGCCAAATTGTAAAAAGAGAACAAGAAAAAATGTAGCAAAATGGAAGTAAAAGATAAAAAAAAAGTAAATAATCAGAAATCAACCAAAGTATTATTATAAACCTAAACCTTGGTTTATGCATTCTTCATTACAAAGAACTCCTTCTGACTGACGTGCCAGGGCACTAGGGAAGGAAGCCTTAATCGTTATTAGATGTCCTGTCCTATGTCCTGCTTGCCTTACTGGCCTGGCCTGAACCCGGCTGGATATCGACACACTGTGAGTCACGACGCTATATCGCTTATCTCCCAAGATGAGCCGAGCGGAAGGTTCATTGGTGAAATATTGGACTGCTCATGAAATGACAGAGGGGGCTGCAATAGTTCGAAGTCGCCTTCACCCTGTGAGACAACTCATATCAGGCCTGACCTGTGGGTAAATCGAAGGTTTTTTTTTATTAGGATTATAACTTGTTTTGTGTATCCATCATGCAGATATTGAACTATTTAAAGGAATATCCAAAAAATAAAAGAAAGATATTGAACTATTTAAAGTACATTCCAAAAAATATAAGCTGAAAACGGCAATGTTTGCTGAATAATACTAGAAGACAGCATTTTTTTTAATGCCATTTTTTTTATCATGTAGGAAATAACCCAACCACATTCTTGTATTCAGTTTATTGATCCAAATAAATAGATACTTGTTTTGAATGAATATTTTTCAGTTCCTCTGTTCCGCGTGCATGCAGTTCCTTCAGCTTTCGTTACTGCTGGAATGGAAAATGAGAATGAATTATTTTGTTCTCCGTACTGAATACGAAAGAATATGGAACACTGAACGGCTGATATTTGGATGGTGTGTGTGTGAGTGTACGCTCTTCCTCTCCTCTTCTCTCTCTCGTCCTTCCTCTCTCTCTCCTCCCTCTCTTCGCTTCTCTCTCTTCATATTTAGATCTTTGCGAACATTTCGGAACATTAAAGACTGTGGACATTCAATGAGTTTTGCTTACTGAAACCTTCATTGGTTTTTAATAACACAGGAAATCTACTGTATTCATGGCTGCAGGTACCAGAACACTGAAGGAAAATGAAAACATCGTCGTCATTATTTTCTTGCCGTACATATTCGAATCCTACAGTGGGTATCTATGGGCTGAGTGTCAGGGGCCATAAAGACGAATCTTTGCATTTCTTAGTGCATTTGAAGAACACAATGACATACAGTGGCAAGAAAATGTCAACTCAAACAATGAGGGAAGCTTTGAATTGACTTAATGAAATCTTTTTTTTTTTTTTTAAATTGCTTCGAGAGATTAACTGAAAAAATTTCTTTCGAGAGATTGACTGTAGCCCTGTCCACCATTTCCAACCAACTCTGTGTCAAATAGTGTGCTTTAATGAGAAGCATAGCTTGTTAGATTTGTTTTTTCACCTCAGTGAAGAAAAAAAAGTTCTTTCTCCATCAGTGTACAATGAAAATTATAGGGTCAACTCTCGTTGAATGTAGTTCGTTTAAATGTGGCAGGTGTTCTTGTTTAGAAAGATCTCTTCTCTTGTTCTCGTTTCGTCACGAACTTCAAAAATGTTGAAATGATCCTTCTCCGGTACATACCTCTTTGTCAGAGAAGTTATTCTGTTTAGTAATGACGCACATTTCATTAAATTGGTGTAAATTTGGAAACGAAATTTTAGTACTAATTTTGTTATTGATCTAAGAATTCTTGTTTATAACTGTTCTAGCTAAAAAAGAAAAAAGGTATATTAACCTTTTCTCATTTTTAACTGGTATAAATGTCAGTTCTTGTCCCAAAACATTTTAGTATGAAACTTATGAAACTAGAAAACTCTACACTTATCTTATCAGCGGAATTGTGTCATTGGTCGATGTCCAACATATCCCCGAGGAGCGGAACGAATCTTTCAAAACTCGTGGAGAAATGTGTGATCTAAATAACGAACAACAAAATTAATACCTGTTGAATAACATTTTTGGAAGAGTATTAGAGTATTAATGGTATGAGAGAGAGAGAGAGAGAGAGAGAGAGAGAGAGAGAGAGAGAGAGAGAGAGAGAGAGGTTCCTCCCTAGTGAAGGAGGGTATTACCTCGTCGAGAGACTCCTGTGTGTAAATTCAGTCTGTGTCTGAAATGGTAATTGAAATTCAGGAGCCCAGTTCTGGCTCTGGCATTGGTTGCAAAGTTATCGCAATTCCCGAATTACAGGATAAACTCACTTCGCTCCGTGCTCAATGCAAACTGTTTAGACTTTATAGAATTGTTACGCCCTATTAACCACTGGTGGTTTTAATATTTAGAGGTATTTTGGATCATAAATTGGGGAAACCAAAGAGCCTTACGGAGACGAAAATCTGGTTTTAATCGTTTTTGTTAATTATGCATTTATGGCTCTGTCTTGTGAGTTACTAGAGATAGAGAATATCTAATTGGCGAAGGGAAGAAAATGTGAAAATTTGTCATAATCTCAGTTTAATGTCTTTGCAGTGAATGACGATGACGATGATTGCTATTACTGACGCGTTCAAGGAAACAATCCCAGTATCATTCATTTCAAAGCAAGCCTCATATTAGAATTTATTGATTGTTAAAAATCCGGGGGGAAAGGTCGCCCTATAAAAAAAAAAAAAAAGAGAGAGAGAGAGTGAAGGAGAGAGAGAGTACGAGCAGAGAGAGAAGAAGAGAGGAAAAAAAAAAGTGAACGGCTGCCAATACGTTCAATCTCTGGGAAGTATTATCAGAATTCGTAATTCTTGGGAAGAAGCCATTAGGAGGATGAAAAGGGGACACAGAGAATAAAAATAGGACAATCAGGGGGGAGCAAGAAGGCGGAATCGAGATGTCATTGCCCTGAGACAAGAGGCCCAAGGAATTGTTCTCTCTCTCTCTGAGAGAACTCGTCTGCAGTGACGACTTAGAGGAAAGCAATTGCGTGGAATGATTTCTCAGTCACCTGTCACCTCCCAGTAATTGGGGGAACCAGCAGGACAACATCAGGTGGCAAAAGGCGACGCGGGAAAAATAAATGGTGGTCGGTACAACCATTACTTTGATTAGGGGACGTTGCGGAAAGGCGACACAATGCTGTTTTGGTTTCTTTCTTTTCATTGTAAGTCATTTCATTGATTACTGACGTTTTCTGTTAATTGTTGTTCTTAAATTCCTCAGCTGTTGGGATGAAGTGGCTCCTCCGCCTTGATGTCTGAGCACATTTGGAAAAAACATTTTAGATATTGTTCCTTTTTATTTTGAGTAAAGTGTATTAAATTATATTAAAGTGTGTTTGTGTGCTTCCGTATAATGCTATCAAGACAAAGAACATTCTTGGCACCGGTAACTAATTGTAAGGAAAGAAAGTTATTTCTTTACATAAGGGAATGTATGCGAGCTTTTACATAAATAATATAATATATATATATATATATATTATATATATATATATATATATATATATATGTGTGTGTGTGTGTGTGTGTGTGTGTGTGTGTGTGTGTGTGTGTGTGTAAAGAAATCATGAAAAGAAAATGCGTGCATGATCAATCTTAGGCCTATACAGAAATAAAAAAGAAATAAATGCAAAAGAAAAACTCAGTAACGTGTATGTGTGCGCGCGCACGTGTGGAATGAACACCTCATAAACTTAAATCGTGCAACCCAGGAATCCAAAAATATATAATATTTTATGACAGATCCAAATTGCGTAAGTATTATGTTTATAATATCCACATAGAATCTTTTGAGACAGGAGACGCATTATATTATCCCGAACTCAAGCTGCATGGAAGTGGAGAAAGGTAGGTAGGTGGAGTAGTATATGATAAGAAAATGCCAATCAAGCTAAAAATCAAGCTCCATAGCGCAGTGATAAGACCAGAGTTAATGTATGGATCGGAAACATGGGCTCTAAGAAGAAAAGAGGAAGTAAAGCTAGAGAGAACAGAGATGAGAAATATGAGGTGGATTATGGGAACATCGCTGCTTGAGGGATTGGAAAATGACGAAATAAGAAGAAGGGCAGGCAGGCTTAGTAAAGATTACAGAGGTAATAAGAGAGTCACGATTGAGATGGTATGGGCATTACCTGAGGATGGATGACGAGGAGGGAGCGAAGAGGGCTTGGAAGGATCCTGTTAGAGGAAGAAGATCGAGAGCGAGACAGAGAATTAGATTGCAAGATAAAGTGAAGGAAGATATGGGGGGAAGAGGTTTGGTGGAGGATGATGGCTTTGATAGAAGGCAGTGGGTGGAGGAGAAGGAGCTTCAGGCAACCGACCCCTTCATGTAGGGATAACGGTGGGAAAGAAGTAGATGCATATTATCCCAAACTAGAGGAGTCGGTTTTGCAGTCAAGCGGTTGTATTAACGAATTTCGAGTCCCAATGGTATTACAATTCTCATTTAAAAGGGTGTAAAGACGGTTCCTGACAGTAGAGAGAGAGAGAGAGAGAGAGAGAGAGAGAGAGGGAGAGAGAGAGAGAAGGGAGTGGGCTGGAGAGAAATGTTATCAATATCATGACATTTTATGAATTGTTCCGCCATGGTGGATTGAGTATTACCTCATTTAGATCCTTCCTTAATATTGATATACAGTTTTTTTTTTAAATAATGACCTCGCAAGTCTGATCTCTCTCTCTCTCTCTCTCTCTCTCTCTCTCTCTCTCTCCAGCTGTGGCCAAGAACGAATGACTGACAACTAGGTACACTGCTAAGGTTAACAGATGCATAATGGACTTGAGAGAAGGCGCTCATATCATTCCTTAACGCCTGGTTCTAGAACCAAGAGTTGGCCGCCGGCCCCTCAATTTGTGAGCCTAGCTCCCTACCACTATTCCATGAGACCATGGGGGGGGGGGGGAAAGAGAAATAGAGATAATACAAATAAGACTGAACACTGACGTGCTTCAATTATTTTTCACACATTTACTATTTAGAATGATGACGCCAAGCAGCCATTTTGGCGGGGAAAAATCTAGGAATGGCTTGAGAACACCAGGTTGTCGTCACCGGTATGCAATAGTGGACAACACTAAGTCTAAATGAAGGTGTTTGGGAGAGAAGGGAAGATGAAACAGAATAGATAAATACTTCCTTCTTGGGCATCTTTGAAAATAGAGAAAGGGATGGGGACATCACTGTCTCTTGTAGCGCAGTGATATTATGGATTAGTCAAACCAATTCGGTTAACAGAGCTCTTATATAAGTGTGTATTGTATAAACAGAGCCAAATGCCAACGAAGGAAAAAATGAAAGAGCGGAATGGTTGTAGGCCTTTCGACACAACGGTCTAGTAAATACCATTCCGTTGTTTCACTTTCCCTTCGTGTCATTTGCCTTTATTTATAGAATTCATCAGGTTCCATATCTTCGTGATTCAGTCATACAAGTATTTATGTATGTATATACGTATTTATATGTATATGAGTGTATATGAATTTTTATCACATCACCGTGATTCGTATACATGCATGAAGCTACAAATGTCCTTTAATATCCAATTAGCTCTACCTCGGAATTAATATATTTTCATATATATGTTAACCGAAGGGGAATTTTTTTCGTTGATAACTTCGTCATCTCGTGGATTCGGAGTAGAGCGAAGTGGATATTAAAGGACATTTGTAATTTAATGCAGGAACGTACTATATTCGTATGTATTGTTGAATTATATAATAAATTTGTTCTTCTTGATGCGCTCCATTAGGCCATTTTCTCTAGTGATATTTTTAGTCTTAATATTCACGTAGGCGGTAACCACAAATTGGGATATTGTACAGAAGAAACGTTGGGAATTTTAAGTCAGCGCTCGTAGGGAAAGAAAAGGAAAGGGTCTGATCTTGGGTCTGATAACGCCAGCGAGAGGTTTAGGCGTCTTTTGTGGCGGGAATTTCAGAGGATTTGGCTGAATAAGCATTCTTCGGAAAGTGATGCCAGGGAGATACAAGTTACCTGAGGAAAGGGGAGGAGGAGGAGGAGGAGGAGGAGATTGCGCCGCTGCCTCCTCAAATCTCCCTGCAAAGGAATTCTGGCGAGGAGGAAATTTCTGGCGTGGTTTCCTAAAACTATTCTGTGCTTTAGACCCTTAGCTCCTCAAGCAGGATCGTGATATCAGGAACGCGGAGAACAGGTTATTTTGAACTATAACACTTTTCATGACATTATTATCACAAAGCATAACTTCAGCAGTTATTGCCAGTGGCGAATGATTCTTGATCGAGCTTTCATAAAAATGCCCACTTGCAAATGATACCCACTCGAAATATCTTTATTAAAATACCGAAATGACATCGTAAACAGACCCTAAGCACTTTTGTTCCGAAATAAAGACAAGGACAGCATGACCGTCTATTCAAGATCAATACAGGTATTACTGCGTGGCACGAAATAACCGTTTTATCGATGATATCCGCATTGAAAAGCCCTGTAGGGACAGTATTTCTGTCAAAAAGCGTCATACCAGGCTCAACTTGAGCCGTCTAGAACATAATTATCGAAGTTATGTCATTAGCGGAAATCTGCTTAGATTCCGGCATAGCTGAAATACGTCGCCTCAGCCTGAAAATCTCGGAGGAAGTTTACTCATTATGCTGTGTTGATTAGTGTCTGGAAGCATTTCTCCCGGACTGCCGACTCGCATAGTTCGTCTCTTGTGAAGGTGAACAATTCGTGTGTGTGTGCGTGTGTGACTTTTCTTTTGCTTTCTGCCGGTTTTACTGTGCGTTATGGGATGTTACCGTTGTGATTATCTTTGCTTTCTGTGTGGAAATAGTTTGCAGGTTTTATTTGAGTTCTTGAGAATTTTTTCCACGACGTTTTGTCGATGATTCTGACAAAAAAAAATTTAATGATTAGTATGGTTAGTGTTTTTTAATAGAAATTTCTCATAATTTATAGATATTCTTATTTGAAGGTGGTATGAATCAAATGATCGAGCGCCTCAGTGGCGTGATCGGTAAGGTCTTGGTCTGCCACCTCGGTGGCCGCGAGTTCGATCTCGGGCATTCCACTGAGGGGTTAGAGATGTGTATTTCTAATGATAGAATTTCATTCTCGACGTGGTTTCGGAAGTCACGTAAAGCCGTTGGTCCCATTTCTGAACAACCACTGGTTCCAAGCAATGTAAAAACACCAAACAAACAATAAATGATCGACCTGTTACACGGTGATTTGTGTATGAGGTGGAATAAACGTAACAATTCTAGAAGCCGTTCCACTAAATATAAAAGAGCAGTTAATGCCGGTTGTAACTTGGAACTCTTTCGTTTTGAATTAACACCAGAAAGTATGGACTCAAGATCTTCACATTAGTCACTTGCACGCAGGTTGCAATTTGGCATCCAAAATAATCCATTATACCCAGTTGCAATGACCACTGAAGCAAGTGAGGGCAATTCTTTGGAGAAAACTCGAAAGCCGAGAAACCCGGTGAATAGACGCGGTGGTGGTAGGAAGAAATTTTCCTGGAAAGTCGACGCAAATTGGCCGTTGAAAATCCACATTACCGGTCTGAGATGGTTCCAGACAGTAGCATGGAGGAGGCTGGCAAGAGCAGCAATGAGTTGCAGGGAAGCCTAAGAGCGAGTAAGGTCTATTAGAGAAGGAGCAAGAGTATAAAGACAAGGTGCTACTACTACTACTACAGCTAACTGAAATTCAAGTGGTTTTATTATTGTTTACTTTTGATCCGCTTAGTTAAGCATTCGGCTATTATAAGATTAAACAGATTCTTACTTGCCAACTGTTTAGCCATTGAAATTTTAATCCAGGAAAACAACTAACTGCAATAATGTATAATTTAGCAAAAAGACCGCTCAGAAACTCAATGCAGGTGCCAAGAAATGAGAATATGACTTACGACTGTTCTGGGGATGCTAATCTCACTAATAGGAACTCTCTCTCTCTCTCTCTCTCTCTCGATGGTTTTTATTTGGTTAGTACATATAAAATTAATACTAAACAGATAGAAAATCTTCCAAACACCATCGTGTTTAAATGCAAAGGGTAATTTTTTTTTCCCAGTTTAACTGGAAGGGAGAGCAAAGACCTACCATTTAAGATATCCAAGTTGGAATTTTGGTGACCTCAGCTTAATGGTAAACATAACGAGAGACTTGTACAATGCTCTTTTCTCCTCTATTACAGTTATCTCTTTTCACTATCAAAAAGGTGGTCGTTATTCGGTAATGGAGGAAAGATTTTATGCAAACAATTTCACAGACTTGGTTATCGCGCTTTGCTGCTTAACCGAGACTCCTAAGCTTGTTGCTGGGATGAGGAGGATGTGTGCCCATTCCCAAAGTTGTTAGTCTGAAAGCTGATGCAATGTTGACCAAACTAGCGATTAGTAGGTTTTGATGTAATAACTTATATATGGTAATTTTAGTTTTCTGTAAAAGAAAAATAGTGAGACTGCATTGTCTGTCTGTCCGCACTTTTTCTGTCCACCCGCAAATCTTAAAAACTACTGAGGCTACAGGGCTGGAAATTGGTAGGTTGATCACCCACCCTCCAATCATCAAACATGCCAACTTGTAGCCCTCTAGCCTCAGTAGTTTTTATATTTATTTAAGGTTAAAGCTAGCCATAATCGTATGTATGGCAACGATATAGGACAGGCCACCACCGGTCCTTGGCTGAAAGCTTCATGGGAAGCTGCCTATACAGCATTATACCGAGGGCACCGAAAGATATATCTATTTTCGGAGGCCTTAATGATACGCTGTACAGAAAATTCGCTTGCGCCGAAGAAACATATGCAATTATTACTTGTTTTTATCTAAAATCAGTTTAGGATGGGAATACCAGAGAGAGAGAGAGAGAGAGAGAGATTGTCAAATGAAACCTCTTGATACCTCGCTGTCGTCACGGGCGACAATGAGGACAGCGATCGTGTGTCAGTCCTTGTTAATGCTTCCCATTAGGACATTTCCGATAATGACGTCGTGAGGTCATGTACGAAAGCCGCCCAGAGGTTAATTATCGAAAGCTTTCGACGATCGGCGATCGAATGCTTTCCAAATATATACTCTGTTTGAAGCTTGCCGGAAATTCTTTAAAAAAAGAAAAAAAAAACATTTCAGTGATTTCGAGATCAAAGATCGCTGGAAAGTCCAGAAAGCTTCCGAGAATTTCTTTTTGAAAAAAGTTCCACAGACTTCTTCCTGGAAGTTGGAAGGCTTTATAGAGGTGTCTTATTTAACTTTGTGTGGCACTGGATAAAATGACCCCCGAAATTCCTTATTGAAGATAACCTCCTGCATTCTCCTCGTTGGAAGTAGCTTTCCAGATATTCCAGTTTCCGTTCGACGTTTATTGAGTTGTCCTGTCCTGGTCGAGGACGATCCCTCGCTGCTGTCGATTGTCTTTGCCGTCGATTGTCGCTTTTGCATCGACAGTTTTCGTTGTACCAATCTCTGTTCATTCTTATGGGGCTGAGCATAGCATATAGAGCCTTGATATCCAAATAATTACTTTTACCCTCCCTTTCTCTTTTTCCTTGTAAGTTCATATAAAGGTGAACATGAATGTGTCTTTTAGTATATTTGCTCTGTGTGTGTGTGTATATGTTCACAATGATAATCGCCAACATTCTTAAGAGGCCCTTAGTGGCCAACTAGATGGGTCTGCCCATCTTTTATCCACCATTGTGCTTACTTTTCTCTTCTTTCTAAATCGTGTTCATGGAGACTGGCTTTATCCTATCCCTACTAGCTTGGCTGCCTGGGATGTTCTCGGAGAGAGCGAACGGTATCTAACATCAACAACAGTTACGTTCGTCTTTTGTTTTCTCCTTTCCACTCCGGGCATTATTTTTCCCAATTCTTATTCTTCCTTCTTTTCCTCACTTTCCCCTTCGATTTTTCCTCCTCTTCTTGATCATCATCATTGGCCTCCTTATTCTTCCTCCTGTTCTCCGCTTCATTTTCTTCATCCTCCCTATTTTTCCATCCTCCTGATCATGACCATAACCAAGCCCGACCTTCTCCCCTTCCCTCCTCCTCCTCCCCCACTGTTATTTAACCATCCCCCCCCCCTCCACCAACCTCTCCCATCTACAACTACTTCCCATCATCTTTCTACTTCCGATCTGTCTTTGATCGTCGTAAGTCCTCCGAGCTATTATAAATGATTCCTACGGTTAATTTACTAGTCGATTATCCGTCGTTTCGTTTTTTCCTCAGAGATATTTATTATGACAAAAATGTCCGACTTATTATATGACCGAAATATATGATTTGGCTTCTCGTGTTAGCGAACAACAGTACGCATTATATTTATGATCTGAGATTTGTGTCCCGTAATGTTTTTTGGACGCAATCGGTTCTCCCTGACATCTTGTGACGAAGCGGTTGATGTTTTGAGGATGGTAGGGATATCTTTCTTGAAGAATTTCTTTATAAAAAAGTGTTAGCGTATTTTATATTCGATACGAATATAGCTTTCAGTAGCAAAACCTTCCTCTCCCTAGCAAGGGGGGGAGAGAGGAATGATGACAAACCCGTATAGGTGACTGCCTTAGTTTGTTATCCGAACAGTTATAGCTTTTTAACTTCCTCTTAGGCATTGTATTTTAGCCCAGTACGTAGTCTGATTGTTAGATTTAAAGTGAACGAAAACGAGGTCTTAAGCTTAGTCAAGTTAACGTCCCTGCATTCTACAAAACCAGCCATTGCTTAGTCTTACAACAAACCTGAGCTGTCTGTTGCAAGAGGCGATGGTTCACGACGAAGTCCATGTGACATAAGTGATAATGACTTAGCACAGAAATTGACACCCATCCCGTTCGTTTACGTTATGCTGAGTGTATTTACCGTTGTCCTGAATTATCTCGAGGATTTTGGTGGTGAAATTTTACGAATTCAGCTGAGAGAGGGAAGAGAAAACAGAAGGCGAATGTGGAGATGTGCAAATTAATAAGAAACTGTGTTTGGGATAAACCCTCTTCTTTTTCTCAGCAAACAAATCTAACGCTAGAGATAACTACGTGTATTTCAATCGGCTAATTTTTGGATGAAAGTGGATGTAGAAAGAATATGGTTTTTTTATGTACAGTTATATATATATATATATATATATAGATATATATATATATATATATATATATATATATATCGTGTATGGTTATGTATATATGTGTGTCTGTTTTAATGTCTGTAAGTATGCATGGTTGTGTTATCTTTGTAGGCCTGTGTATCTTGGTATGAATTTAAACGTAGTGCAGCTGAACAGTGATGGTTATTCGTAATAAGCGACTTGATATTCTGTAGTTTTTGTAAACCTAGGGATTCGTGGGTGTACTTTCTGCATAAGGCAAAGGTTTTGATCGCAGTTAGTAACACTCTGGCTGGAATGAGACTGCATGCATTTTCCTAGTTGTTGGCAGAGCAAATGCCAGTAATGGTTTTTGGTATCACTGGGGTCTCGATCTTCATCGTGGCCTGTCTCTTATTCAATATCTCAGTCCATTATTTGTACTTCCACTAGTCTACCCACTTTATCTTCCTGGGAGAGATGTGCTTCAGTTTAGTATCTTTTCATCAGCATTCAAGACAGGGGGTCGGTCCACCTTGGGCCTTGAGTATCCGATTCAGTTCAACAATTCAGTCCTAGTCATTCTTGTTTTTCCAAAGAGGTTCGTTGTTAAATAACTTAGAACTTTTCCAACAAACTGTTGCTAAAACTGTAAGTCAGTTTGTGACTTGGTGAAGGTATGGTGCGATTGTATTTCCCTATTAGTAAATGCAGTATAGGTCTCATTATTTCTAATATTTTAATATCGTGTAGAATTGTGATCGCAAAAACTACGGCACTCTTCCATTATTGGGGAAAAACTAACGTGAAGCTTAAAAAAAATTTACATGAAGCTTTAACAAAAGAACATCAACAAGAGCTTCATAAAAAAAAATCTCGTGAAAAATCCTGCGGTATTAAAATTGTTCCAAAAAGTCGTTCGATCGTAGAAAGTTCAACAATGTGGGATGAGTCAAAGCGCTTTTCGATATTAGATGAAATTGAAACGATTGAAGTATTGCTGTAATGCATTTAACGCTGAAGAGTAAAGAGCATCGTGATTTAAATGCATTTTTCTTAGCAAATTTCTACAAAGAGCATAGGATCTAACAATAATAATAATTTTTTTTCAATTATGACGTGACTGGCCACTCTCACTCGAGCCATTTTAAAAACTTAACAAGAGGGTTAGGTTAACTCTGTTCATTTTCAGCTCAAACTTTCTTCTGTAGAAAGGTACCAAAAATAATCGACATTTTTTCTCTTTCACTCGTGAAAACCATCAAAGAATCTAGGCATTTGAACACTGGATCGGGAAGCGTAATTGAGCATAATAATACTTGACGCATTTGCGTCATTGGGCCTGTTCGGATCGCCAGGTAGGTTGTTGATGGCGTAGGACGGCGGCGGCGGTGGAGGCAGCAGCGATGATGATAATGGCGATTATATGATGCCGCCTGTTTGTTAAAGGAGGTATCTTCATTCAGCAAAGGTAGACTGGCTCCCGCCTCAGTAGCAGTTCACCTTGCTATTTTTAATAGCAAGCGCTTTTCCTAGGAGCATGTTTCGGGTATTTCAGGCCAGATGTGCAACGGGTTTAGCGCTTGTTTGTGTTTCCTGATTTAGAGAGAGACCTGATACGACTCATTCCAGATAGTTTTGATTATACATTTTTTTAACAGTTCTGAATTGCGTTTGATTATTATTATCCCCGTACGGGGTTAGTGCCGTCAGTGCACCTCATTCGGTGCAATGTAGGCATTACTTAAGGTTCTTTGCAGCGTCCCTTCGGCCCCTAGCTGCAACTGCTTTCATTACTTTTATTGTACCTCCTTTTATATTCTGTTTCTTCCATCTTACTGTCCACCCACCTCCTAACAATGGTTTCACAGTGCAACTGCGACGTTTTCCTCCAGTAACACCTTTCAAACTTTCACTGAATGGCCTCAGTTGCCCCAGTGCTTGGCATAATGCCAAAAATCTTTATAAATCAAATAAATCAAAATTTGATTATTATACGAATAAACTTTGTGGATTCAGTTGCGAGCCATCACAGTCGAACAACTGTCATGATGTCATCGCCATACGATTGAAAGGGCTTGTGATAATCCGCCAACCTTCTCCCTCTTTCTCGAGCTTTCTCTTCCACAAATCTCCACTCATCTCCCGTCTCCCGTCTAACATGATGACGTCAGAGATGCGTAGTGCTTCTTTCCCTTCGGGAAGCCGGTGAAATCGTTTACCTTCGGTGGGATCGATCTCATGTCTTCAGCTGGTGAGAAAAGCTAATGTGGTGTGATGGATAGTACAGACACTAGGTGGCTGTTGACATAAACTGTGAGTTAAATACCTGGTAATTAGACAACTGCGATGGTTGCAGCCAGGACTAAAAAGACGGCGAGGCTAACAACCGCATCCAAAGAGGTTAGAAATCTCTTCAAAGAGTAAATGTGTGATTAGGAAAAATGCGTTTTAATAAGTGTTCTAATAATAATTACAAATAAAGTGTAAAATCATGTTTTGATTAATGACGTTATATGAATTTGTGGATTATATGACTTTTAGTTAATATATTACCTCATTGTATATTCAGTTTTAGATTAGAACTGTTGACAATGAAGAAAAAAACCTTTGTGAATAGACGGTGGAAAGCGAGATGGGGATGATAACGGTTTCGGAAGAGAGAGAGAGAGAGAGAGAGAGAGAGAGAGAGAGAGAGAGAGAGAGAGAGAGGCGAATTTGCATCCCTCTAATAAGAACCTTGTCTATGTAAAAGTGAATTGGGTCCTTGCCAGATCTGATCTCTCTCTCTCTCTCTCTCTCTCTCTCTCTCTCTCTCTCTCTCTCTCTGCCCCAATTGCCATTAAAATTGAATTTGGTTACTCCGCCATTTTTATCGTCGACGGTAATATTCCGGCTGGAAATTAAAACGTTCTGGATTCCCGATGAAGGTCAAAGCTGATGACGGGAATTTTACGGAAAGATGTTTTCAAAGTTTTTTTTTTTTTTTTTTTTTTTTTCTCGTCCCAATGAAACCGTTGAATTTGGTTCAAAGCGATGCAGTCGGATCCCAAATCTAAACCCGCAGCGTTCAGGAAGCGTCCGCTGTGATGCAGATTATTCGCATTTCCTGGGACCCTTCGGGGGATTCTAAAGAAGGCCATGCAGGAGCTACATGAAGGGTTTTGTATGCGTTTCTTATGTAAGGTGATTTTGCAAGTTAACGCTGTCTGCCATTAGTTGAGCTTGAGTTACAAAAAAAAAAAAAAAAATTAGTATAACCTGTAGAATCCACTATCCCACTTCGATGGTTCGGATGTTTCACTAAATTGATAAACCATGGCATCATGTTGACCCAGTTTGATGGTCTGCGTGCTCTCATGCAATTCCGGCCAAGATTGCTCTTCTATTCTTTTGGATAAAGATTGAAGAGTAAAACTTACCCAGTACAGCTACCCTCCTTGGTCTTCTAACGACCTTGTTAGAGGCAATGATGAATATTTATGGGGCATCTCGGCTACCTAAACTGCTAATAGAGGTTAGTCCGTTCGGTATTATTCGAGGTTGGAGTTTTATCCTTTTTTTCCACGACGCTTTGAGGTTTGCTCCATTTCCACGCCTTTTTTTATTTTTATTTTACTTTTTTTTTTAGAATGTTATGTAGATTGTTGGTCTTGTTACAAGGTAAGCTCCAGTGAAGTAACTTCTACTTCACACGAACACAAACATACACACACACACGCACACACACACACACAAAGGAAAAACGATCCATGGTAAATACAAGTTTATATATATATATATATATATATATATATATATATATATATATATATATATATATAATGTTTATTACTGTATGTAGTTTGGTAAATTATCGACTGGTAATGTTCAACTTTAACCTTTGTGCGTCTGGTAAATGCCTTGGCACCTGCCCTACTTTCGATATTTGATGTATTAAAGGAAAGGAAATTTGTTCATTATTTGGTATGCTTGATGTAACAACAAATCGCCGCAGGTATTAAGTCAGTATTCAGTGATCTGGATTGACTTAGGTGTAGTTTTCTTTAAGCCAGGGTGTGAAATTAGATTCGAGGGTAAAACTTGGTTGCGTTGCGCCTTATCGCTTCAACAATATATGAGAAAAGGTCTGACTCAGGATGCCTTTGCGATTTTTGTGAAAGATGACATTTTGATTCATCTTCCGTTGTTTTCCGTGCCAGCTCATCTTATGATGGGACGAGAAATAGCTTTTTCTTTCCTATATTTCTGTCGTGGGCGTCAGTATACGCTCGCCACTGCCATCACTGCAGCCATAACCACACCAGCAGCAGCAGCAGCATCTTCTACCACTACTTTTATATAAATTTCTCTGATCTTGCGGTAAAGGAAGTCGTTTGAAGAGAAGATAGACTATGATATTTATGTAGGGTGTATGGTGGGGATTGTTGGTGCGTGCTGTTTGTTTGGTTCGAGAATGAGGGTGCGTTGTGATAGGTCTTGGTGTTGTTTGTGCATGGTCCGCGAAAGTAGTTTGGTTCGGAGATGTTAACGAGTGTATGTTGTATGTTTGGGAGAATGTATATGATGTGCGTATGCAGTACTTCAGGAGTTGAGTGTTTGTCGCGCTGTGTTTTCTTCTGAGGAAGAGTTCGGTTGTATACACGTGTGTGTATTTATTTGGCAGTCATATGTGTGTGCATGCTGCGTGTTTGGTTCATAGAAAAGGTGTGTGGGGGCGTGCCTGTGGTGCGTTCGATATGTGGGGAGAGGGAGCCTTGATTGTTGATGGAGGTTGAAGGGTTTGGCAGGTAATCATTATCCTCATCAGCCTCCTTCTTAATGCGGAGGGAGTTTGAGTTTCATCTCGGATTTTGGTGATCATCATGGAGGCGGTGGGGCTTTTTTTTTTCTTTCTTTCTTTGCATGTTCCTCCATTTCATGTTGTTCTTTTTTCATATGTCTCTTCAGATTGTCGTCTCTTCGTGTGCATGTATTAGCAAGTGATGCAGTTTTGTGACTGTTGCATAATCGTTTGTTCTTTTTGCTGTAGTTCTTCATTTTTCCTATTTTATTTTATATGGGGCTACTAATGATTTCCTTATTCGTATTTCCTATGGGTGGTTTAAATCTGTTGCAATTTAATCCATGCATTTTGTTATAGCTGCCTTTTTTTGTATTGTCATTATTTTTCTGCTGTATTTATGGCGTTGTTTCCTGTATCCATGTGGAGTTGATTATTGTTTCACGCGTGTATATTTGATCATTCTTGTTGTAAGTCCTATTGCGTAATACTCTACAGTAGAATATAGTTTGAAAAGCATCTTCGTCCTGAATATTTATGCAAATTTTTGTTGTTGCAGATTTCAATGGTTGCTGAGTAAACGAAAGCTCGTCTGGACGCACCACAGTTTTTTGTCATCAATGACCTGTGCTGTTGATGTCAACGAACCGACAGCCATCTCATCATAATTTAGCCTTATTTCTCAGGAAAGACATTCACGACGTCACCTATGAAAACGGGAGAAAAATGTGCTTCCCTTGGGTCGTGGTAGCTCAATTTTTTCCACATCGACTTTACAGTTTGGTGATCCTGAGTTCATGGCTGATTTCACTGGTAACACGACCTGATCACCTTCATCAGGTCTATCTGCCGAGTCTTCAGTAGCCACTGCATGGCTCACGCTGGCCTTAGCTTGGGTGAAAATGGGCTTGGTCGCTGGTCGTATGTGGATGTTGGGTCTCTGGGTCACTTTGAAAGTGCAGTGATCTGTCCTTTCCTCTGCCTCGTTCGATAGACATTCAAACGTTCAGGTTACACGAGGAATGTCTCCTTCTTCTTCTTCTTCTTCTTCTTCTTCTCCCCCCCCCCCCCCCCCCCCCACTTCCACCCCCCCCCCCCCCCCCCCCGAGCATTTGTGTGATTTTACGGTCTTATATATTCCCATGTTTGACAGCTATTTTTGTTGTTGTTGTTGTTGATGAATGGTCGATTTTTATTTCATTTGTGGGCAGTGAGTCGTTCTCGAAACATTTGTTAGTGGTCGCATTGTCGTTGCTGTTTTCATTGGTTTTCAGGATTGATCTGTGGAGGGATTGGCGTGGCAGTTACGCTTGTTGTTCAAATTACAGTTGGTCAAATTACAGTCATTTTACAATAAATGTACTTTGCTGGACACTTGGCAGTTATTCAGGTCTTGGAAATTGATTACTTTTTTATATCGTCTTCATTTTTTGGAATGTTGAAATGGTTCAAAGAAACACTTTGGTCGTTCATATGATTATTTGCCAGGAACCTTAACCTAGAACTTAGAAATTGATCGGGAAGATGTTATTAATACACATTTATCATTTGTATTTCGAAGAGAGCGGAATCACTGAGTTAAAGTATCTCTCTACGAGATGAAGAAAGGTGGCTTGATAAGGAAAGTAGAGCTTTCAGGGCAGAGAGAATATCTCATGACTAAGCTGCCTCGTGGAGGCCTTAACTGCAACACACGGCAGTCGTCCAACAACCAGATACGTGATATCATAGTTTAGGTGATAGAGTCTCACGTAATTCTGTCCCTCATCCGGTTTGAAATTTGAACTAAACGCGCCACCACTAAAAAAAAGGAGTAAAGGTAAAAGTTGGAACGACGACATGAGGGATTTGAAGAAGTTTAGGGAGAAAAAGGGACAAAAAATAAATGAACAAGAAGATATTGAGTTGATCCCGATGTGGTTTTGCTTAACGCCAACTCGAAGTTTAATTTTCCTGTTTGTATGTAGTGATATTTTTTTTTAAATACAATTATGCAAGCATTTGAGCATGAATTCAACACGTCTTATAGATTTGTTGTCATTAAATGAATTGGATACGCGAACTAGAAGATATGCAGCATACTACGTCTGAAAAAGTGTTTGAAAGTGAAGTTGGCTTGACTATAAATTATCGATTGGGTCAGCTGTCGATAATCGTGTATATTTGTTATAAAATGACAGATGGAATCTGGCTCGCATCTTGACAGTCATTATGGCTGAGGATTTCCATCCTATAATGACACTGTTTTTATCTTTATTTTTATACGGTGAACATCAGAAGAAAAAAAAAGACATGAAATAAATCGATTTATTATTTCGAATTCAAGTGATGACCAAAATCGTTGATTTATTCATGTTTTTTGGCTCTGGTGATGGTGCGTGTGTACGTCAGAGAGAGAGAGAGAGAGAGAGAGCGAGAGAGAGAGAGAGAGATTGTAATGCGAATCTAGAAATTGCCTCATTTTCAATATAATGTAAACTTTTAAAATAGTTTTTTTTTTTTACTTCGTTCCATGAAATGGTAGCCTATAAGCCTCATGTCTTCGAACACCTGATAAAGTATCGTATGAAAACGGGAGCAGACAACAGACTCTCATCTGCGAAAGTCGTTTCCGAAGGCAAATGAGATTCATAGTTTTGTAGTAGAACATTTTAACTTTCTGGAAGTAGAAGTTTTGCGCATAACAAGATTAACCGAAGAAGATAAGGATGATGGCACCCATCCATGAAGATGTAGCCCCATCGAAGTGCGGACAGAGCGATATATTCCCTCTAGACTTCCAGCTTCGGAATGATAATGTTCTCAAAAGTTACCGAACAGCTTTAGGGGAAATTCCCTTTTTCCCCTCGTCATCCAATTGCGTCAAAATGACGAAAATGATTTTAGATTCGCAGGAGAGTGATTGGCATTGTGCCAAGCCCAGCCTTGCGGAGAGAGGCAGAAAATCGGCCAGAGAGAGAGAGCCGACAGTATGATAGGTCATGGAAGCATTCTTATGAACTTTTTTTTTTTCTTTTTACTTTTATGATCTTTTTTCAATCCGTAGTTTAATCGGATATATTGGCGGGGTATACTATATTCCTTGTTGCTTGTCAATGGTAGAATCGTCTTTATACGAAACTATTGCTCGGTAAGTCTTATTAAATGCATCTTTGTCTGGATAATATCGTATATATATATATATATATATATATATATATATATATATATATATATATATATGTGTGTGTGTGTGTGTGTGTGTGTATACATATACATTTACATATACACACACATATATATATATATATATATATATATATATATATATATATATATATATATATATATACTATATATATTATATGTCATTGGCACATCCAGATTTATTCATGGGATGGAACTCTTTCTTTCCATTTTCAATAATATTTATGCTTGCCGATTGTAATTTCAGTTTCTCCTTAATTTTGGCGATTATACAACTTTACTGACTGATTAGAAAAATTCTGTTACTGATCGCGTTAGAATCTTTTATTCATTGATGGTTTTTCTGGGACATGATGCTTGAATTCTTTGGCCTGGTAGCATGTGCATTCCCAGATATTAATCCATTTAGCTACTGAGACATGGCGATCATGCTTTTTGTTACAGGACAGTTGATTGTATTCGTTGTGTTTTTCTGTAGTTTAAGTAGAGATGCCTGTTTAAAGGATTCCATGCGACCAGAAACAGGGCACAACCTACAGTTCCTTCGTAGATAAATATTTAACTTGGTTTTAGCTTAATGAATGGGTGTTTTGTGTCGTATTTTTATAAGTATTATTTTAAATGAGGCCTGTATGGATGCTCGCGTCAAGCTCAAAATTCATTTGTTTACGGGCACGGGAATGATTAAGTCAAGAATCCCTCAAGTTTTATATCGCTTGCTTTTTATTGCCCTGTGCTGGCATAAGGCCAGCTGAATCTAAAACAACAACAGCTTGCTTCGATTTTGGTGATGCGTGTTTCCACCAGGAATCCGAAATTGTTTTGAGGTTTTGTTGTCCTCAATAAACCGTCTGACGGTTGTTTTTTTTAATTCACTATGAAATTCATTCAGTAATCTAGCCATGAAATTTACCTTAAGGACAAAAGAACGACTAAGTGTAACAAAAGAGCTAAGAACCGGCTAGTACATCCAATGCTTATGTTTGTGAAGAAAGTTGCTTACGGGATATATAGGTACGCAGTCATAAATAACGAAATTGTTTCTCCCTTAGGGAGGTTAGTGCCGTCAGTGCACCTCATGCGCTCTACTGTAGGCATTACTTAAGGTTCCTTGCAGCATATCTTCGGTTCCTAGCTGCAACCCCTTTCGTTCCTTTTACTGTACCTCCTTTCATAGTCGCTTACTTCCATCTTACTTTCCCTCCTCTCCTAACAATTGCTACATAGTGCAACTGCGAGGTTTTCCTCCTTTTATACTTGTCAGCCATTTTACTGTTAGTTTCCATTTCAACGCTGAGTGGCCTCTTAGCTCCCAGTGCTTGACTTTTGGCCTAAATTCCATATTCAATTCAATTCAACGATACTTTTTGGTAGCACAGAAATGTCGGAAGTAACGGAAATGTTTAAGGTAAATTGATGAACATGTTTACTCCATCAGTATTCAGACCTTTTTCTCAAGCAGATAGACGCAATTTCAATGATCGCAGAATATGACAAAAACCTTGTCCTTAAAGAATGAATGTATCCTGTATTACCTCACCATTTGATTTGATCTTGGTCCGGAAAAGATATGGTTTATGATCTGTTGGTTATTGTTCAACCAGTAAAGTTCGTTCTCGTGTTTCTACAAAAACTTCATTTAGCTTTACCTTTAGTCTAATGACAGCTTTTCTTTTCATCACACTTGTTTCTGTTGTGAGCTACAAGGAGTTACAAGGATTAGGATGTCTCAAAGGCTCACTTATCTCTAGTAGCAGGTTTTACTGTTCATTCACAGTGTTCTAATGATTTTGTGTAGCTTTCTTTTAAACTCTTCCACATTGTTGTTGTTTACAACTTCTGATGGCAGTTTATGAGAGAGAGAGAGAGAGAGAGAGAGAGAGAGAGAGAGAGAGAGAGAGAGAGAGAGAGAGCAAACTTAAGTTTGGAAAGAGGCCAAGGTGGAAGGAGCAAGAAGAAAAATGGATCGCTGAATTGGCTTAAATTGATCCATATTTTGAAAGTGAAAAGAGTGATAGAAAATGGGCCGGAGAGGAGTTGAGTGTGGTAAACCTTTCGGAGGCTGAACGACACCAACATTTTCATTCTTCTCCCATTTGAGACAAAGTTGCCATCTTTGTTCACTTTTTTTTTTCTTGTGCAGTGTTTCACAAAGTTGGCATAACTCAGGATTTTATGGGGCTATATTCTCTCTCTCTCTCTCTCTCTCTCTCTCTCTCTCTCTCTCTCTCTCTCTCTCTCTCTCTCTTGTTTACCGAAAATCAACTGCCACAAGTTGTATTAACTCTCGCTCTCTCCTGTTTACCGAATGTCATCTTGCACAGGTCAATAATTCTCTCTCTCTCTCTCTCTCTCTCTCTCTCTCTCTCTCTCTCTCTCTCTCTCTCTCTGTTGCCTGTCAAATATCATCCGTAACAAATCATTACGTTATTCTCTCTCTCTCTCTCTCTCTCTCTCTCTCTCTCTCTCTCTCTCTCTCTCTCAATATTTCCTTATTATGAGAAGTGCAATATTATAGGAAATTGTAAGTTTCCACATTAATTTAGCCTTGAAAGCTTCGACCAAACCGGTGCCTATAACCCTGCTGGGAATAAAAGCACACACACACACACACACACACCTCTAAAATTAAAAACAGCCCTTTCGATCAGGTTCAGATGGCTGTGGGTCTTAACGAGACCCGAAACCAAACGCAAGCAAGGCTGTGAGGAAGTTCCCGCACTGCCTCGCAAACAAATCTCCACACTCCCTGATGGAAAGTGTGGAATTCCAAAGTGTGTGCGCGTGTGAGGGGAGAGAGAGAGACGCGATGGTGGGGTCGTGTTCCCCTCATTCGTTCTTTTGCCTCGTGGAACCGTAACAGGGAAATTCGTTTGTAATGAGGGTAACGATCACGAGGGGAAAACGAGGGGTTGTGCGTAGATCTCTTCTGGTGTGCGATTCACTCACGCATGATCGGCAGCAGCTATAGGGTCCAAAGTTGCCAATTACTCCTTATTGGAACTATGCGACTTTTGCTAAATCGCTCGTTGGATAATATTGATTTACGTGTGTCACGTTACTGTAGATACCAAACTTGTGGAGAAGACCTCAAAAAAGTTCCTGGGTAATATCATCTTGCCATCGAGTTGCTAATGTGTGTGATTGCTAACATCTCAAATGACAAGTATAAGAAAAATGTACCCTTGCCTTACTATTACTTTCTAAACTATTCCCTACCATGGTTAACTAGTTAACTAACTCCCACCACTCTTCTTTCACCTATCTTACCTATCGGCAAAAGAAAAAAAAAAAAAAAGTATGTTTCCATACCATAGATTTCTGTTATAATTTATTAGTGCTCGTTTTTGAAGTCCCAGCTTCAACAGTGATGTGTCGTCAGGAAGCAGACGAAAATCAAATGCAACCAATGGCGTCCGTTGGCAGTCCATCCCTCAGTTTTGATTGCATGAAAAGCAATCAGGAACCAGAAATTTGTCTCGGACGCTAGGTAGATTAAAACCAGTCAGTCAACTACTGTCAAGGCGGTCTGCAGTAAAGGTTGTTCCATCAGTTTTCGGTTTACTTATTTGCTTCTTAACTTATTTGTTTTGTCACCTACTTCGTCAACTTTATAAAAAAAGATTTCTGATCAGTGCGCTGACGATATTTATTAGTTGAACATTTATCATAAATTTAAAAAAAAAAACAAAGTGAATCCTGAAATTGTAATCAGCTTAAATATCTGAAATTAAATATAATATTAGCTATACCACTCACTGTTAATCGTAACTCATATAACAAGCGAATCATAGGCAAGCAAATATAGTTTTTTTTTATATTTATATCTATTTACTCTCCATTCCTATAGTGCCACGATCAACTGAATTCAGTATTATTTACATATTTCGTCAAAAGTAACAATAACAGATTGGGCGCCCATTCTACTAGACTTTGTATACGTATCTCTTTATAGCCTATTCCAGCTTGAAAAGCAAAGGGCTCAACTAGCTCATTAGCCTGTGTTATAAACGCTCTTTCTCGTTTTCTCGCGTCTTGCTAACCATGACCGCATCCAAAGTTGGTTTTATGTTGAGCTTCTTTCTAATTCATCTTTCATAAGCCATAAATGATAGCAAAACACGTATAGGATGTTTCTTGGTAGAGACCATCTTGTTTGTTTACATTTTACAAATGACGATCATATTTGGATCAAATAAGAACAACTTGCATAGAAAGTTGGTGCAAGAAAACGACGGAAAAATGGTGATGTGACACAGCCTTTATCAAGCTAAGCATTTGTGTGCAATGTTCTCACAAGCATATGGAGAGACACAGCTAGGTATCACACGCTTCTTCTCTCCTCCAACTTTATCATTCTGGGACACTTCCTTTTCCAACGACACGTTGCTATTCGTAGCTGTCAGTAGTTCGTTGACATTTCTCAGGCATACACGGTAAGGTGTAGTGATGATTTCCATGAGATTATTATTCTCATCTTGAGACATATGTCTCAACTTGGTAAAAAAAAATTCGGAACTTTGGTAGGAAATGGAAAGACACATATCGATTGCTGTTTACGTAGCATTCAGTTTTTTTTTTTTTTTTTTTTTTTTTTTAGACCGTTTGAATTTTGGCCTGCTTTCGTAAAAGGAAATGTTATTGCAACGTGCACTTCCCATATGATGAAAATACCTTGTGAACGAAGACTATGTATGAGTCACACTGATGTCACTTGTACAGAGCTGTAGTGAAAAAATTTATTTTTGGTGCAGCTTGAGATAGATCGGAATTTGACATTGGTGGAAACCCTGGCAAATGGCACGGGTGTGTAAACACTGTTGAGAGTGAAAGCTGGATGAGATCAGCTCTTTACGACGGAACGCAGATTCCTTGTGTAAGCAAAGAACCAGCTGCGTAGTTTTAGATCTATTCCTGGAGTTATGTTGCGGCTCTGTTTGTTGACGCTGCCTCGTAATACGGTTGCAATATTTGTTTCATTGACCGTTGAGATTCGGCTGTAACCGTTGGTTTTCGTTATGTTATATCATTTTGGCTGGATTGTGGATGTTTTCTAGAAAGGTTCCAGTTATTTTCATACACAAGTAACGGATCTTTCCTAGATGGTCGTTATTTAGGACTAAAATTTCTGGAGGGTCATTCATACCTTTTTTATATATTTACAGTCTTTTGTTTACGTTTTTACGGTCATCCCCAACGGCCTTGTTTACTAATTTAAAACTCTTGGGGGTTACTATCTAGGTAAAGAGCCCAAATAACTCGTCCATATCTTCTGTGAATACTTATGTACTTATACTTTTGTTTTTTCCATCTGTCCATCCGCCTGTGGTGTTTTGTATGGTAACACTGCGTCCCGGGCTTTAGATAGTTACATTCAGCTTACATTCAACGATTATAATAACATCCTATTTCGAATATTAACGGTGTAATTTGCATACAGTAAATTATTAAAACACTTTTCAGTTGCAAATGTACACCCAGATATCCTTTTATTTACCTAAAACTTACATATAGCGTAACTATCTAAAGCCCGGGACGCAGTGTTACCATACAAAAACACCACAGGCGGATGGACAGATGAAAAAAAAAAAAAAAAACAGAGTATAGTTGGCATCATATTGCTGATTGCACCGTAAGTTGAGGTATATACAGATTTAAAAATCAGATCTCGTAAGTTTTGGATGCATATTCAGATTTAAAAATCAAATCTCTTCACAAGAATATTTTGAATGGACCCTCGGCCTCAATCCGAATATTGTCATCATTAGCACATTAAACTGGAAAAGAATTAGAATATATTCCTTTGTTATTGTGGTAAAAATAATCACGGGAGGGAGGCGCTTCGGCTGCTTACCATTCAAAACAATGCTTAAAGTAGTAAGTGTATTAAAAATATGATTGCAGAAATCATTGGTGCTATATATATATATATTATATATATACTATATATATATAGATATATATATATAGGTATATATATATATATATACTATATATATATATATATGCGTGTGAGTGTGTGTATGTATATGTTTGTCTGTGTATATATATATATATATATATATATTTATTTATTTATTTATTTATTTATTTGGGTGTATGTGCACACGCTTGTGTTTATGCATGTTTGTGGCGTGTACTGTGTGTTAGGAAGTGGTGGTTGTTGTAGAGTCTGTTATTCATAGAAAGCGACTGTACCTCCTTTGGGCGAGGACGGTGTTATGTTTATAGTATAGTGTTCCACGGTTCATTAGGGAATCACGGTGACCTCCTTCATTAGGAGACGTCCTTTATTAATGACTGGGAGAAAGAGGCGAGGAATGAATTCAGTCTGATTTCCTCATTGATTTGGGATCCTTTCCTTTTGCCTTTTAAGAGGATTGGATACATTTAAGAGGATCTTTCCAGATCCGGTCGGTGTGTATGGGGAGGGTGAGGTGAGGAGGAGGTTTTGTTCCCAAAATAGACATTATATCACTAGTAGACGAATTTAAATTTACTCTTTTTCTCTCTCTTACTTTATAGTAATCTTTTCGTGGGTTAGTTTGTTGTTCAGTGTCTGATGGCAATTGCTGTTCAGTGTCTGATGGCAAAAACGGAACTTTAGGAGTTTGGAGTGTGGACGTCTGGTATGGTTGCTGTTATCTGCGGCTGGAATTCACTCAAATAATTTTACCTCCTGCTAATGTTTGTCAGTTCCGAATAGTAAAGACTTTATATATATATATATATATATATATATATATATATATATATATATATATATATATATATATATATATATATATATATATATATATATATTTAACAACTCCGTTATGGTAGTAATAAAACTATTGAGTTACTAAATGCATTCATTTCCGATACCTACGTGTTTAAACGCCGTTGTTTATTAATCCACGCAAGACAAAGCATCGCATCTCCCCTGATTATTAGATGATATACAATAATTTTTATCTTTCGTGGTAGGGTTAGAATTCACTGCGGGAAGGAAGAACTACTTTCCTTTATTTCCACGAGGTCTTGTCTTTAGAACTTGATTTCCCACTCATATTATGTTGTTTTAGATTAAGCCGGCTTTATGCCAGCACGGGCTCTTGCTCAAGAGCATCCCGTAGGAAAACACTCATATTCGGTCCTCGCGCTGATAAAAGTTGCGACGTTATTGTATCTACTGGAAGCACGTGCATATCTGGTGAAAAGGCTTGTAGATTCTTTGTAGCTTTGCTTTTCAGGATATTCTTTTCGTGCATCCTTTGCCTTAAGCCTCACACATTCTACTAAATACGGATCAAGGAAGTGACAATTTGTTTGTGGGGTCAATGCTATTAATGAAAGACCTGGATTGCATTTAGACCAGTGTTCATGTACAGTTTTACGGATGAATGGCTTAGAGGAATTTATCATTAAGTATGAATAAAAGGATTTGTAAGACATTTATTTCATAGGTTTTTCGTATGCAACTTATTGCCAGTAATGTATTCCCGGCGTCGACGATCCAAGTTGTCGAGATGCCAGAGTAGAGAATTATGTCAGTCAGTCGTTCGTGGAGGTGCATCTTGTAAGCGGTTTTTGGAAGCCAGAGAATGCAGTAAGAATGTTCACGGTATGCACATTCGTTCATTTTGGATTTTAGTTTTCTCTAGCGTGAGCTCAGTATCTGTTTCGGGGTACAATAGCATAAAAATTAAAAAAAAAAAAAATAGAAAAGTACTTTGGCTGTTATCACTTTCTTTGAATGAAATGTTAAAAATTAAACGTTAAAAAGTCTGTTATTTCTCTTCTTTTGTTTAGAAAATTATAAAGATCACGAATTTCCTCCTCATACAGGAATTGAGGCAGCATGAAATTTTGTAAAATTGTATGTGACTCTTGGAAATGATTGAAAGATTTAATTGCTAATAAAATCAGTATAAGAAAACTTCATAGATGGGAAAAGAGCCATTTTCTTTTTCTTAATCCAGTTCATGGTGTGCGTTAGTTAGCATAAAAATTGCAATAATGCAGTTCAAGATTTACACAGCTTGAAAAAAGAGGAAACTTTAACTTGGAAAGTGTGAATATAAAAGTTTCATTGTCTGTGTTGAAGGTCCGTGCCAAGATATCTTCCAAAGATAAAATCCATGAATGTATATTTCACAATACACATTTTTCTGCGGTGAAGTTGCGTGAGTCTCTCTCTCTCTCTCTCTCTCTCTCTCTCTCTCTCTCTCTCTCTCTCTCATGGATATATATATATAGATAGATATACTTATATATATATATATATAATATAATATATATATATATCTATATATATATATTATTAATATATATAATATAATATAATATATTTTTGTGTGTGTGTGTGTTTAATTATAATATATAAATAGTTATGTATATTATATAATATATATATGTGTGTGTGTGTGTGTGATGCTTCATTATGCACAAACTTTAACCATAATTTAAATAACTATAATGAAGTATCACACTGCCTCTTTCCATAGCCGGGGAACACGTAAATATAAATAATGGTACTCATTGGTAATGCTGTGATGCCATTTACCATAACGTAATAGTTTATATTTTTATAACAAATTATTGGACATGAAAGTTTTAAAGGTCATTTACCGTCCATTAGAATAATTCGTTTAACCTTGACTTGACTCTCATGGTCTTTTAAAGTTGAAAAGCAAATAACCCGTATGTGTTTTAACACTTAACTTGCATTTATAGTCGAAGTGAACGGAATTAAAGGTGAATCGTGATTTTGCTTCGCCTTTAAAAGGAAATGCTTATATAATTGGCTTGCTTTTGCTAATTAAATGGTTCTTGAATTCGTAAGATTCATTTATTTCGCAAAATTTTGAAGTGAAGGTGTATATCAACAAAAGCCTTATTTCTGGTAAGTGAACACTGTATTTGCGATGGCAGATTACATGAACTATCACTGTAATTTAACAGTGGTTTCTGAAATTGCGACAAAGTTAAATTGGGGGGTTATATTTGCCAAATTAAATGTCCTAATGTGATCAAAATGTGATCGACATTCGTGCGGACAGAAACTGGTCGACAGAGAAAAGCAGTTTTCTTCTGTCTGTTTGGTATCGGGGACAGTCATAACAGTTGCATTGATATAAATATTTGTAGGAGATTTGCAGTCAGTGGATACGTTGTTTTTGTGAATTTTGTAGAAGCACTTGCGGTGGCCTCGACTGATCTCGCATTTTGTCCTTTTTTTTCCAAATAACTTTGTAGCAGGGTTGGTGATTTTTTTTTTTTATTTTTAAAGAAAAAATTAGTGATTTATTTGATTTTTAAATTTGTTATTTGTTAGTTTTTTTATCAATCCTTTTTTTTCTCAAAATGTATTTTATGACAAAATTACTTTTGATTTATCTTTTAGGTTTCCAGTTCTGACCGAAAGTATGTACTTGCAATTTTTTTTATATAAAAATGAATAGATGCAGCACAGTTATGCATAAGTTTTTATTAACCATCAAACCATATTTTTCAATTTGTTTGCTTTCAAATTAAAAAAAAAATTAAATAAAAAAATAAATGATTTTTATATGAAAAAAACAATGATTTAATCACTTGATTAAATCAGTGATTTAATCATTGCCAACCCTGCTTTGTAGTGAAACGTAACTTGTCATTTCCCCAAAACTTTATATTTCCTGGATGTGTTAGTTCACAAGTTACTGGTTTGTTTATTAAATAGATGCGTGTGGTTTCTTAGATGGGTTTCGAGTTTCTCTTAATATTTTCATGACTTGTACGTATGTGTGTCCGAAGCAAACCTTGCCAGTATCACTCTTATAACTGGATATTTGGCTGATTTCTTTCGATATATTATGGGGGACATTTTGTACTCTCCCAGAACTATTTATTGACACTGCTGGACACGCACAAGTGTTTGCCCCACCATCAACGTAGGCGATGTTTTCCTTCCTCTTGACTATTTTTCTGGCTGCCTTTTATATTTTTAGTAGTTATTGAACCTTTGACAGTAATCAGATTTGACATTCTCCCTGACCTCCATTTGCTTTGATGCCAGTGGTGAAAACTGAAAAAAAAAAAAAAGTCCCATCTAGTTGCGCTACATTTTATTTTTCTGTCATTCATGTTGTACCCATTAGCTTTTCATTTGGGCCGTGTTTTTTATCACTTGATGTACACGGGAAAATTCACAAATTAGTAACGACTTCTCGATCTTGGCGGTGACTTCATAAGGTGAACTCGAATTCGATCGAGATCTCCAGTGTTCATCGGGTATTATAGATTTCAATTCAACCACAAATTTGCCATACGAGAAAATACCCCGACACTAAAGATATTCCATCCCTACACAGTTGAAAATGCGATGTTTTTTTTTTTTTTCCCGACTGCATTACCTGTATCGGTGGCGAATGAAAGTACACCACTGCAGAACGCACAGCTAACTCAAGTTGCATGTTGTTTGATCGTAATGAAAATAAAAAACTTCTCTCAGAAAGTTTGAACATTCGTGATAACAAACTCTGGTATGCAGTCTTTTTAAGTTTGTGCTATATATTGTTACGAATTCACCACGGGCGATGTTTAGAATGTAGTAGCCATTTCCCTTCTTTTACAACAACCTTACCGAACGAGCTTTTTATTCCTCCATTTTTCCCCATACTCTCGCAGGAAGTGAGGAAAAAGACTAAGGGGTCGGGGTTGGGGGGGGGGGGAGATGGGCGAAATAGGAGGAGAGGGGTCTCTTAGCCAAACACCGATATTTACATATCAATATTTCCAGGAGGTAGTCTCGAGCGAGTCTTCTATACTATCCATTCTTCATTCTCCTCCCGGAAGTCTTGTAGAGTTACGCAGAGCCAGAACCATTGTGTTGTGGTTCTTTTTATGTGGCTCAGATTGGTTTTCTTCAGTCTTGTTTACATTCCCCAGGACATATATCCCTGTGGGCATTTGTAGCGGAGGGGTTGGGGGTGGGGGTTGTGTTATTATTTATGGATCAGAAGGGTCTTGACTCAATTTGCTTGGCAAGTTTCTTTTTTTTTGGGGGGGAATATTCTGGTTCAAGGAGTGTTTTTTGGTGTCGGGAAAATGTTAACTTATTTTGGAGCACATAAGATTGAATCGATGTTAGTTTATTTTTATTGAGGGCATTGTGTATACAGAAAATGGGCACGTGTTGAATTCAAGATCCGTGGTTGAAATCGCTCCTGTCAGACTGGAGTATTGTCCGTCTCCTGTCCACCAATCCCCTGTCCTCAACATTTTCCAGAGGCGATCTGGGTGGCTGGGTTCTCGTCGGGTGCTCGGGTCGCCGGGTAGGGGCTGCCCGGGTGTCTTCCAGGAGGCGTGTAAGAAGATTACTGGAAACGCATCCTTTTAGAGTGGGACTTATCGAACGATACATCCTATTTCTGTTCCCATTTTTAGTTATTGCTTGAAATCTTTCCAAAGAGTGTTCATGTATGTGTGTGTATTCAATTTTTCCGAAGAGTACACAGCAATACATTTGTATGAATGTATTCAGGTTTCCTAGTATTTTGGGTAAGCAGTTGATGTAGGCTTCCTGGTGTGATTTTAGGATCTTTTACCTATCTCGGTTATGTTGTTGCGAGAAAAAGTTCAATGTTGCTGTTGTTGAAAAAAAAAAAGGGAAAGTGCTTGTAGTTGCTTTTCAGTATTTGAATAAGGGTAGCATTTTTGAATGAAGATAGTTTTCGGGTTGCACCATGTTGACTTTTACCATTCATGCACTCCAAGCAGTGGCCGTATAAAATCAATTGTGATAATATAGTAATGTTAATTGAAGATTCTACCGTTTTCCTTTTATGAAATTTACGGTTTTAGACGTTTTGATAATAAGATGAAGCCTTGGTGCTTGTTTTAATGGATATCTGCAATTGTTGATAGTCTCTGTAGGCATGTGTTGCCAAGTGGAACGATTCTCTTGAAATTCGGTCCCATTCTCCCATATTGTAGAAATGTTAAGTTAAGCACAATATTTGTATTTATTTATTTATTTTGTAGGATCCAATCCAAGAGAAGCAGCTTTCTTAACTCCCACGTGTATTGATAGTATCCGGAAAAACCGAAAAGTTATGTAGGTTCTTACTTGGAGTAACTTCCGTTTATCTTGGTATTATGGAGACATCCGGCGAGAATTTTTCTCTCTCTCTCTCTCTCTCTCTCTCTCTCTCTCTCTCTCTCTCTCTCTCTCTCTCTCTCTCTCTCTGGTTTAGGTCAGTCATAGAGATCAACTCGGGGGATGTGTATACTATTTTTCATGGATTTAACCAGGTAGCCTTCGAATATTCTCTCTCTCTCTATCTCGCTTATCTTCTCTCTTCTCTCTCTATCTCTCTCTCTCTCTCTCTCTCTGTATTTATATATTATATATATATATATATATATATATATATATATATATACACACACATATAAAGGAGCCCATAAAAACGCCGAATGGCCTTTTTATTAGATGAAGTCTGTTGTAACAGAGCATTTTTACCAGTCATATATATATATATATATATATATATATATATATATGTGTGTGTGTGTGTGTGTGTGTGTGTGTGTGTGTGTGTGTGTGTGTTAGATTAATGTAACATTTCAGTGATCGTGAAAGTCTGAATTTAACATCACTTTGTATATGGTAAACATATGATTTATTTTATGTATATCATATACTCCATAGTCCATATAAAATTAACATTTCCATGTATTTTTCCCGGGTTAAAGTTGCTAAGTCAAGTTCTAAGCATTTAATCAAATTAGCTGTGCACGGTAACGCGGTCCCCCCTGTTTTTCGTTTATGTATCCGTTATTTTTCTCGTTATGTGCTCGTTATTTCTGTTTATTTCTGTTCTGTAGTGGGCGTGTCATCACAGTCACTTGTGATTATGACCTGTATTGACTGCTCTTCGGGTGGCTGGGTCCCTCTTCAGATTTTTTGTTTGGAGGAAAGGGGAGGTTGCGGGAAATGGGTGGGATGGCTTTGTTTACGCTGTGCCACTTCAATAGCAGCTGTAAACAGTGCCAACTCTCTCTCTCTCTCTCTCTCTCTCTCTCTCTCTCTCTCTCTCTCTCTCTCTCTCTCAGGACGCAAACATGCAATCTGTATGCTGTCAAAGTTCCACTTACCTTTTACCATAAAATTCTCGATTTTACACACACACACACACACATATATATATATATATGTGTGTGTGTGTGTGTGTGTAAACTAAATCGATAATTGTTTGATAAAAGGTAAGTAGAGCTTTGACAGCAAGCATGCATATTGCATGTTTGCGTTTTCAGAGAGAGAGAGAGAGAGAGAGAGAGAGAGAGAGAGAGAGAGAGAGAGTTTGGCTTCTTTAGCAAAGTTGATATCGTTGTTATGTAGTCAGCCAGCTGTAGTTAGGAAAAATGGAGTGAATGGAATGGGCACAGAAAGTCTGTGAGATTGATTGGATTGCTTCTGGCGAAGTGTGACCAGCGTTACTCGGGAGTAATTGTGCCGTTGATCCATAAAATTTGACTTTCAATAAGTTTGACAAGATGAGGCTGAATTTACTACGGTAAATGTTTTTTTGTAATCATCCTTCGGGGACTATTACTGTTATCAGAATGCCTTGTGCATGCGCATATATATTTTTTATCGAGCACGTACCTTTTTAGCTTTTACAAGATTGGATTCAGAGACCTGATTGAGGAGGACTCAATCGTATTCTGTGATGTCCCGTGGAGAGATGAGTTTTGTCACCTACCCACACACATATTATAGCAGAAAAATCTCCAATATTGTGCTGCGGAAATGGTAATAGTTTGAGGTATATCCACTGGCCGAGAAGCAATTGAATAATTCGTAATAATATCCTGTGGAAATGTGATTTCAGTGAACAATGTAGTCTCCAATAATGTGCTGGACATGTTAAAACAACCTACTAAATACGCTCCTGTGGCGTGCTTTCGAAGTGCTTACGGGAGTCAACAAAATGTCGTAAAGTAATCTCTCTTTAGACTTTGGTAATACACTGCTGGAGATTTTTAAGGAGTCGAGACAAAACAGTCTCCCTGGAAATGCTTATGGAGTTTCAGAAATGAGAGATTGGACCTAATGCCAAATCCTTTTTCAGCGTTTGTCTGTGGACGTTGAAGGATGAGCGTTGATCGACTACCCGACCCCGAAGAAATGCACGGGCCCCTGACGGTGTGAAAACTGTGGGCGATGAGGAAGAGGGTCGTTGGAAGGGTTGGGGTGGGGGGGGGGTTTGTGTAGAAAGGAATTCCGAGAAAATGCAGACGGAAAAGTGGAAGAGATAAGGAACGAAAATTGGTTATGAGGCTAATACGACATTAGGAGATTGCAGTGTCGAAGGATAATTGAACATTGAAACTAGGATGTACGACAGATTGCGAGGTGCTGGAGGAATAATTCATTTCTTAAAAGAGAGAGAGAGAGAGAGAGAGAGAGAGAGAGAGAGAGAGAGAGAGAGAGAAATGTGACGAAAACATATAGTATTACTGTGAGGAAGTGTAGGAGCAGAATACATCAATTGGCAGGCAATGCTAAGCAGTGAAAAAACAATAATGTGTGCGCATATCGCGAACTTAAGGTCAGCCGATTTTATCACTTAATATCATTCATTTTCAGGTTGTAGAATTCTCAGAATTCCTCTACTTTTCAAGAACTGCTTATTATTTGCAGCTTCTTGCAAAGGTGGTGCGCCAACACCTAGACAAATAAATGCACAATTAGCTCACTAGACAGATAAAAGATAAAGATAAACATCTGTGGCAGGCCTGCTAGGTGCGCATTAAAGAAAGATCAGCTGATAGTAATATGGAAACTTGTTTTCTGACGGAAGATCGTGGAAAGGACGGAATGGGTGATAATGACCGCGAGAAGTGGCTGATAAATGGCATTTGGCTGAGAACATTTTACGTGAAAGGTGAAAATACTGTTCGTGGGGAAGTCGTGGAGGTGAGTATTTCCGGAGAGACAATTCAGTGGAAGGAATCTAGCATATTTCTAGGAAAAATGATAAAACACTGTCACTAATGTTATTGGTTACGGTTGCGAAATCCACAATTGCGCATCTATATATATATATATATATATATATATATATATATATATATATATATGTGTGGGGTGTGTGATGTGTGTGTGTATTTATATTATATATATATATTATATATTAATATATATATACTATATATATATATATATATCCTATTATTATATATATTATATATATATATCAAATATATATAATTATATAATATATAATTGTGGTTTGTGTAATGTATGTTATATATTATATATATATATATATATATATATATATATAGATTATATATAAATATAAAGATTAAATGATAAAACTAAGGGTTAATTAGTGTTTTGCTAGAGTACTCATCGCGATTTTTTGTTTTTATTTTTCCAGAAATCAGGAACTTTAAAAAGCTTTACGGACTGTTAATGAATATGCTTAAAAATCTCGTCGACAGTTTATAGTACCGATGTGAGGAGAGAAGTCCTGAAAGCTAACTGTCAGTTGAAACGACACTGAGGCTTGAAAGCGACTCGATTTATCAGTGAAACTGCTTCAAAACGCAGTCCAAACCCCTCTTGTTATTTTTAGAGGCGGAAGGATGGGAAACGGTTGCTGGTGCCGCCTTCCATAAAGAACCCGAATTCACGGAAGGAAAGAGCGAGTTTGGAGAACGTTAGAATGACTCACCGTTCAGTAGGGAAAGGAAGGAGGAAGAGAAAGTCCGTTTAGGGACAATTCGAGATGTTGAGACATTCCCAGAGACGCAAGAACTACTTTAGAGTAAAAAATGCGCAATCGATTTTTCTGTACATCATATACTGCTGTATGAAACTCTCTGCCACGACCCAGGAAACTCTCAGCCGGCCGTGGTGACCTTGTGTTATTGCGCGCGGCGCCAGAGTCACGATCATGGCTAAATTTAACCGTAAATAAAATCAAGACTACTGAGGCTAGATGACTGCAATATGTTGTGTTTGATGATTGGAGGGTGGATGATCAACGTACCAATTTGCAGCCCTTTAGCTTCAGTAGCTTTTTAGATCTGAGTGTGCTACTAGGAAACAGCGCACGTAGTGAGAAAAGTGATGGACTTCTAAGGAGGCAGGATGCAATCCTGAACCCCACACTATAAAAACCACCCAGTCGAATAGGATGACTGGGGTAGACAAAATAATGATAGTAATGATAATAATAGTTTTTATAGAATACAAAAGGTGGCAGCGTTGGGACTACTAAGGATAAAGAGTAGTTCAGCATTGGTAGTGAAGATCCTGGAATATTGCTTCATTACTATAATGATAAAGAAAACATCTGGCTGCAATATGCAACTCAAAGAGATATTTGCGAAGCATTGAAGTCAAGTCTTTGTTTTTGAAGGTTTCTACTCACTTTCGTTTTCCGATGGGTCCAAATTCGTTCCCAACCTTAACAAGACAACCACCGTACGGGAGCAGTGCCGCCAGTGCACCTCATGCAGTACACTGTAGGCATTCCTAAAGGCTTATTTTGCAGCGTCCCTTCGGCCCCTAGCTGCAACCCCTTTCGTGCCTTTTACTGTACCTCCTTTCATATCCTCTTTCTTCCATCTTACTTTCCACCCTCTCCGAGCAATTGATTCATAGTGCAACTGCGAGGTTTTTTTTATCCTGCTGCACCTTTCAAACTTTTGCTTTCAGTTTCCCTTTCAGCGCTGAAAGACATCATTGGTCCCAGTGCTTGGCCTTCGGCCTAAATTCTATATTCAGTTCAAACCGATTCAACAAGACCCGCTATGCCTTAGTGGTCCTTAAACCTAACTAAACTAGGAGCCAGCCACATTGTAATAGGAACTTGTCAGCAACCACATTTGCATTCTATATAGGAAAAGAATGTATTGGTTTGTAAATAGCTGTTTCTGATGCTGTCTTGTCAACTTTATACCTTTATAATTAGCGGTGTTAAAGATTTCTTGAGGTTGGGTTGCATGCTTTTTTTTTATTATTTACAGGATAATTAGTTTATTTTATTTATTACAGTTTGTTAAAAAGGTACCTATTCATATTAGTGTTTAAATATATTAGATTTTCATTAATCTAGTCGTAATGCATTGAATTCTGTTTGACCTCTTGTACAGTGTACAGTGTAAAATTTTTACCAAGACTTGAAGTCTTATGGTTCTCTATGTTAAGTCTTGAAGTATTTGATGAAGTAGATTCCTGCTTACAGCCGTATGATATTAGCTTCTCTCACTTAAACTCTATGAGTCAAGAGAGAGGAAGTATTCTGACAGTGACAAACTCGAGCCATTTTTCTGTGCTCCTGATTAAAAAAAAAAAAAAAAAAAAAAAAGAAAAAAAAAAAAAAAAAAAAAAAAACAAAAAAAAAAAAAAAAAAAAAAAAAGTCAGCCTATAGCTGAAACGGTTCGCACCAAGTTAAACTTTTTCCCTAAGCTACTATCAATCATTCGAAAAGTCTCGAAGTAGATGCTATCTTTAATAATGACTCTTAACCGTCCATTTCCCCCCCCCCCCCCCCCCCACCCCCCCCCCCCCCCCCACCCCCCCCCCCCCCCCCCCCCCCCCCCCCCACCTCCACAAACCATCTGACACACTCGCTCGGTTGCTCGTTTTTGCCGCAGCAGTTGGTAGGTTCCACGTCCAGATTTCCTCTACCCTATCCCTTGCTTTACTCTCCTAAACAACCCAAAACCCCCTCCTCCTTCCCCCCCCCAAACCCCTAACTCCCACCCGGTCGATTTCTCCAACTCATAATATCTTGCTTGGTTCTCCAGATCAAATAAATCTCATTCAAAGATGGGGTGTGAAAAGCTCACGCTTTTTTTTTTATCGCGGGCCGGGTGACCTCTCAAAAACCTTTCTCGACTTTTAGGTGAACTTCAGTCTCTTTTCACCTACTTTTTTTTTCCGGGCCGTTCTTCTTCCTTGCAACGATAAGGCCTAAAAATTTCCCGTGTTTAGGGAGTGAGGAGGGAGGGAACGGGAGGAGCGGGTAGTGGGGAGATGGATGAAGGAAAGAGGCAGCAGTTACCCCTCCCAGGTGTTCCAAAAACACAAATTGCGCCTGTGGGGTGACCGAGGGCCGTCACCTCTCCATCTCTTTTCTACGCTTTGCCCGCTGGGGTTTGAGGAATAAGAAGACCTCGCTTTTTTCTTCCCTCTCTCGTCCCTCCATCCCAAAAGGTTACCAGAGCCGAGTTGGAAGTTAATGCGATTGGACTTTTCGAGACGAGGAAAAGAGAGAGAGAGAGAGAGAGAGAGAGAGACTACTTAAAGTGGTGTCGGCTTTGTGATTGTTGGCCATCGGCAGGATGAAAAGGTCGCCACGTCCCTCACTCCGTCGTTGAAATCTGGTGACTGGAGTGTTCAAGATAGAAAGAGAGGCAGTTTTTTTTTGCTGAGGAAACTTATATATTAGCAATTGCAACTCAGGGTCTTGTCACTGCTAGGAGGATGGATGAGCAATGAGAACGGCTGAGCTTGGTAGCAACCTGCTCCCATAGGCCTGGTGAAGACCGGAATGCTAATAAATACCTATCTGTGCCAACTCGTACAACCACACACACACACTATATATATATATATATATATATATATATATAAAATATATATATATATAATATATATATAATATATATATATATATCATATATATACTATATATATATATATATATATATACGTATATATATCTCCTGGATGAGGTCAGGCATATGGGTAAACTCTGTTAAAAAAACAATTGTGCATCAATCAACCTAAGCAAAGAATCAAGTGCCTCGTAGTTAGACGGTGGTGGCAGCATCCAGGGATGGGATTTAAACAACACACACACACACACACACATGGGGCATGCAACCTCATCTCGCAATACTAAGCCCTCTTAGAAACGGGAATTTTGCCACCACTGTAATGAGCTTAAACAAAGCAGACATACACAGCAATTATTATCACAACAGAGGGTTGACGAAGGCTTAGTGGTTTGTATAGCACATTGCAGATGAACTCTTTCTTCCTCGGGCGAATTTGGATTGTGAGTTATGATTATTATTATTATTATTAAAGTAGTTTAACCAGACCATTAAGCGACTTTCAGCT
>NC_061095.1:11084616-11112116 GCF_015104395.2 Macrobrachium nipponense
ACCGATTGTTATAGTGACTATTGGATAAATAAAAGTAAATTAATATAAAATTAATTCTTATGTCATGGCGACAATGATGATCGATAGTGTAATGTTTTATGTAAATTTGCGCCACGGCGAGAATGATAATCGAGGAGAGAGAGAGAGAGAGAGAGAGAGAGAGAGAGAGAGATTTTCATCCTATCAGCACTTGTCACCGATAGAGAGAGAGAGAGTATTTCCATCATATCAGCACTGTCGACAGAGAGAGAGAGAGAGAGAGAGAGAGAGAGAGAGAGAGATTTTCATCACATCAGCACTTGTCACCGAGAGAGAGAGAGAGAGAGAGTTCCAAGGATTAGGATGCCTATCTTATTAGTCCATCCGAGGAGACATCATGAGGCAGATGCAAACTAGTAGTGCAGCGACAATGATCATCGACAACAGAGAGAGAGAGAGAGAGAGAGAGAGAGAGAGAGAGAGAGAGCCACGCCTCATCAGCCGCTAATGATCATTCTTCGTAGAATGGGACAAAAGTGCAGGTTCAATCCCGAAGCGGACAGATACAATAGAGTTCCAGGAAAGAGGTTCACCCGGAGAGCTAAGAATAGACGGATTGTTGTTCTGATGGCGGAGAGTGCAAGGTTTGATATGCAAATGATCGCAAGATTCGAATGAGACTATTGCTCACTTTGACAATGAATGGAAGACAACCCAAGATATTCTCTCTCTCTCTCTCTCTCTCTCTCTCTCCTCTCTCTCTTCTCTCTCTCTCTCTCTCAATTATAGGTATATTTTTTTACTGTGACAATATTTACAGGGTTGTCATCGACGGATGATTTGAAGAGTTTTATATATATACTATATATATATATATATATATATATATATGTATATATTATATATATATGGTATATATATATGTGCATATATATATATATATATATATATATATATATAATATGTGTTAGATGTGTTGTATAATAATATATATATATATATTATATATATATTATATAATATATATATATATGTGAGATAACTTATTGTGTAGAATGTCAAAACAATAGCAGTGGTTATCGACGCCGACGAAACTGATTAAAGATACTAGTGATCACAGATTATTAATTAGGATCGGAATATAAGCCATCAATTTGCGATGAGATTTGCGCTTAACCAAGAATAATCTCTACAAATGTTTATGTGGAAGATGCAAGTGAGAATATTTGCTTTTAGATATCAGAACACTTACCGCTCATAATTTATTCTTGACTCACTAACTACATTAATGTGAAGCCTTTTTGAAAAGGGGGTTACGTGCTCGCCTACCGATTTCGTAGCCTGAGTTGGCTCCCTACTCCGCCAACGCGGAATCAGAGGAATTTATTTCTGGGGATTAGAAATTCATTTATCGATTTGCTGTGGTTTGGATCCCAAAATAAGCTGTTGGTCTCTTTGCTAAGTAACCAATTGGTTCCTAGCCACGTAAAAATATCTAATCCTTCGGGTCATTCCCAGGAGAGCTGTTAATCAGCTCGGTGGTCTGGTTAAACTAAGATATACTTAACTTTTGAAACGTTGCCTTATTAGACGCGATACAATTTGTGGATTGATCTCCTGAATTGAATAAGTATAAGATACATTTCAGTGTAGGATGGAAATTTTATGGGAAATTGTTTGCTGTGGATTTCTTAATTGATACTGAAGCGTACAACTTCGGTACTTACCTGCCTCTGTTAGTTCCGAGGCGCGCATCCACACTGCTTCACATGACATTTGCATATGTGGTTACCTCCGCCTTGCAATCGCGTAACTCTTACATCGTCATTATAAAACCTCATTTTATTATATCATTAATGAAGTCCTCAGCGTATATGGAGACTTCACCGTTTTGATCTTGCTGAAACGAAGGATTCGGTCGCATGCGTTATATTATGAGGTCAGAATGAATTTTAACATAGAAATGTCAGGAGCCACAACTCTTTCAGTGACCTCTGACCTTTGTGAAAGATCAAGAGGCCAAAACTACAGAGAAGACTTTTTCTTGCGTATTATTCCTGGGTAACTTGTCTCCCCCCCACCAACCCCTTCCTCCTCATCCAGTCCTCCCTCCCACCATTTCCACCTGTGAAAAAGAGAGAGAGGTGTACTGCGCATGCGCTCATTATGCAGTGATCGGTAGATTCGTGACGGGATGGCATAAGAATAGAGCCGATGATGGTGTCAACCTGCGCTTCTCTGTCCACTGATTCTGAGTCTAACAGCCCCTTTCGTTGGAACGAGCGTCCATTGCTTACTCCTCATTTGATTTATATTTACTTCTAGTACTGCTGTCATTTATACCAAGGGATCTTTCATTCTAACATCTGTGTTGATTTCAGCGTTGGATTTAGACGTTTCAATATATAGCTGTGAGAGTTTTATACTGTATCCCCTGATAAATATAGAAGCAAGCGAATTCTCTCTCTCTCTCTCTCCTCTCTCTCTCTCTCTCTCTCTTCTCTCTCTGGGAGTGAAACCAGATGTGAGAGCCAGAAATCCTGTTAACGTCCAATAAGCAGGTTCCGTCGTTTGCTGCAGTAAGAAAGAGAGAGAGAGAGAGAGAGAGAGAGAGAGAATCAGTTGGGAATCGGTGGGGGGTAGGGAGGGCGGTGATTTCACAGCATGCGGGAGCAATTGACAAAGTGGTGATCGTTGGTGGTAGGGAGGGCTGTGATTTCACAGCATGCGGGAGCAATTGACAAAGTGGTGACAAGTACGTGAAACGCTGTTAACGTTATTTTGTCAATCTTTGGACCTGGCAAAATCTCGTGTCTGCTAGTTTCTACAGATCGTCTGGACTGATGCAAAAAAGTCAGTCTTTGGAGGATCTTTAAGCAAAAAAAGGGGTTTTTACTTAGATTCAGTTTTTAAATCACTCTGATTCAGAAAGTGAAGACTGTAGTGGCAGCCTTCCATTTTTAGCTAATTAATGTGTCAGTTTAAAGCAAGTGATGTAGAAGAATATGCTGCAATCCGAGCACCTTATCAGAATATACCTTCTTGAAATGGTTCTGCAAATGTTTGTCTCAATGTCTGGATAAGAATCAGTAACAGGAATTTCACGAATAGTTATAATGGAAGCAAGAAAGGTTTTTAAAAGGGTAGGGCGCGAAATAGATTATTTTACGAAATAATTACGAGCGAAGCGAAGCCTTGCTGGAAACGGGCTCATTTCTGGCGGCCCGGCCCTAACGCTATTCAAATGCTAACTTCTCCCAAAGTATTAGAGATAAAAAAGAAAAATTCCGTCGGCAGATCAAACCTTATATAGTTAAATTTCACCCCATATAAGATTTATTTTTAAAACATCATAGATTCACATTTAAACGATCTTTTGAGTATTGCATTACAATTTTCTGAAAATTGATTTCAGCACCAAATTCGATAGTTTTCTCGATTACTAAGGCTTAGATAAACTGCCTTCTCACCTCCGCTATAAAGAATCATTTCGCATTGTAATTTTTGTCATATATTTAGCAGTTTGATATTCGAAGACTATTTGAAATTCAGTTAACCATAACGTTTATGTAGCAGAGAGTTCCGAGATACCTAGTTAACCATTTGATGGTTTTGCTTGAAGCTTCGCGCCATTTGATGGTTTTGCTTGAAGCTTCGCGAGTTGTTGCCTTTAGGGCGTCCTACTGGTCTTATTTCTCCAAAACCGAGCTGCTGGATTATTTACCTTCATTGCAATAGTTTATACCTCTTATAAATTAAAATCCCAAGAATATTGAGTATGAAAGTTTTGTCCATTCCTTGAATCAACTATGAAAAGAAACGATAGGGAAGCAAATCAAAATGAGTAAAGGGGAAATGAGAGAGAGAGAGAGAGAGAGAGAGAGAGAGAGAGAGAAGAGAGAATCCCCTGGCTCATCCGGCCTGGGACAATGGGCTCGAAGGCGAAAAAAGACACAGCTCATTCTCTTATAATAATAAGCCATTCGGGCAAGAGACAGATCCTACTCTCGCTGGCCAAACAAAAGCCCCAAGCGAATTTGGGAACCGTATTCATTCCTCTTTCCTTATCTCGACCCGTGGTACCACCGCCCACCCACCCCCTCAACCCCCCCTTCCTATGCAGGCCCTCTCGCCCGTCCACCCATTCAGCCCACGGTGTTCTTCCTGTTTCTCTTTGGCTTATTTTTCGTCCACCCGTTCCGCCCATGGTTCTCTGGCTCCGTAGGGGGTAGTGCCGTCAGTGAACCCCATGCGGTGCACTGTAGGCTTTACTTAAGGTTCTTTGCAGCGTGCCTTCGGCCCCTAGCTGCATCCCCTTTCGTTCCTTTTGCTGTACCTCCTTTCATATTCTCTTGTCTCATCTTACTTTCCACCCTTTCCTAATACTTGATTCATAGTGCAACTGCGAGGTTTTCCTCCTGTTATACCTTTCGAACCTTTTACTGTCAATTTCTATTTCAGCGCTGAATGATCTCATGGTCCCAGTGCTTGGCTTTTGCCTTAAATTCTATATTCAACTCAACTCAACTCATGGTTCTCTGTAATGGGGAAATTATTGGCTGTAATAAATGTATTGTGCAGAATTCTCTATAGAAATGCACTATGATCTTTTTGCGTGATGTATCAATTTATGCTTGACAACACTAATATTGTTGTTCGCCGTGTCCATATTTCGTATTTCAAGAGATTATTGTAAAGCATATCCGAAAATATAAAGAAATGAAAAAACTATAAGGTCACTGGGGCAATTGGGTGGTTAGTCAGATTTCTTAAATAGACATTAAGTTTACATGATTTTTTTATTTATTTATTGTGTGAGTATTATTTTATGGACAACTCGACAGATAATTTGGCCAGTATTATTATGAATGTAATTGACAGCGTATTTGATTTTCTTTTTATTTTTCTTGATAGAGGCCCTATTCATGGTTATGATGATAGTTTTGTTTGTTTGTTTGTATGGTGCTTTTACGTTGCACGGAACCAATGGTTATTCAGCAACGGGACCAACGGCTTTACGTGACTTCCGAACCACGTCGAGAGTGAACTTCTATCACCAGAAATACACATCTCTCGCTCCTCAATGGAATGGCCGAGAATCGAACCCGCGACCACCGAGGTGGGACGCAAACACCATACCAACCACGCCACTGAGACGCTGATGATAGTATTTGTTTTCTTTTTCTTTTATTGAAATGAACATGTTGTGAAACAGTGATATCTACATGCACCAATTGGCTTATCAGATGAGAAATAGTTCGAAATGTGACAAATGAATGAAGGCTCAGAGATCCAAACTCAGCAGATGAAAATAATTACTTTGGAAAGTTTTTCAACTATGTTACTAGAGGACTTGATTATTGACAGGTCTCAAGACGTACGCATTTTTTCGTGCGCGTGCACCATCACACACACACACACACACACACACACACACACACGTACCTAGATGGGTATTCTGGTAAGAGTCTCATTTGCACATGCAGATTATGAGTAACTGGAGTACTTTTTGTGTGTTTGAATTCCAAATTGTTCCCTTAATTGTACACCGTTTCCAGAATTTGAAGCCTTTATTCCTCGTTCTGCGATTGCTCTACCATATTTTTCCTGTTCTTGACAACTATTTTCATTAGAATGTTTTCATGGTAAGCCTCGAAATTCTTTTTTTTTTTTTCCATTTTGATTCTTTTAATATAACATTATTAGTCAGTTTCAGTTCCCAAGTAGCTCTTCCCAATATTTGAAAGTCCGTTTCCTGAATTTGTAAGAATGATATAACGAACGGATACATGTAAAGCCTACTATATATAATCATTTGGGACTATTCACTGGCAGAGTTCTTCTAATGTTCTACTACATCATTTTCAAACTTTTTTTTGTTTTCATGAATGAGACAATCTCCGGAATTCAGTTATATATTACACAACGAGGCATCTTGAATATGAGTAAGCAGTCTCTCTCTCTCTCTCTCTCTCTCTCTCTCTCTCTCTCTCTCTCTCTCTCTCTCTCTCTCAAGAACTTTCCTAGATAGTGATCCCCAAGGGTTTTCTTGGGTCGTTGTCTACAACAACTATTTCGTGGGGGGTCATTATCTTTATGATATTTGCACTCTTTTGTTTATATTTTTACTGTAGTAATCACCAACGGGCTTGAACTAAACACGCCGCAAAGGTGGATACATACCGGGTTAAATCCCTTGGGTGTCAACATCTAGGAAACATCCACTTCTCACACCACATAGTGACTCCTTACTGCTCAAACCATATTTCTAAAATCGTTTGCATTTGAATTATACGTCGCGGGAGCCGACCGTATTTGTTAACGACTTATGACAAGTAGGCGCACGTGAAGAATGTTGTTTTCTAGTACACCCAACGTTGCCCATAAGCTACTTGAATATTGCTTATACAGTATAACCATACTTCAACAATTGACTCTCGCAAAAACGGCTTCAGGTCAACATGATCTTGTCTGTTGCATGATTTAAATTCACAATACATGATCAGGTCACAAAGAAGACATTGGATAAGTAATCGTTAGGCTAAAAACCTAGTAAGGAAGTGCATCTGGAAAGGACGGGAAGGTCGCTAGAGGACTTGTTCTTTGCTCGTGTGTGTGTGTGTGTGTGTGTTTGTGTGTAATATTGAATGAACTAAAGCTTAAGAAAATGCCCGCGGACGTTAACTCCCCAAAATACCACTCCCATTGCTGTGGTGGCTTCCCACCTACAGAAACCCTTAACTTTACTTATCTAGCCAGTCCCATCCCCCATCCATCCTTTCCCACCCCCACCAAATCACCCTGACCCCACCCCCCCCCCCCCCCCCCGCCCCACCACCCTTCCCATGGCCCCAGTCGTCATGGTTGCCTCAGGAATGTGGTGTTGGAAGTCCCAGTCATTGCTAACTAAAGTTTTGGTTACTGGGTGCGGAACTTGTCCCTCCAAGCCATTACATTTGACAGAACATCTGGGACAGAAGACAGTTTGGGAAGGGAAGGTGGGCGCCTGTGTTGTGAGGGTCCCCGCAGCCTCCGCCTCCTCTCTGATCTGCAGAAGTTAGTCGACATCACCATAGAATTGGGGTTTCGTGAACTTCCGCATTAGCTGGTGTCGCCGTGGGTGTCGCTAAGTTGACCGGAGCGGCTGTGACGCCATTTGATTTCATCGAGGAGAAAGTAGTTTTCTTGTATGAGGAAGCAAAGAATACCTCTTTGCACTAATTCATGTAAAAATTCACTCTCTCCCTTCATCTCTAAGAGCGGTATTTGATTTAGAATAATTAGCCCAATTGTACTGGTTTGTAAATCTCTCTCTCTCTCTCTCTCTCTCTCTCTCTCTCTCTCTCTCTCTCTAATAACAATCTTCATTTTGTCATGTGCTGGGAACACGTGTCGTCCTTGTTTATGACTCCGACGATGTTTATCTTACAGATCTCGAGGAACATTTCTGAGGACAGATGTTTTGTATTACATCTGTAAATTATTGTACAGTTATTTTTTCATTCAGTAAAATTTTAAAAGACTAAGTGAACCCTTAAAAAATTACGTTATATAGCCTTTTGTCATTTGCGAAATGGAAGAACGTTTTAGTTTTCTGTAAAAAAAAGCTATTGAGGTGGTTTTGTCTGTCCGTCCGCACTTTTCCTGCCCATCCTCAGATCTTAAAAACTACTAATGCTAATGGGCTGCAAATTGGTATATTGATAATCCACCCTCCAGTTATCAAACATACCAAATTGCAGCCCTCTAGCCTCAGTAGTTTTTTTTTTTTTTTTTATTTAAGGTTAAAGTTAGCTGGGGTGTGATTGAAAGTTTCATGGGTCGCGACTGAAAGTTTCATGGGCCATAGCAGAGAGTTTCTTATATCATCATATACTATTTATTTAGTCGTGCGGTGCAGTTGCTTTCGCAACGTCAACTTTCCTTTGTCTTTCCATAATAATAACTACTATATAGTTATGGCGGGTGGCTGGAGCACGTTTCCGTTTGGGGAAAAAACATGGCGTAATCTTCCTCCCTTGGTAACGAAGTAACCTTATCACTTATTAGGTTAACGGCCGTTGGCCCCCTCCGCTGCTTCTGGAACCACGTCTGGAAAGGCTTAGTTTAGGTGCGTTCCAGGCATCCTCTACCCTCACCCTCCCATCCCCCTCCCCCTCTCTCCCTGGTTGGGAAGTAGAGATACCGCCATTTTTAGGGGCCTGGAATTTACAGTAAGGAAATGAAGAGCACCCGACGAGAAACTTGGATGAACATGCAAGAGAATATTTTTCTTATCTCTCTCTCTCTCTCTCTCTCTCTCTCTCTCTCTCTCTCTCTCTCTCTCTCTCTCTCTCTCTCTCTCTCTCAGAATTTTTCATCTTGTTGTTCCTTATGTTTCAAGAGTTCAATTTTTCCCTCGGGAATCCCTCTCTCGCTTTTGGTTTTAGTAAACTAAAAACAGAAAAAGTAGTCGCTCTTTTGTTCATCCTTTAAGTGCTGAATCGTGGATAAACCGTCTGTGCCAAAAAAAAAAAAAAAAAAAAAAAATCTACAGCAGTAAATATTTCTCATTCATACTTAGCAGATTGTATGGTCACTTCTATGTGTATAATACACACGTTATAGTAATACAAGACAGGGATTAGCATAATTAATTTTCTTAACTTCTTTGTAAGTCTGTGTGCATTATACGCACGTTGTATACAGTGCGGAGCTTAACTTCTTTATCGTTTCAATTTTTCGTGGGCCAAAGGAATTTAAAATTTTCCAATATTGGTTAGAAAACACATAATGGTGAAAGATTGATTTGGAGGCTTGATTGAATTTAGCGCCGCATCCCTGGAGATTCTGCGCTCTCCAATTGAAAGTGGAAATTATGACAAGCCCCTTAAAGGTAACAATACCTGGAGGACATAAATGCATTCTCCATGTCTTGACACATTTTAATTGAGTCGATCCTTTTATTTATCCATTCGACTTTTTAATTCTGTGATGAGAACATTTTCTTTTCGCATTACTGATAAAATGTACTTGCCTACGTATTCATAATACTTATTATTTTGTTTACAGAACATCAAGAAAATTATCCTGCCAGTTTATTGTGTTACATTGACCTATTTCGGTTTGCGAATTGAGATAAAAAAAAATTTTTTGCTTGGCTTTTGTCCATTATCTTAAGAAATTACTGAAAATTTTGACTTATTTATAAATAAGATCTTTTTATTCCTTTTCTTAGCCGTGAAGTAAAAAAATAAATCTGTGCAACATTATTTCTAATTGCGTATGCCCTCATTTTACCCCCTAGTACCGACTTTGTAAACCTTTTCTTTAATAAATTATATCACTAAATGCCACGGTTTTACATATTTTCTTCTTTGCATAGTATCAAAATTTCCCCCCCATTTTTTATACAAAATCATCTATTTGCTTAAATATCAATAACCTCGTTTTATTTCTCCCTCAGGGTCGCCAGCGGACAAGGCTGACCTGGAAGTGGGAGATGAGATCTTGGAGGTCAACGGGAAGAGTCTGGAGGATGCCACGCACACAGAGGTCATTTCACACATACATCAGGTCAGTTGGAATATTGAATGCTTGAAGTTGCCATCTAGGTATGACGGGCAAGATAGTAAGTGAAATGCCAAGCAGCAGAAATAGTTTCATTCTTGTGAGAGAGGAAATAGTCGGTAATTCATGCACAGTGTTATGTATGAACAGTAATAAATTATTCATAGATACTTTATAAAGCTTTAGAATTTCGTTAAATATCAAGTTATTTTTGTTAGGTTTTGCAGATCTGCGAATGGAACGAAAGAAATAGGTGGCAGAAGTATCACATGATGTATGAATGAATTATTTGTGGATATGTATGAATGATTATTTGTGGACATGTATGAATGATTATTTGTGGATATGTATAAATGTTTATTTGTGGACATGAAGTTATTCGTGATCATTTCTTTTCATAACACATTTTATATATATATATATAGATATATATATGTATATTGTGTGTGTGTGTGTATTGTAACTTTTTTTAACCTTCAAGTTTTTCGCTTATCGTGTGGCTCCAGGAATGAAAAAGAACTCTACAGCCACTACTAGTTTCTACTTTAACTGCCGTGTCGTAAATAAATCCCTTAGCATAAATAATTCATAATTGACTCATTTCATATACCTATACCGAAGGTTCATCAGTGACTTGTCAACCCTCTCCACTCACACTGCGCCACTCACCTCTTTTCTAGCACAGGCTCTCGCACTTACTGGATATCAAGGACTCTCCAGTGCCCCTTGTTTGTTTTTTACCACTTCTGTGCACCTCTGAATTTCTTGCCATTTGATTCTCCTGATGCCACATATACTAAGCAAACAGTTTATTTTGAGCTTCAACTTTATTGTTTGTCATCCACAGTCAACTTGCACAAATCATTTCCAGTATTAAAGGACCCGTAGCGGGCAGTGCCATCAGTGCACCCCACGCGGGGCATTGTAGACATTACTTAAGGTACTTTGCAGCTTTCTTTCTTAGCTGCAACCCCTTTCATTCCTTTTACTATACCTCCGTTCGTATCCCCTTTCTTCCATGTTACTTTCCACCCTATCCTAACAATTGCTTCATAGTGCAAATGCGAAGCTGTCCTCCTTTTACAACTTAAAATCTCATATTCCATAATGGAGGATTCCTTCCTCGCTGCTATGGACATTCCAATTCTCCTTCTAATTTTTTGTAAACACCCTACTACCTTTCGTGCTTCACATTTTGTGACTCATATCTTATCACTAATAACCACACGTGAATGAATCAACCGCTTTCATTCGGAAACAAAATCAATCGATATCGTCTTTTGTAAAGTAACGCCTGTTTATGGATTTATATGCCCTTGAGATAATTAGAAGTGGGCCATAGCCGGGATTAATTATTTTTTTTAGAATAAGTAGTTTATTTTGTTGGTGCTGCTTGTTATTTTTGCTATTATTGTTATCTCAAAGTACATCCAGATTTCGTGTAGGGAATGACTGACAAAGGATCGTGTCGCTTAAAGTAAATTTTACAGCAATTGTTTTGGTGTACTTTAGGACTAATTGCGTTTTATTGAATAATTCTGCTTTGAGGATGCCGCGAAGAGATAATAGTGTGAAAGGTGATTCTCTCTCTCTCTCTCTCTCTCTCTCTCTCTCTCTCTCTCTGTGATCGTCATCATCATAATCATCGATCGGTGTTGGTCGTTGCATTTATGTAATATCACGCTTCTTCAGTCTTCGTTTCTCCCCCTCTTGTGTTGATGATGAACAGAAGGATGATAATGATAGGAGGAAAAGGATGAAGAGAGGAAGGAGGAGGAGGAGGAGGAGGAGGAGGAGGAGGTTTAGGATAGAGGAGGAGGAGGACATCTTCATCATCTTCGCGCTTTAATATTGATTATCTGTCCTTGTCAGTCATTCTGTCAACGAAATTGATCCTTACTTGAGAGTATTTATTCAGCTTCCCCGAGTTTATGTTTTTGTGCGTGCTCTTACTTTAGTTGCGCGTTGTACTAGAGAGATAAACATATATATATATATATATATATATATATATATATATATATATATATATATATATATATATATATATATAATTGTGTGTGTATGTATATGTGCACTTGCTTGCTTGCATGAGTAATAGAGGAGGAGGTGCGTTAAGAATTTTCAAATTCCATTGGCCTTCGAATCTAGATCTCTCTTCCATTCAGACTCGTTCTCCTTTCCATCTCCGATCGAAAGGAGACTTTACGAGAGAGAGAGAGAGAGGAGAGAGAGAGAGAGAGAGAGAGAGAGAAGCTTCGTGAAGAGGGTTACATTCACAAAATGCGATCCTCCGTATATGAACTTACTTACGCTCTCCTTATTTACTATAAAGAGATCCATCGAATTTTTTCCGGGCCTTTCCCTCACATATAGAAATTAGAAGCTCAGTGGGTGGTTTTTGTCTCTGTATGTACAGAGGCCTTGACTTTTTCTATCCTGAGTTTCGTGTTATGTAATTTCGGTTTTTTGTTCTTCTTCTTTTTTAAGGGGACTTTGTTGTTTATTATGGTTGCAGGTTACGTATTTATCAGTTATTTATCCAACTCTATTCGTTGGATTGCTATGAATGTGTGTTCTACTACTTTCTCCTCTTATTCTGCTAGGAGAAGCTTCTAGGGAAGTTAAGACAATACAGTGTGATCCATATTAATATACACTTTTCGAGAGTAAAGAAAGTAATATATTACAAATACACTGTTTACCGGTAAGGTCTAATTTCGTCAGTCTAAAATAGGACCTGCGTCTTAAATCAGGTGTTGAACCAGTCAACTTCCACAGGATCAACTGCTTCATAGTAGCGCAGAGGCAAGAGTGGTCTCAGTTTTTTTTTTATGATTTACTAAACAAATACGTAGCTGGATTTGTTGGTTCTTTTTTATTTCCAGAGTCTTCCAAATGAAATAAACTACAGCTTCTCAAGTTCAAAAGAATAAATAAACTACAGCTTCTCTTGTTCAAAAGAATATTCAGCATTTGTAGGAATAGCAGGCACCTACAATTTTCACTTTTCCCTGGCGGTTTATGTTATTTTTATTTTTTGGATTATGTTTTGTTTTTGTTGGTTTATCCTGGTTGTTATTTATTCTTATTGTGTACTTCCTGTTATTATTTAATTTACCTTGATTAAATTTATTTTTTGTGGGGGGGGGTGGGGGGGCATTTGTGCACTGGATTATGGGGAAACTTGCATTGCAAGTTTAGCGGTCATTTAGGTTTTCTGTTATGGATGATTAAACATTTTGGATAATAATAATAATAATAATAATAATAATAATAATAATAATAATAATAATAATAATAATAATAATAATAATAATAATAATAATGAACCAAACAAAAACTTTTTTCAGTTTTCTTCTTAAGATTGATAAAGAAACCCACAAAATTACTGTGTAAAACGTGTTTACTTATAAGTATTTATAAGTAAACAAATTAGATATTAGAGGTTTATAGTTATTTTCATTTTTTGAATTATGGTTTGCTTTTGTTGGTTTATCCTCATTGTTACTTATTTTTATTCTGTACTTCCTTATATTATTTAATTTACCCTGATTACTTATAAGCAAACACGTTATACACAGTAATTTTGTGGGTTTCTTTTTCAATGATAACAACAATAACAACAACAACAACAACAATAATAATAATAATAGTAATAATAATTTTCACAGTCACTGTCCGTCCCCGTCTCTTTCTATTCCTATTTCAGCTTTTCGTTCTCGCAAAGCCATGCCGAGGTATCTGTTCAATATTCAGTGTTCGTGATGACAACATGGTTATGTAATAGCGCTGTAATATTGCATTTTGTCGAGTTGATTGACGTTTATCATGTATACCGCATTCTGTGACTGAATCGCAGAGATTTGTGAAAATATACGCATCGATTCGTTGTTTGCAAATGCTAGTTAATTCCGATGCCAGTGCGTAGTTGTGTTTTATTGTGTTTCTGCTCTCGTTAGATTTCAGTATGCTTAGTTTTTATCGTTTAGCTCTCATTAAGTTTTCTCTCTTGTTTTCAACTTACTGATATTAAATTATGCTGTTCAGCCTCTCTGGACTTTATTCATGGTTGGGAAAAGTAATTTTATTCGTTTAATTATACGTTCTTGATAAAAACGATACTCTCTCTCTCTCTCTCTCTCTCTCTCTAATCAAATGCATAATGCCCTGTAGATGAATTAAAACTAGAACCAATCACGAACACTAATCATTCTCGGATATCAGATAAATGATGTTTGCTTTGGAGCGGTTCTGGTTTTCATAAATATCGATTCTTGATGATGATGATGACGACGGCAGTAGGGTGTGGGTGGTGGTCTGTAGAGCTCTACGGAGGATGTTTACTTTGAAGTATACTAGAGTGGGACTGAAAGGGATTAAGGCCGTGATGGCTGTGGTACCAGGAAGTAGAAGAATGATTATGGTATCCTTAAAGTTGATAGACATGGAATAGGCCCCTGTTAGGCAATGCAGTGAAATGTGTTTAATTTCAGTTAGTTTCATGGGCATTCAGTTTTCGTTGGTTCTGGGAAGAGCAGGATCTGTGGTTTTGGGTGTTTGGACTACCAAGGGTCTCGGTTTTAAGGTTTTAAGGATACCAGGAGTCAAGTATTTGGTTTAAGGGAGAACCCGAGTCGCATTATTTTAAAACAAAATGAGTGTAGGATTTTGTTTCAGCAAGGCTGTGGGTCTTAGTTCTTTATTTAGGAACCCAGAGGCGTAGTTTTTGGTTAACGGTTTTATGAGTCGTGGTTTATGTTTTGTGAGGACCCGGATTCGTGTTTTTCTGTTTTGGGGAGATTAGTTTTCTGTTTTTAGGGAGATTAGGTTTTATTTGAAAAAAAAAATGCGCTTTCAGGAACATTATCCGCGATTTCTTGTTCATGTAACCAGGAGCCGTGGATTCTAGTTAGGAAGAAGAGGAGTGGAGCGTAATAGACTGTTGATACATAAACTTCTTGGCCCTCTGTGGGTTGGATTATTAACAGAAAAGTTAAATGAGATGTTGGGAGAACTTCCCGTCGTGAATTTTTGGGAGGAAGTTTTGTTTGTTGAAGAGGCTTATTAGGAAAAAATCTTAGGAAGTTTTTCAAGTTGAAATTTGTGTTTTGTTTCCTTCATCTCTCTCTCTCTCTCTCTCTCTCTCTCTCTCTCTCTCTCTCTCTCTCTCTCTCTCTCTCTCTCTCATTTGATTCCCCGAATGCTGGACAGCTAAGATACGAGACGGGTATGTTTTCCTTAAAATACCCGATGTTCTGTTTATCTTAGGAGTGAATATTGTGTGCCTGGTTGATAGTCAATTATTGAGGATCACGGGTTGGGGCAAAAACAGACGCGATTGATAATTATTCCTTGTAATACTTAACTGCGTTTCTTCTCTCAAGCATCGCTTATTTATGTATGCAAATGTACAATGACACACTAGCGCATAATCAGTTTTGAATCCGAGAAAGAGACGGTCGGCGTCTCGTCCACATTGGCATTCAGGGAGGCAGACCCTTATCACGTTGGCTTCTTTTCCTGAGGATCCCCTTTCCCTTCATTAGCGCCCTCGCCTTCATTAGCATTTATGGAAACGATACGGCGGCGCTGGGCCCTTTTGTTCATTAGCATTTGGGAGGTTATCTGCATCGTTAGGTTCCCTCGCCTTCTTTACGGCCCTTTTCAATATGCATTGACGCCATCTGAAGGGTATCTTGAATCGAATTGATATGATCTGGGCAAGATGCTACACTGCTTGAGGGTAAAATAAGTGTCTCTAAAAATTCACACACACACACACACACACACACACACACACACACACACACACACACACACACACCAAATCATTCCATTTCTCAACATCAGGGTTAATTTTCTATTTGCCTAGCTATCCGTCTATCCATCTATTTGTAATTTTTTTTATATACACACTCATCAGTAAAGAGTTGTATGTGTGTGTGTAAATTAATAATCTATAGAGTACTTGCTGTATAAGCAGGATACGATTTTCCTCACTGTATTGAGTCAGATTCGTTGAGCAAATACAGGGTGATAAAAAAGTCCCTGTGCACCGGATGTTTTACGATACGACACTTGAGTGGCAGCATAACCCTTAATTAAGATCTTGAAATAAAATATAATGTAATGTATTAACATTTATAATGTTTTTATTAAGGATCAAACAGCAGTATAACAAAACAGATCTTAATTAAGGGTTATACTGCCACTCAAGTGTCGTATCATAAAACATTAGGTGCACAGCGACTTTTTGATCACCCTGTATAAAGCAGACCATTTTTTGAGGTGTGTGGAAATTTTGGGTGATGGCTGGCCATGTGGCGAGCACTTACCTATTACTGTGTGGATGATATTATACATATATGTTTATATATATGTCCTTGACATTTCATCTTGTAACCCTTGGGTGATGGTTCTGTCACAGACTGTGAGTAAATAAATCATTCAATGTCTGGAGCGTTTCTGAAGCGTTTTCATTCACTACACCAGCTGTACGCAGTACCGTTCCTCAACCGACAGATTAATTTAAATAATCCTCGGACTTTTTCCAAATTAATTGGGCATTCATGCCCATTAAAAACAAAGTGAAATGGCTTATAACCGAATTGGAGAAAAAAAATTAAGTTAAAAGATCATATACTAGTTTAACTTAATGGTTTGGGGTTTAAGTAAAACAGATAAATAAGCTGTGAATATTTCCAAGTTCCAGTTTTAAAGGTAGAGACCAGGATATCAAAAAAAGATATTGTAGCATTTTTCTTTTTATGAAAATGATTTTCTATGAAAGAATACGTTATCACATGCCATAATGTCCAGCCATTTTTTTATTACTATTATAAGCCCGTCCATATATACATTTTATGCAAACTTGATACCTAAGAGGTTACTGAGATATGCTTTCAACATTTGTTTTCCATTTAGAGGAAAACTATTGGTTAAACCGGTATAACCGGCATGTCTCCATTTTCATTGTACTGGAACTCTCTCTCTCTCTTCTCTCTCTCTCTCTCTCTCTCTCTCTCTCTCTCTCTCTCTCTCTCTCTGTGGCTTGATGGTAGACGAACGTGGCTCTTGCTGTCCTGTGATCTTTAATGAGCAGTAAATAGCTCGTTGATGACTTTAGTGGTTCTATAAACAGGATAAAAATCATTGTTGTGTGTGTGTGTGTGCTTATGTGTTTGTGTGCGCTTGTGCAAGATACTTTTGCTCTGTACCTGTCGAATTCAAGACGTCGCTTTGATTATAATTTTCATCATTGGCGAAGGAGAAGGTAGAAGGAAGTGTTTTATTTCTGTTCCTTTTGACGGTTTTGTTAGGGAATGATGCTCGGTTATCACAGCGTAAATATTCACACACACACACACACACGCACATACATACATACATATATATATATATATATAAATATATATATATATATATATATATATATATATATATATATTATATATATATATATATGAGATAGATATAGGTATAGACATATATTCTGGTGTATGTCATTTTATTGTAGAATCTCTTTGTATTCATTTGTGTGTCTGTATCTTTGTAAACCTTCAAATGCAGTTGTTCAAAGTTACGCAAGATAATGATGTCCCCAGGTGCCTTTTAGTCCGGGACTCAAAAGTAGTTAATGCTGTTTTAGAGGCTGGTAAAGTTTTCCAATTAGTGCCTCTTTGTGTTGGCAGTGGCAGAGTATAACCCATAGACTTTATTTTTGTATTTCCTTTTTAATGAGACTGTGGCCTGTGATATCTCTTTGTTTGCCCTGTTCCTTTTATTACTTTTTAGTTTTCCTTTCATATTCATTCGTGCAATAAAACGTGCTGTTTCAAGTGTGTCTGTGCAATTTGTGAATACGAAACTGGCCTCCAGCTTTAAAACTGTAGCGTTGAAATATTTACGGTTTATTCATCTGTTTTACTTAAACTCCAAACGATTAAGCTTATAGTATATGATCTTTTAGCTTGAAATCATTTTCTCTAAAGTTGGTTGTAAACCTTTTCACTTTGTTTTTAATGGAAAAAGTCCGAGGATTATTTAAATTAATCTGTTGGTTGAGGAACAGTATGTGTATAGCTGGTGTAGTGTATGAAAACGCTTAAGAAACCTCAGATATTTTTTTTCGCATAACCTTGACCTATTTTAGTGTACATTGTATGTAATTATTATTTGTATATATTGATAAACGTATTTACTTTTGCTTCTTCATTTCAGTGCATAAGATCGAGGACAATATGCTTGCGGGTGAAAAGAAGAACCGGCAACAAATTAGGTAAGTTTATCATTTTGCTTTCAGTTCTTCATCTTATTTGTAAAAGATGTGTTGCTTCCACTGTTCGTTTATTGGATCTCATGGCTGATCGTTTGCGAGTTTTAAGCTTTATTGTTATTAACTGCATTTGCCTACGCAAACCGCCGGTCGCCGGTACTAATGGCCATGATAGTACCAACTGGTTCTGTTATTCATTGGTAGACACCCGTTCAGTTTCTAACCTTCCCATCGATGCAAGTTGTCACTGATAATCTTGTCGTTACTACCTGTTGCTGTTAACAGGCATAGCAGGTTTCCCATAACAGAGGTGGGAATAGGGTAGAATTGATGTGATAGGGGTCAGAAAGTGAGTGTTGTCGCCGAAGTTCTTGAGGTGTTGTGGTTGTCGGAGCCTTCCATGTGGCAAGTTATCATGTAAATGGTAAGTCTGATTTACAGTTTCTGATACTGCCAAGATGGTAAACGTGTCATCATCATCGAATTCACATCATCATCATAATTCTATATTCGCTTGAACACAGTGGCTTCCAGGATAGGAAACTGGATGAATATATATGGAAGTAATAATTCAGAATCTTTAGACGCCTAGATTATCTATTTATTACTTGTTGAAAGTAAACCGTATAATTTCTCACTCAATTCTCCCCGTTATTACGTTTGTGGAATGCGTAGAAGTACTTGCGATTTCCTGTTAGGGAAAGATCGTTAAAGTAATTTTTATCTTTGTCCTGAAGATATTGGGTTTTCCACCTCCTGTCAATTAACAATGATGGCATCTTTTATTTCGAGGATACTTGGAACTGGATCGAAAATAAATGTTCGGCACATGCACAACTAGAACGTAAAAATGATAAGTAAATGTTAACTCAGCAGCTTAATTTTTCCATCTTTGTACTGCAACGGTGAAATTGGTTCTCTTCTTGTGATTGCGTAAATACTCATTCCACCTCCTAATCAAGCGTTGCGAATGATCACTTTTTTTTAGTTATCTGAAATGAAGATCATACAAGAAGAAATAAAATTTTAAAAAAGAACTCAAGATTCTCCTATTCTGCAGGAGCTACGATACTGACGAGAAAGCGCTAAAAGACAATTATATAAAAGACAATTATATAAAATATAAGATACAACTTATTTTGAAGACGTACAATGGCCCACCAGAGAGAGAATCATCCCTGTGGAGGGCAGTACATAAAACCAAAAACGTAAACAAGTAAGCAAGGAAGGATAAATGCGTAGCTCCTTTAAATTTTACCCATTTTCTTTAACACGTTTTCTGTGAGGAAGAATCAATAGAATGGTATACTATGGTAGATGTGCATTGGTTTGTATTGAAGTGTTGATTCAGTGTTTAAGATTATATTTATGCCTTTATATCACAGCTTTTAGTTTTTCGCGATACTCTGTGAGACCTTATTGTATATTATACAAAGTTCGGGCAAAATAAAAACTGGTATGTGAATTAAGTAGCTGTAATAGTAGTAAAATATTTTATGTTCGTGGACAATTAATGCAAATGCGATAGGTACCTACAGTACAAAATAAATGCACTGGTAATTTCCACCGTGACAACAAGGCACTTTGACAGCACTAAAAGCACAGAAAAATTGCGCACGTCAGCTTTAGCAACAAGGACATAAGAGCAACTCTTCTGCAGTATTGCCGAGACTTCCAAATTTATTAGGTTGAATGTAACTAGGTAGAGGGTAAATGTTGCGTAAAGAGTATTAATTGGTATCTTCGACCAGACTCGGGTATCGTAGATCAATTACTTTATTATGGAATGTTGACGTTTCATTCATTCCTTGCCAGTGTATTTACCACCTTATTGTTATTTAGCAATGTTCTCTTTATATTTTTTTTATATGTGCTAAACCACATCCATGCATAATACATGTGTGTGTGTGTGTGTGTGTGTGTGTTAATTGCCATCATTGACTTCTCAGACTAATTGCGGTTCATGGTGAAAATAAACCATATACAAGAGGATGAATTTTATATCGCCATTAGATACATAAAATAGTCTGCATTTTCTACGTTGAATGAGGTTGTTTTTACTTATAGTTGTGAACTGGGGTTTCTTTTTTTAATAAATGAATTTAAAACAGTTGTACCTCTCTCTCTCTCTCTCTCTCTCTCTCTCTCTCTCTCTCTCTCTCTCTCTCTCTCTCTCTCTCTCTCTCTCTCTCTGAGTGTACCTCCGCCCTTGGCACTGCCAGCATAGATAGCGTTTGTTCCATGTTTACCTGTACAAACAAGATCAGGTGACATAGGAGTGGCAGTGACAACATAGACAGAATAGGAGTAGTCCATAGAATATGAATAGCAGCGACCTCACACATACACACACACACACACACACACAGGAGAGAGAGAGAGAGAGAGAGTAATGGCTTTCATGCAGATATTAAGTGGGTTTTAAACAAGGAAATTTTTGAAATACCACAGAAAGGCCAAATTATAATCTAAGTTATGAAGATTTTTAGGCTCTTTAAATGACAAGTTTTTTTGTTTTTTTAACTGACAAAATGTTCAGGCTTGTACGCAAAATATAAAAGCTAATGTTTGTTTATAAGTAATAATAATAATAATAATAATAATATAATAATAATAATAAAATAATAATAATAATAATAATAATAATAATAATAATAATAATAATAATCTTTATTTCATCTCATGGCCATATGAAAATACAAAAAGAAAATACAACGGAAACAGTTTAATTACATCAACAAAATTGTATAAACAATAAACACGCAAATGATAATAGAAAGTAACTGGCACTTTTCTATAGTGGACCATTGAAAGACTGGGGCTCCGTAGAAAGAAGGAACTAATTATAGATGGACAGGAGAAAAAAAAAGGAAGCGGAAAAAAAGGAACTGCCATAACTGTAAAATTAGATTTTGCAAAACAGCGTTTAGCTATTTTGAGGTAAACAGATTGAGTAACATCCTGTCATGTTCTGTAACCTACATATATAATTAACGTACTTATATTCAATATATTCAGGGATGTGGAACTATGATTCAAGGTGTTTTATTTCGTGTCTTAAGTGCGCTGTTGTTTAACATTCCCTGAAATACTTTGAAATTAAACTTCCTTATTTTTAAAGGTAAGCGAGAACATCAAGGAAATGCAACGCGATAAGCGGAATTGATAATAATTGAATCGGATATCGTCGAGAGCAGGGTAAAAGTAACATGAACGAGGCGTTCCTTCCATCCATGACCTTGCTTTGATGAGTAACAGAACTCGGGTAAGTGAATCATGTTTCCCGGCCAGCAACATTATACACGGACACGGATCTGCGCTGGCTCTGAGCGGACCCAGAGGACGTGTAAATTAGGTACTGTTGGATTCAGTATTTATTGGAAAGGAATAGATACCGTAACTGAGCGAGGCAAATTGGAAATAATTATTTAAGAAATAGGCTCTAAGCAGGCTCGTGGCAAGTAATGCGGTATTCTCTTTACTAAAAGGGGAAAAATGACGCTCCAAGCCTTATCGTTAGTGTAAGCGTGGTAATGTGTGATCCCATATTTATTGAAAGGGAAAAAAAATTTAAGTTTCTAAACGGGACCAAAGAAGTGTGAATGATATCTCATGATTTTACATATAATTTAAATAAGAAAGATCATCATGTTCATGTAGCAATTTTTTTAAAGAATTGACGACATAAATTTAACAACTGACTGAGATAACTGTGGTCATTACACCTTTACCGCATTCTTTACTTATTTTGTTTTACTAAAAACAAAATGCGATTGTCTACTAACTAATCATATAACTGCAAAGCCTATGGTTGATGCATTATGAACTGGGTATCTGAATGGTAATCTATCGCTAGTAATGTTCATTAATTGAAATTCTGTTGATTTGCTATATTATTTTACTAGATAGAAGACGAAACAAAATTTATCAACTGTTCCTTTCCGGTTTTATAGAAAAAGAAACTGATTTACTTACGGTAAAATTTAAGATATTTTCAGGTTAGGCCATCGGAAAATATTTGCACTTTATTTCAACACGAACTAGCTTTTAAAAACGTTCCATTTTCGTTAACAAGGTTATTTTTAGATGAATCGGCGCAGAAGTAAGGAGAGAAAATCTGGTAAAAAATAATCTTAGGAATTGCCCGAGATCCATATTCCGTGGATTGAAAAGGGAAACTGCCGTATGGACCATTTATTTCGATGTCAGCGGAATTTAAATATTTCGGAAAACTGCCGGACACTTTGCCATCTCTCGTGGACCATTTCGGCATTCTCGCGAGACCTGATGAATACTGAATACAAATGTGCTAGGAGTCAGAGTTCACTAAAAGAATTTTGAAAGTTACATTGAAAATTTTATAAGCTCTTAAGAGAAAACATTAGAGAAGGTCATGGGATTTTCCAGCTGGACCAATTCCATTGACATGGAATTTTATCATATATATATATATTATGTTTTTCGACCTTATTTGAATCATTGTGATTATTATGCCTGTACGCAATTTTGCAACGCAAAGCTGTTTCTTCTGAATCGTGGATGAACCTCATTTGCAGTAAACTTTCACAACTTTATCGGCTTCATCCACCTACATAGGTGGCTCATCATTAGTGTGTCGATCCATCCTATACACTACACCATTCACCCTTTTTTCGAACTCCCTGAATTATATTATATATATTATTATTATATATATATATATATAATATATATATATATATATATATATATATATATATATAAAAATATAGGACTGGTAAAAATGTTCTGTAACAACAGAATTCCATCTAATAAAAGGAGCCCATAAAAAAAAACACCAAAATGTAGAGATAAAAGTACTATATTTCAGAGACTGCTGTCTCTCTCTTCAGGTATATGAATGAGAAAAGTTTACAGAAAGGTGGTATTTATACCAAGAGATTCGTCCACAAGTAAGCCAATTTAGGTCACCCCCGCTGATAATCTTCCTTTAATCTTCTTAAGCGTTGGTTGAATGAACACTGCGTCGACGATGTCCCGATGTGTCCAATTCCCTTTTGAGATGTTCATTACCTGCTTCTCTTTTATTAAGGCCGATTCCATCATTTGACTCTTGTACCGGCAGTTGCTGCTATAAATTACACGTGACATATTCCAGTTTATTCTATGGTTATGTTCATTTATATGGTTGAAAAATAGCCGAGTTCTGTTGTCCATACCTAACTGACCGTTTGTGTTGTTTATTAATCTCTGGGGAAGTGATTTACCTGTAAATCCGATGTAAGATTGGTCACAGTCCTGGCATGGGATCTCATTATACCCCAACCGTCTTTGGGCGGATTTGTCTTTTGTTGGACGTTAATCAGGGATTTGGCTAAGGTATTTGGGTAGGTAAATGCAAAAGGGTTGGATTCCAAGGGTGTGAGTTACTCTCTTAATCGTCTCCAGGTGGGGAATTTTTATTTTATTGTTGGGTGTGGTCTCTGGTCTTGTCTTTAGGGGGTCGGTAGAAAATTACGTTTGCTTTTGAATTGCTTTCTCAAATTATATGGTCAGGAATACTTTAAAGATGAAAGTGCTTGACGAATTAGTTCAAATTCTTTTTCCAGGAAATCTGGGGAACAAATTCGTAAGGCTCTTAAAAATAGGTTTGCTAGCTACACCTATCTTGATATTATTGTCATGATAGCTAAAGTAGTGATATATGAAGTGAGAACGTTGGTTTTCTGTATATGGTATTTGTATTCTGTCGTGTCTCTGATTATTAAAACAATCAAGAAAGGAATTTTGTTGTCTGTTTCCCATTCAACTTTAAATTTGATGCTGGGCACTAATGCGTTTAATTTTGAGAGGAATTCATTAAAATTACCCCACTTATTATCCCAAAATGTTAGTATGTCATCCACGTATCTCATCCACAGCATGTTTTTGGGTTTTATTGCATTTTATTACTGTAGTTTCAAAAGTATTCCATGTACAGATTGGCTAAAATAGGACTTAAAGGACTACCCATACTACACCCGAATGCTTGTAGAATGATTCCCCGAATGAAAATACTTATTGGATGCACATAATTCAACTAACTTTATTATTTTGTCAAGTGCCAAAGGGAAATGATCTGAATAGGGGGATAATTTTTCCCGCCTAAAACTGAAGAACGTCCTGTACTGGTACTTTGTGAATAGGGAGTCTACGTCCAGGCTTAAAAGTTTTATGTTGTGAAGTGGTATATGTGCTTCTCTGAATTGTGACAAAAGTCTTCCGAATGTTTGATGTGGCTGGGAGAAAAAGTGCCTAAAAAAGGAGAAAGGAGGCCAGCTAACCATTTAGAAATTTTGTAATTGAAAGCTCCAGGCGCATGAAACGATGGGTCTGAATGGAAGATTGTCTTTGTGATTTTGGGAAGACCATAAAATAAAATAGGGTAATTTAGGATTAATTACTTGTGGACGAATCTCTTGGTATAAATACCACCTTTTCTGTAAACTTTTTCTCATTCATATACCTGAAGAGAGAGACAGCAGTCTCTGAATATAGTACTTTTCTCTCTACATTTTGGTGTTTTATGGGCTCCTTTTATTAGATATAAATATATATATATACTACATACATATACTCATAATACTATTACAATATATGTATATTATAGTATACTATATATATATATATATATATATATATATATATTATGTATACTATAATATACATATATTGTAGTAGTATATGATATATGTTTATTTCCTTCTTCCTCACTCATATTCCCAAGCTAAGGAGTCTGTTGCCTTAATGTGTCTTCAGCTACTTCTGTCAAAAAGAAAAAAAATAAATAAATAAAAAAAAGTTTCCTGAAACCTTCTTTTCCTAATCCTACCTCACTTTATCACGTCATCTAATCTTTTGCCTTCGTATCTACCTTGCACCCATAACAGCTTCCATCCAATCCCTCTTTACTGCTTCCTCCTCTCTCATCGAACCATCTCAATCTCAACCCTCCACTCATATCTGTAATCTTAACTACTCTTGCAACTTCTTCGAACTCCTTGATTCTCTATCCTATCAAAGTTCCTCGTTGGACGAGTCGGTTATGTGCTCGACTACCGATCTCAGGGTCCGGGTTCGATTCCCCTCTTAGCTAGTGCGGAATCAGAGGAATTTATTTCTGGTGATTGAAATTAAATTCTCATTGTGGTTGGGTTCCCACAATAAGCTGTAGGTGCCGTTGCTAAGTAACCAATTTGTTCCTAGCCACATAAGAATAACTAATCCTTTGGCCCAGCCCTAGGAGAGCTGTTCATCAGCTCAGTGGTCTGGTAAACTAAGATATTCTTAACTTTTTTTTTCCCAAAAATTCACCTTATACTCCTGATGTTAGTTCCTGTTTCTCTCCTTCCTTCTTAATGCCCATGTTTCTGAAGCATAAGTCTTTACTGGTCTGATTACAGTACAATAATACTATTTCTTTTTTATATGGCACTATTTTTGTGACACACTACCTCCCTCCGTTTCCCCCAAGCTGCTTTTATCCTGCTTTCAACCTCAACTTCACGCCCATTCTCTTTAGCTTAAAGCAGATCCAAAGCACTTGAAATTCTCGGCCTGCTTTTACATCTATGCCTCTTCAGTCTTTTGTAAATAACCTGTCCGCTCCCCATTCAAGAGATTCTTGTCTCTCTTACCCGTCTTAGCAATCCGTCATCGGTCTCTACAATAACTCAGCTGATCATCTGCGTTTAACAGTTCCCATGGATTTTCATTCTTAAATAAAGACCTTACTCATTAAATCCATAGCAAGTACAAAGAGAAAGGGCCTAAGTTCCGACCCTTAGTGTAAAACAACTATTTTGCTTCAGACAGTTATTACAACCGTTCCTGTTCTTTTATATATCATTTCAACCAACCTGACATTTCTGTGTTAAGATACCTGTTAGTGGCATTATTAACATTAGACAAATTTTTATATGCTAGTTTGTTTAAGTATAAAGTGCATATAATTGCCAAAATTACAAAACAAAGTATTAAGTTATATATATACATATATATATATATATATATATATATATATATATATATATATATATATATATATATATATATACCTACACATATATATATATATATATATTATATATATATATATATATATGTATATCTATATTGTGTGGGCAAAATACCCTACTCTGTAATTACGATATTGGTTTGACGGAAATCGTGCCTACTTTCCTGGAAATATTATATTCAATGAAAAACATCGTAATATAGGATCAGAATTGATTTGTTGATCTCCAGACGTTTTAATAACGACTATCAATACGAAGTTCTCCAGGGAACTGTGCTGCCTTGTGCTTAGATTCAGTTTTTTATTCATTTCCCCACTGTTTTCAGTTTACATAATTGTGAGCAGTGTATTGGCATCCTGGAGCTGCTAAAGAAATTTTTTAATAAATTATTATGGGCTGTCATCTCCTCTATTACAAATCCTGGTCAATCTCGAACCTTGGTCTCGAAGGCCTGAAAGCAAAAGGGCTCACCTGTCACTACATTCTACCCCTTGACATGACGCGAGAGGGTCTGGTTCTTCTCCAAAACACTTTGACATGGACTCTCTCTCTCTCGGGCCGTTGCTAGAGAACGAGGCGTTGTAGGTGGTGGAATTCCTCAGCTGGTGGTATGGGTGGAGTAAGCCACATGGGTCCCGATGGGTTTGATATGGCGAACCTAGGAAGTTCTCATGGGTGGAATCCCTTAGGGGTTACGTGTATGGAGAGGTGGGATAAAGCTTGTACAAGACCCAATGCTCTACACATGACGATACCCAGCCATCTCCCTGGTGAATCCTCCTGCTCGAACGGTTATCAGTGCCATCACTTGTTAATCATCACAAACAAACATGATGTAAACACATCGGCTGGGGCTCTTTAAAAGGGTCTTCCAAACTCACCGGAGGTCTTAAAAATCCATCTGGAGAATAAACGGCCTTTATCAAGCGTCGTTAACGCCCGGGGCCATTATCTCTCAGCGCTAATGTTGAGCGTTTTTAGTGTTGGATTACAGTGGATCGAAGTTCTCCTGAATTTATTAGTCTGCGATATGACTTAAGAACGGTGATACCCGTGGCTCTTGTTGTCGCCCCTTTTTCTTTTTTTGGTTGGTGAGGTTTTCCCATCCGTTGCTTTAGTTTTCTTTTTCTTTTTTAACGTCTGCGTGTGTGTATCTATATATATATATATATATATATATATATATATATATATATATATAATATATATATATATATATATATATATATATATATATATATATATATATTATATATATAGATAGATAGATAGATAGAATAGATAGATAGATATATATACATACTGCATATATGTGTGTGTGTGTGTGTGTGTGGTATTACGGAGCCGAAAAAAAGAAAAAAAAAACATAAATAAGCCAAATTCGGTGTTAAGTCATATCGCAAACTACTAATATATTAGTGCATATATATGTATGTGTAATACGTACACAAAATTTATTTAAAATTAGTCTACTTGTATGTATTTTCGCAGCTAATTTTCCTTTTTATATGAGTAAGATAAAACATGTGTAAAGACAGGGTCCTTCACGTAAATAAACAACAAGAAATCTGTTCTCCAGCCGAGGTAGGTCTGTGATAATCAGGAAAGCGCCTTCGCGAGTCCACTCCAGACACAACACAGACCCATTTGACGCTGGA
>NC_061095.1:11117116-11159616 GCF_015104395.2 Macrobrachium nipponense
TACAAAGGGGAAGGCCTCGACGAGGTAATCCCCAACCCAACTGTGAGGTGAAACCGATCATCAGCTATTCGTCATTCTCTCTCTCTCTCTCTCTCTCTCTCTCTCTCTCTCTCTCTCTCTCTCTCTCTCTCTCTCTGGAAGTATGAATGTAACTGTGAATATTTTCCTGTCCCTTATCGGAGTCAACCCTTGTTTTGGGAAACTGGCAATAATATGAGAACATTTAATTCGCGAAAGAAACTAATTACTTCGTATTGGCATTGGCAATGTAAAGTCATTATGGACGATGGGTAATACCCGTCCACATTAATGAACAATTTAGTTACCACAAACAAATGTTGCTATGATTTCCACGACTATGGGGAGATCTCTAAGAATAGATTAGTTTGTGCTTTTCCGAGTCCGTTGGTATTTGCCAATCTATTAATTGTTTTTTTTTTTTTGTAAATAACCATGGTTATGATAATAAATAAAATGACAGTTTCTGGCTACGTGGAATTCAAACGACTCGACGAAAACTGTTTGCAAGCGAAGTTAGCATCAAGGTCGCTGGGGCTGAAGGACAAAGTTCTGCCATGTTCCCCTTTCATAGGACAGACTTGGCTTTCGTTTTCATGTGACCAGGTTAATTCAATCGTTTCTGAATAAAAATGTAAAAGCTTGTAACCTGCTTGGAGGTGGAATAGAATGTAATATAGAATTTAGGCCAAAGACCAAGCGCTGGGACCTTATGAGGTCATTCAGCGCTGAAACGGAAACTGCAGTCAAAAGGTTTGAATGTGTCACCGGAGGAAAACCTCGCAGTTTGACTGTTTGAAAATTGTTAGAGAAGGGTGGACAGTAAGATGGAAGAAAGAGAATATGAACGGAGGGACAGTAAAAGGAATGAAAGGGGTTGCAGCAAAAAACCTTAGGTAATGCGAACATGATGTTGCGTACTTTGTCGCAATTTCGCACCTTCCGTTTTAAATAAAATTTCGTTTTCTGAGGTTTGAAAACATTTGACTCTAAAAGCAAGGTCCTGAGATTTTAGAAGCGAAATTTCTTGAGGAACCTTTCTCCACTTACTTCCTCAAATCGTGGAGGATGCATTTTGAGCTTTGTATAAAAAGTGTTCGCTTAGTGCCTGGTGAGACTGTACCTTTGAATTACAAGTGCAATCCCCAATGGAGGTGCAACGCATGAAGTGTGCCTCGTCCACCGCACTTGAGGCAATACTTATTTTTTATCTTTTATTCATTTTTTTTCCTTTTATTTTGGTTCATGGCAGCGTACTTTCGGCTGCCAGCAACACTGACTGAACATTTTGTTTCTTTCTCTTTAGTCAGTTCCCAACTAGTTCCTCACCTAATTATTCGTGTTTGCAGATTTAGCCGGCCATATGCCAGCATCGTTTCTTGCTGTAGGCCAAGTGCATCAAGGTGTTGCCTAAAGAGAATAAGAGGCATGGTATGGACCTCTCGACACTGCCCTTCCAACCGCGTCCATTCTTGCTACAATTCTAACTTCTCCTACAAGGGCAAATCCTTTTGCACAGTCCTTATGCATCAAAGCAGTCGATTGATGGCAAAAGTGATATAGTAAACATTGCTATCGCCTAAAAGTTGCTCATTTTGTGTTATTGTGAAGTCTCCAGTATATATATAGTTATGATTCTAATTAATAGCTAGATTTGACAAAGGCACTCAAGGGTTTTCCGATACTTTTGTAGTGTATTAAGGCACTCGTGGGAGGAAATATGTTGGTAGTAATTTGTTTCAAAACTCTGATTTTCTTAATTTCTGCAAGAAAGCACGTTGTTTCCGTTACTAGTGTTTCAAGATCGAAGTTCAATTACAGAGGTTGCAACCGTTAGTCGACGTTTCATTATACGTTATAGAGTCGACCTTTTGTGACACGGGCTTCCCTTTTTGGACAAATTCTCCTCTGATATGTCCGTTTTGTACATTTTTAAGAGTGGTATCGGCCTCTTAGGGGCTTTTTCCAGATCTTTACTTTATATTTCGTTTGCATTCTTAGACTCACAAGCTTTACATAGGACTGAGAAATTTATCCGAATTATTCGTCGAAAATATAGAAGTTTAAGTAAGATTTATCTAGGTTCAAGCGAAGTCCACCAGTTACATAAAATACATAGGGTCTTATGATACTAATAAATTTTTCGATGGTGAATTTACCTATTTACAACAATTTTTGACCGAAGTAAGTTAGATTCTTTTTTATAATTAATTTTGTTTTTGGTGTTGTAAGAATCGCTGATATATGTAAATCAAGAGCATTCAGACGAAAGCTTAGAGAGAATAATAAGGACGAGTGAGCTGAGGGATCAACTGGTGAGAGACAGAATTCATCAGACTTCTTTTACGAGATGAATAAATACAAGAAGACCCAATAATACACTCGGCCTTACTGACGAGAGACAGAGAGCCGAATTTCTCGCGCAACGGTGGTTTTTTTTTTTTTTTTTTTTTTTTTTTTTTTTTTTTTTTTTTTTTTTTTTTTTTTTTTTTTTTTTTTTTTGCATCATAATCCGAGACGCTGGGTAGACTCAGAACAACCCTGAGTGCTTTCTCGGATCAGTACATGTTAAGATTGCCTTCAAGCCAAACAGCATCCACCAATTTGATGATGGCCAGATTTGCTGTGGCTTCATGCCCCGAGACTTGTACGCAAAGTGTTGGGGGGGGGGGGGGGGGGGGGGGGGGGGGGGGGGGGGGGGGGGGGTGGGCTGGGATGACTGGGGAATGAGGAGGGGGGATAGGGGGTGGAGCCTTTTGAGGGGCAAGGGTTGTTATGTCTGAGAAGCAGTTCGTAAAATGGTTAATCCGGTTCCACTTTGGGATATGCAGGGGAGAATGTTTGCTCTCTCTCTCTCTCTCTCTCTCTCTCTCTCTCTCTAAGATCCATCCATTATGTCCCTGTTGAACATAACATTGAATTATTAACATCTGGTGGCAAAAGTAGAAGTGGTAGACGTGAACAGTCACTTTTTTTTAACTACAAGTCATCGTATTGTTATATGAAAAAAAAATGTTAGGACCTCAATGAAAAAATATTCACCCCACCGGCTCTCTCTCTCTCTCTCTCTCTCTCTCTCTCTCTCTCTCTCTCTCTCTCTCTCGTTTAACTGCAAGTCATCGTATTGTTATATAAAAAAAAAAAAAATTAGAGGGGCTCAACGAGGAAATATTCACCCCACCAGCTCGGCTCTCTCTCTCTCTCTCTCTCTCTCTCTCTCTCTCTCTCTCTCTCTCTCTCTCCGTATGATTCTGTTCTTGTATATCGCGGGACTGATCGTCTGTATATGCTAGAAGTCAGCCTGGTCGTGCTCAAGTGAGTTTCGTCATGGTTTATAATGAGAGCAAATGAAGTTTGAAAGCCGCTCGTAGGAGAGTTGCATGTCTATTTACGCGCATGCGCACACAGACTGGCAGGCCAGACTTGTTTATGCACCTGTACATACTTGAATAATAATATATGTATATATTCTCATGTATATGTGTGTGTAAACTAAAAGATAGTTTATTCTATTATATATAAAAATTTCAGGCAATACTATGTGTGACTAGTTAAGTTTTTACTAAACTCTATAATAATAATATTAATAATAATAACTTGAGACAATATACTCATGAATTAAACAAAAGGGCGGGTGACTAAACATAAACTTTACCACGGTTAGAAAAAAGGAAAAAGAAAACGTTGTGGGAAAAAATGTAGTATTTGCATAATTTACTTTGAACGAATTTAATAGGAATAACCTTTCGAAGAAGGGGATACATGCATAATTCATGTATCTGCATATGCAAGAGATGAATTTTTTAATACTTAAATGCTTTTAGTTTACATTAAATCTTTCGAATAAACCTTGTGTGCTGAAGATAGTTTTACACTGCGCACGAATTACGCCTAAAAATCGCATTGATTTCTCGAAATCTCTTATATTACGTTAGAATTCTTCTTGAACTTGCTGCTGACTCAAGAAATATGAGAATGAATTATGAAGGCAATAAATTATGGAATGGGAAATGAAGTAAATGGGTTGGATTTATAGAACAAGTGAGCGAAATCTTATGTTTTTAACGGACTTGATTGGCCATAAAAATTTGGGCTTCAAAACGCGAAAACCTTCATCATCATCATCATCATCATCATCATTAGCCGTTGCTAGTCCACTGCAGGACAAAGGCCTCAGACATGTCCTTCCACTCCCGTCTGTTTATGGTCTTTCTATGCCAGTCTATATCCGCAAACTTTCTGAACTCGTCAATCCATCGTTTTCTCTTCCTTCCCCTGCTTCGTTTGCAATTTCCAGGGAAAACCTTATTTATGAGTAAATGCGTAATATATTTTTTTGTTGTACAGTAAAACCAAAATGACTACGGACATGGCTGTCAATGGCTACCATGCCAAACTTCCTCTTGGCTCATAATCCGACTACAGTTGTTCTGCATCGCTCGGGGATTCTTTAATCCGGACATAAAAATCTACTTACCCATCGCAAGAGCTTTCCAGAAGAAAGATGCCGTTCCAGAACAAGGCCTACTTAATTGACAATATGTCATCACTTGCGAAGCCAGTAACAGTATTTTTTTTATCGCATTGTGTCGTTTATTTTTATCAGTGAGTCTGGGCTAGATATTGGGCATTTTTATAAATCATTTAGATGATTGAAACTAAATCATCCTTATCAAACCGTGTTATCAAAACAGTTTCGTGTATATCAAATCTTCTTTTACTGCAGCATTTAGTTTTCTGTAAAAGAAAACTGTTTAGGTGGCTGTTTGTCTGTCCGGCCGCCCTCAGATCGTAAAATCTACTGAGGCTAGAGGGCTGCAAATTGGTATGCAAATCATCCAATGGACCTTCTTTCACAGATGCTTCAAACTACTGTAGTTTCAGACCAGGATCAAGCTAGTGCACTTACATTATCCGGGAAACATTCAAAATGTACAATGAATGTAATGAATAAAGAGGAAAAGGTGTCATGAATCAGCTCTGTTTGTACCACTAAAATATCTTTGTGTCATGTTTTAAGAATGGAGTGGTTATTGATTATTACGGTTGTAGAAGTACAAAATGATAATCTGATTTGTAAGTGATCATTTTGACAAAGTTTTAGATTTCCTTTTATACAAAGAAAAATTGAAAAATACATCGATTCATAATGTTGTCTGCTTAAAAGAAATGTGAACTAGTGTATTTTTTCTTGCCAGAAACGTTGCGTTTATTTATTATTTTATCTTTTTATAAGAAGGAGCCTGAGGTTGAACCTTCTCCGTTGTGTCTTATAACATGCAAAAGTTCCATTTGAAAAACAGTAAATTCAGTTCTCCCAGTTTTTGTGGGAAAAGCAGGTACCAAAAAAAAAAAAAAAAAAATGCCACGCTTGAACACGGACCAGCTTGTTGTATTCTTTTTACACTAGTGCGGTCTGGAAACATCTTTCCAGGCATGGTTTCCTGTGCGTCATGGCTCTCCTTCCGCACTTATTTATTCAACAATTACTATTGTTTCTTGGAGTTCTTTCAGAATTTTATCCTATCGCTCGGGAAGGCGTCTGGCAAGTTTTGTAAGGACATTTTTCATGCATGCATAGACGGGACTGACTTGGTCGCAGTGTGATTAATCTCTCTCTCTCTCTCTCTCATCCTTTAAACACAAGTGTTAGTATCTTGATTTTTTTTTCCACATTTCTGTCCTCTCGACTGAACACCACCGCGACCAACACATCTCAGTCATGGTCCTGTCAGGGTTGGAGTAGTCGTTACTGGAAATAATTTGCTCCTGTTTCTAAGTCAACATCCCTTTGATTTTGCCTGAAGTCAACCAACTGACGAATAAAAGTGTGTGTTTGTGTGTGTGTGTGTGTGTGTGTGTGTGTGTGTGTGTGAAGGATACTGATCTGCCCATGAGAGCAGGAGCCACCGCGAACCCGATTGAATGGAAATGTTTCTCCAGTTCACATGCATCGATTTAACCTTGAGCAAAATTGCCGGTATCCTTTGAGGTAATTCTTTATATCTGAGGGATTTTCTAGAGATCTGGACATCGTGTATTTTGTTCCAGAGTTTTAGGGTTAGCTAGGGGGGGTTCAGTCGATCCTCCTTCGAAGCTTTTATGTGACCTCGATGTTTATATTTGTGTTTGGCTTCTGTCCCCAAGGAAAGGACTTAGTCTGCCGAATGTCCCAAAGTTTTTTATTTTTTATTTATATAATATCAAGATAAGTAATAGAGTAATAGTGATGTGGGTACTGAGATATTTATATGTTTTTTTTCTATTTTCATTTAACCGGTTATGTCAGGTCATGTTATGTGACACTTGCGTTATGTTACCTTAACTTTCGTCCGAAATTTATTACCAACTTTTATTCGTGTATTTTTTAATCATTGCTTATATTTTGTAGTATTTCTTATGATATTTTCTATGTAATTCAGAGGCATTGAACAGTAACTATACTAACGTTTTCTTCTTTATTTTAGAAACTATCTCTTAACTCGGGTTCTTCGAGTCGATATGTGTTGTTTGTTGTTAGCATGATTTTTTATGACGGGAAATGGTTTAAACGCCTGCTTTCTGGCCTGATAGAAGAAGAAAACCCCAACTCAGACGCTATCTTGTATTTTAGGTCCAAACATTGTAGAATGCAGTCATGATGAATATGCGGTAATGATATGTAGTTTGAATGCACACACGAATTTGCATTTTTTGTACTTTCTCGTTTGTTGTGTGTTAACATTGTATCTCGTGTCAAGTTATAAGACTGAGGTTGCAACCAGTTTTCTGAATAAAAAAGAATGTGAGACATTGGTGCATTTCGTCTCGTCTTGTGTTCATTCGGACGTTAAAGAAATCTGGTTAAATGCTATCAGTCATAATAAGTAAGTGTAAAATTACTTCAAGAACCACGTGTGAGACGACTGAGCTGATAATGCATACCATTTAATCCAGTTGGTCATTATCAATCTTTTGAACTAATGTATTACACCCTCAATAATGTGCCTGAAGCACTCATTTTCTTCTAAGTTAGTTTCTGCAGATATATCCACTAGAATGGCGGAACATGTAAAATAAAACGTGGACGTAAATCCAGTATTCATTTTAGAGGACAACTCTCCGGCTCGCAGCGTGAAAATGGACTGCACTGCATGCATGCTCACTCGTAGTTCGTTGACTTTCTCGCTCAGAAGAAGACGCTTGGCGAGCTGTCGGAAATCGGAAGATGTTCACGGATCGTATACCCAAGTTCCATAGCAGATCCGTCAACCCAAACAGATTCCAAGGCCGAGCAATATGGCCCCCTCTCTCTCTCTCTCTCTCTCTCTCTCTCTCTCTCTCTCTCTCCTCTCTCTCTCTCTCTCTCTCTCTCTCTCTCTCTCTCTCTCTCTGTAAGTACGCGAGTGCGTTTTACTGGAACTTGAATTTATATATGTACTGTATTCAGTTTCAAACCATTTACCCGTCGAAATTTACATATGAGCAAGAAACTGACCATGAATCTGCCCGTAATAACGTCGTTGAAGTCAGCTGCCCCGACAGCGCCCTTACTAAATTTAAATAGACCTTTTACATTCAAGCATATCTGTGAAACTAAATATAGATGATATTGTAACTTCGAGGTCTTCAGCAGTTTATGAGCCACTCAAATTTGTTAGATACGATTTTCATCTCTCTCTCTCTCTCTCTCTCTCTCTCTCTCTCTCTCTCTCTCTTTCCTGAAGTAGTAGCAACCCGACGCAGGAACTGGTAGCGAGAACCTGGCTGAATCCAGAAGGAAATTGGAAATTGGGAACATAATCTCTCAGTGACATTTCCCGCGAGAAATGTTTAATCATTTGTAAGGATTTCTGTTGAGCAGAGAGAGCCCATTGGCTTTACACAAGAGAACAAGAAAAGGGAGGAAAATTGGCTCGAGAGGATAAATCAGAGAAATCGAATTGGAAAACAAAACCCAGACTGGATTCGGGCTCTCGGGTACCAACCTTATGAGCAAGCATGTTTTTTGTATTTTTCATATTCGAATAAATGGAATGAGTGTCTCGGGGGCGTGGAAGTGAGTCGATAGATGGAGGGAAGGTGAAGTGAGAGATGTGAGGAGTGAGGAAAGGAGTGAGTATTCCCTTCCATCTCTTGGCATTTACAAGGTGGCGGGTGAGGAGGGGGACAGGAATTTCCTGCGATTCATCGTTCATTGTCGATGATACTACGTCCCGAAGCTTTAAGGAGGAGGAGGAGGTCTGGATGGAAGACGGTGTAAGTAACCGCTTCCTCTGGCTGGGGGATTCCCATGCATGCTGATGAGGGTGTAATCGTCTTTGGTCAACTCGATTCATATATGAATAAATTTCACGTGAGATGCACCGTTTTATCTCATTGGGGCTATTGCATTACACACACGCACACATTATATAAATATATATATACATATATATATATTATGTATATAGTATTATATATATCTATATATATATATATATATTTTTATATATATATATATATATGCATACATATCTACAGGGTGTCCATAAAGTCCCAGTACTATTACAAGTATTTCTTGCTTGTAGTAGCACTGGAACTTTATGGGCACCTTATATATTAATATATATAATAGATATATATATATATATAGTATATATCTAGTATTGATATAATCTAATAAAAGGAGCCATAAAAACACCAAATGTAGAGAGAAAAAAGTACTATATTTCAGAGACTGCTGTCTCTCTCTTCAGGTATATGAATGAGAAAAGTTTACAGAAAAGGTGGTATTTATACCAAGAGATTCGTCCACAAGTAAGCCAATTTAGGTCACCCCCGCTGATAATCTTCCTTTAATCTTCTTAAGATTATCAGCGGGGGTGACCTAAATTGGCTTACTTGTGGACGAATCTCTTGGTATAAATACCACCTTTTCTGTAAACTTTTCTCATTCATATACCTGAAGAGAGAGACGCAGTCTCTGAAATATAGTACTTTTCTCTCTACATTTTGGTGTTTTTATGGGCTCCTTTTATTAGATGGAATTCTGTTGTTACAGAACACTTTTACCAGTCATATATATATATATATATATATATATATATACACACACACACACATACACATATACAGGGTGTCCATAAAGTCCCAGCACTATTACAAGTATTTATTGCTTGTAGTAGCACTGGAACTTTATGGACACCTATATATATATATATATATATATATATATATATATATATATATATATATATATATAGAGAGAGAGAGAGAGAGAGAGAGAGAGAGAGAGAGAGAGAGAGAGAGAGAGAGTATATAGGATTTAAACTGTTATTTGATAAATTGTTAGCAAAGCTGTTATTGTTTCGTTGTGGTCGTGCTTATTATTACTATATAATCCAAGACGCATCTGTAAGATTCATCTTCCAGTAAGTAAATGAGTAGTGAATAAATCAGTGAATCAATAAGCAGCCACAGTGATTCAGACGGCATTCATGAATATTCACTCACTATTGAAACTTGATATGTTGTCCCGTCAGAAAGTAGTGTGATCACGATTGTATTAATGAAGCGAGTCCTAACTGTCCGCCGTTAAATATTAACGGAATGAGTGAATCAGACCGGATATAATCCTCTTATAACCTGCGAGCTATAATCCCTAACACCCCCACCCCCACATCCCCCGATTTTCACATGAATTGCGTGGGCTATATAACTGATGTAGCTAATTCTGATGCAAATGATGCATTTAAAAAGCTTTAGATTCACGTGGAAAAACTTATTGTTCCGTTTTTACGCTTTACACACATTATATTAGGAATCGTTTTGGCATAGTCATGTCGTATGGATTGTTGGGAGTCAGTGCTTAATCTCATCCACGTAGAACCGCCGATTTCTGTTATTAAAATGGAATCAATTTAGATATATAGTGATTGGTAAGGGGCCGACTCTATTAAGAAATTCAATTGAATGTTTTTATCTGCGCGCGATTTAAAAATACTCGCTACTCTCTCCATCCCTTTGTGTCAATACATATTTTAAAGATCTGAAAAAAAAGAAGAGGCACCTGAACATCCTATAATTAGAGGTTTTCTTTCCTTCCGTGATTGACAAGGAAATTGTTTTCACCTTCGCTTTTTATGCCAAGAAAATGTCTCTCTCCGTCTTTGCTTTCCTCTGGCTACCGTCTCGAAGGAAAACGAAGGTAAACACGCACAGAAGCGGACGTCGGGTGTTGCTTTAATCTCTTGAGCTGCCGTCAGTCTTCCTTCCTTTCTTCTTCTCTGTCTCCCAGACTTGCGGTTGTTTGTTATCGTCAGGGAATGAAGGTTGAGATGCGTAATTGTAAGCTTCGGATGTGTAATTGTGAATCGTTGCTGTTGTAACGCTGCAAGTCTGCAAAGGGGTCGCGGGTGATGGAGTACGATTCTGTCATTATGGCTTTGGATGAAAGTTTGCCATCAAAATACACTACGCTTCTTTTCCGCTTTATTTATGCTTTACAGTTTTAGTTTGTGTTTGAGTCTTTTAAAAATCTTGATCTTGTGTAAGTATAGTTATTTTGGGGTTTATTAAACATTCATCACAATTTATTAACAACCCCCCCCCCCCACCCCCCAAAAAAAAAAAAAAAAAAAAAAAAAAAACAAAAAAAAAAAAAAAAAAAAAAAAAGCGATCATTTGTTAGTCCAATTTTGTAGATTTCCGGTGGGAACATTCTTTTTGGAAGTTGCATAGGACACAGGTGACTGATGTGTATGTGTGTGTGAACGCGCGCGCGCATGGGTCTGTCTGTCTGTCCGTCTGTGTATCCGGCCTCTTCCAGAGGCGGACCTAAAACTAATTTGACGTTATAGCGATTCCTGTGACACCTGAATCTTGTCTTATTTGATTGAACTTGTATAAAAACCATAGGCATTTGTTGTTTCATTGTATTTAAATTGATTACACTATTAATGTTCGCTGGGCCTCAGTGTAATAAAATCGTATGATACAAGTTCAAGGATTTTTGTGGTGTGAAGTAGGTATTGTGCTACTGATGGAACTTGCACGGGAGGGTTGTAAGTGATGCACGTGCTCTATTTTTTTTTCTATTGTTAGTGTTTCTTTCGAATATTTCATTTGCTATGCGTTCATTAATTCATTTGGACAAATCCACATATTTTGCCTTGATACTATCTTGTGATAACATAGATAAGCTGATAGATGCTTTTCCCTTCATTGGAAAAATACTCTTAGAATGTTACGAGATCATTCTCAAGTTGGTTATGGAGGTATGATTCTAAATCCAAGCATTTACGAAAACCCGCAATCACAAATTTGAGTGTGCAGAGAGAGAGAGAGAGAGAGAGTTTCGAGGCAACCTATTTCCAATAAGGAAGGAAGACCAAAGGTAGTGCTCGAAGTATGAGACTAAGAATTCTCCACTACTTTTGTCTTGTCCGCTTCTGATGACGAAAATCTCAAGACTTTTGAAAGATTTCAACCAAATCAAGAAATCATTAATGGCCCAATTATCTTGCATCGCAGTAATTAGTTCGGTCGTTAATTATCTGACCTTGTCGCTTCGTCGACTCCAGAGCAATTCTTTTTTTGCCACTCTCACGTCAATTCCAGTTTTGCAGTTAAAGGAAAGTGAAAATCTTAATGATAAAACTGACGGAAACGTGATGTTCTTCTCTGGATCCTGGTTTTTCTATGCTATCCAGATATTGCCAGGTAAAGGTTAGACGTCTTCCACTCTTTGGCCCCATCCCAGGGCTTCGGTGCGTGAAACTTTTTTCCTTATTCTATTAGTGACAGTAAAATCATTTTTCGTTTTAATACATCAGAGGCCTCCTTCGACGTGTTTTACCTAGCTTAGGGCTCAGTGGTTTGGAAATAGGTGAAGTATGTGATCGTGGATTGAATTTTCCATATAGTTTGATGATTTTACTGCTGGTTGCATTGTTACGTCTAGTGGTTCAGTGCGTAAGTTTATGAAATGTATTAACAAGGGTAAATGAAATCCGATAAAGGAATTCACTGATTTGTTATCCTTCATTATCTTTAATTATCCTTTCTGGAAGGACAGATACATGCGATGAGCGAAAGGAAATCACATTTATAAACATGAAAGCAGAGAACAATGCGTTTAAAAAATTTTACACTAAAAAATTTACATACAAATGAATACAGGAATACCGTAAAATGGTAAATGGAGCATTGAAATACAGCAATGTAAGTATCGTGCCGTGATTACAAGGTAATGTCTAATTCCACACATACCTCCCCCAGTTGCATTATTCAGGCTAGGAGATAATTATTCCATTTCCCACGATTAGTATGCTCGGGCCACTTGATGATAATGCAGCCATTGATCACGAGCATCTTGTTCTAACTGGTATGGTTTGGATCAAGAGGTCTTGGACCAAATCATTTTTTATTAGTAAATATATGCAATGTATATATATATACAATATATTTTTTCATTTATGTATTTATTTATACATACGTACGGTAATAGTTATATGTAAGAGTCATACCAACTGAAAATGTTATATTCGAAAATTTCAACCCAACTACTTCAGAATTCAGATCACGATAATTTGCGTCATTAAAATTCTAAGACAACATCCCAGACTCAGTTATATATCACCCCATGTTTAAACTCCGGCCGTTTCTCATTTCCTTTTTCCTTGTAGCTTAAAAAAAAAAAAAAGGAAAAAAGTTTTCCCTCTTTCTTTCTTCTTTTCCTCTCCTTCTCCCACATGAGGCGAAGACACCCGGTGACGGGGAACGCATTGCAACGTTGCCTTTTGTTATTGCACTTGTTGCTCGGACGAGGCTTTTTTTTCCTCGAAAGGAAGGAAGCTGCTGCCGCCGCTGGTGCCATTGCCCCAGGCAGCGCTCTCGTCTCATCTCGTCTCCTCATCTCGGCTTGTCTTCTCTTCTAGGTTTCCTTTGTTCTGGGATTTTCTATCCTTTTCCTTTTTTTTAGGTTACTGTAATTGTTTATATTTATTTGCACCTTGTTGTTGTTATTATTATTATTATTATTATTATTATTATTATTATTATTATTATTATTATTATTATTGTTGTTGTTGTTGTTGTTGTTGTTGCAGTTTCATGCTTTAGTCTTCCTGTAGAATCATGGTTATTATAATGATATTTTTTAGGTTATAAGAATGTTTATATTTGTTTATTATTATTATTATTATTATTATTATTATTATTATTATTTTATTATTATTATTATTATTATTATTATTATTATTATTTTTATTGCAGTTTCACCCTTTAATCTTCCTCTAATCATGATTACTATAATACTTATTTTGGTTATAAACATTTTTTATATTTGTTTGCGCCCTATTATTATTATTATTATTATTATTATTATTATTATTATTATTATTATTATTATTATTGTTCTTTTTTGCTCTATCACAGTCCTCCAATTCGACTGGGTGGTATTTATAGTGTGGGGTTCCGGGTTGCATCCTGCCTCCTTAGGAGTCCATCACTTTTATTACTATGTGCGCCGTTTCTAGGATCACATTCTTCTGCATGAGTCCTGGAGCTACTTCAGCCTCTAGTTTTTCCAGATTCCTTTTCAGGGATCTTGGGATCGTGCCTAGTGCTCCTTTTATTATGGGTACAATTTCCACTGGCATATCCCATATCCTTCTTATTTCTATTTTCAGGTCTTGATACTTATCCATTTTTTTCCCTCTCTTTCTCGTCAACTCTGGTGTCCCATGGTATTGCGACATCAATGAGTGATGATTTCTTCTTGAATTTGTCAATCAACGTCATGTCTGGTCTATTTGCACGTATCACCCTATCCGTTCTGATACCATAGTCCAAGAGGATCTTTGCTTGATCGTTTTTTATCACTCCCTCAGGTTGGTGCTCGTACCACTTATTACTGTAAGGTATCTGGTGTTTCTTGCACAGGCTCCAGTGGAGGGCTTTTGCTACTGAATCATGTCCTCTTTATTATTATTATTATTATTATTATATTATTATTATTATGATTATTATTATTATTATTATTATTATCATTATTATTATTATCATTTATTTTCATCCTTAGCGCTTCCTCTAATAATGATTAGCCTATTGTTATTACTTTATTAGTTTATCAAAATTGCTTATATTTTTTTGCGCTATTATTATTACTATTGTTATTATTATTATTATTATTATTATTATTATTATTATTATTATTATTATTATTATTACTGTAGTAGCTGCATCTTTTACTCCTCCTCTAATAATGATTACTTTTATTGTTTATTAAATTATCAAACATTTTTGTATATGTTTCCCCCTGTTATTATTATTATTATTATTATTATTATTATTATTAATTAGTTGTAGCAGATCCATCTTATATTCTTCCTCTAATAATTATTATTATTATTTCTCTTGCTTTTTGCCTCTTCTACTTTTGCTTCCTCTCCTTCTTTGTATTACCGTTACTGTTATTGTTGTTGCAGTTGTCAGTTTTGATGATGCCGACATTTTCCTTCGAAAAAAAAATCATGTTCTTATTCTTTTCGTGCACTCATTGCAGATGCAAGTTCATCCCAAAATCCATGAATGACAGAGTTTAAGTAACTACTCAGAAATGGAGAAAGATTTTTCAAGTAGAAAAGATTTTGACAATTTTTGTCTCATTTTTTATCTTTTACAGTAGAAATGCCATATTATTTGAACAGGGGTTACGCCATAGGTATAAATTTGTACATACCTAATGCATTGTATATATTTATATATATATACATATATATATAAACCTCTTTGCCACGTATTCCTTGACGTTATATGGATTTTTATATTCATTGATCGGTCATGATTTTAGAATAATTAATTAAACGTCCAATGTTCTTTCGAGTGAATTCTAATTAATTATGCAATCACTAGAATTAATTATGTGAAAGCAAGGGAAGAAATTTCCATTACGGTTTATTCATTTGTGAAGTTTAATCACTGTGTGATGAATCACTCATTTGCCATTTTATTTAGCTACTCAAAATGAAGTACTTATAAATATTGATTCCTTATGAGTTTGTTTATGAAAATAAGGGAGGGACGAATCGACTCTTCGTGTAGGTTCCTTCTAGCGCGAAGCTGTAAAGGGAAACGTGCTTTTGTTCTTGGATATTAATTTTGAAAGCTTGCTTACACCTACAAACACGCGTTCGCTTATATTCTAAATAATGCACACATTCTTGTGCGATTACGGAAGCATGGCACACACACACACCTTTATATATATATATGCATAGTATTAACTTTTGTTTATTTATTTAGATTCATGTGTAATTCGTCTCTATTTACATTTCCATTCAATTCTAGTTGGCAGACGGTTCTCATTTTATTTATATTAATTCTTACAGTTCTCTTCGTGTTTTGTCGATAATGAATGCCATTGATGCCATTTGCACAAACTTTATAATTGCTTCTCTTCGATATTTTTGTTGCAAGAACATAGATCATAAGTGAAGCAAAGAAACAAGAAATGGCAAAAGATGTTTACTAATATTCTTAGATTTCATGCACAGTGTGCATTGTTAATGGGATTTTAAAGATGGTTTCTTTTTGAGTGCGCAAAAGATTTTTTGAAGCTTGAATTCTCACGTTGCATATTCTTTGTTAACAAGAATTTTTTTTTTCTTTTTTTTCGCTTTTTGAAACTTGGCGCTTTGTAAAAAAAAAATTATCCCAGTGTTGTATGCCAGCATTGAGTTTCATATATTTCTCGATAAATATTTGCTTTTTTTCAGTATATTTTTGTCACTGGAATATGTTTAAAAAGTAGAATTGTTTGTAAACACTGAAAATCTGATTAATGGCTGACAAAAAATGAGGATATTCATCATAGCTGAACAGAGGAAAAGAGCACAAAAGTACAGGTTTCAGTGCGATTAGAAATAATTACCTCGCTGTCGATAAATATGGGACAAGTGTGCAACAACAACAACAACAAAAATTTTATAAAACTACATTTTAAAACGCAAATTAGTCCAATGCAGTAAAGGATAGACAGTGATAGCATGGTTATTTATTTGTGTATTTATTTATTTATTTTATTTATCAGGTTAATTTTTATTCCATTTATTTGTTTGATTATTTCATTTATTATAATAATAATACTGAACACGCTCGATTAATGATGATTCATCTTTTATCTTTTATATAATACTGTTCCATGCTTATTTGATGTCAAAGCAATATGGCTCATATGTAAAGAAAATGGTAAAGAAGCAGTCATTTTTGTTCAGAAAAAAAAATTGAGGAACATGACTCCTTTCTTGTAACATTTTCACTGCAATCTCTGACCTGACATTGAGTATTGATGGCTTTCAAGATTGGCAATTGCTATCTAACAAGATCCGAGATCATTCGTATACAGCCAGCGTCTACTGCAAGGTCCCTCTGATGTCAACGGGGGGGATCATTCTCGTAGATGCATATGCATCTCATATGTATTCTCAAGCACCCATCCTCTCTAACTACCGTAGCATTTCAGTGAACCTTCGGGGAACGAAGTTGAACATCTCGCCGTGGCGCTAACGTTTGGCAACTCGGCGTTTATCGGGAACTGCACGATCAGCGGAAAATAGTCATTGCAGAGCAGCAGTGATCCCCGGCAAAGTCCTTTCATTGCTTTACCACCAGCATGAAGGTGTTCAGAAATTGGATTTGAATTTCGATGCGTGGTTTTGATCGAGAGAAAGAGACGTGAGAGTAGAAGTAGGACAGCCGCGTTCGGCAACTGAGAGGGAAGAGAGCAGCAGCAGCAGCAGCAGCAGCAGCGTTACATTCCTGACTCGAAGCTGTGTAGCCAGTTTCGGTCCCGTCAGTGTGGATTGGGGGTGAGAGTGACTCGGGTGAGAGCGTAAAAGTGCCGCGATTGCATTAAACTTCGTATGGCTTGATAGTTTCGTTCATACATTTTTTTCTGTGTTTGGGGGTTTGTGTGTGTGGCATTCTCTTGGGGAGTGATTTAGTGTTAGGTGTGAAACGCCGAGAAGAAAGATAAAGTAAAGGTAAGTCGACTTCTGACAGTATTCTTGGTAAAACATGTGTGCATAAGAGTTGGACAGGTAGCGTAGGTGTGTTGGGAGCAGGTAGTAGTACAGTCAAGGCCAAGACTCTAGACATTTTTGGGTGATTTAGTCATGCTTGCGACTTGTTCATAAAAGTTCTTATGTGACAGTGACTTTGAGAGAGGACCGCCACTGAGAGAGAATTAGTCGTTCGTCAGGTAATTGTGGCCCATTACCTGTTTTCTTAGTGCTTCGGTGAGATCTATTGCAAGGCCAGGGCTTAGACGAACTTTACCTTTGCAATCATGATCTCACCTCCTCTTCCTCATTAGCCAAAAGGAACCCCACGAAGGGGCTGTCCTGGTACATCGGTCTACGAAACCTAGCTACGATAAAAACCAGGAAGAGAAAGGCCCTCCATTAAGTATGGCATATTGTCGTACATCGCGCAGCCTGAAGCAGTGGTGACCAGGGCCCTCCTTAGGCTTCTCCCCACCCTCCCCCTTCTACTACTACTCTATCACCTCCTCCTCCTCCTCCTCCTCCTCCTCCTCCACCAACTCCAAGCCAAGTAACGGATAGGGCTTCTTGGGAGACCTCTTCCTTGGGCTTTCCTCGCTGACCACAAACTTCATTATTCTTGTCATTTACTTCTTGATTCTCTGTCACTGTAGACATGATTTTGTCGACGCGAAGTCCACCGCATATGCTGCACATTTATTTTTAGGAGCCCAGCCACCTGATTCTTCTCGGACGCCTCCCGAAGAGAAAGTAGAGAGAGAGAGAGAGAGAGAGAGAGAATTTTGGTACAGAGGGGGGCGGGGCCGGTGTGGTTGTCGAGGGGAGGGAAGGTGACTTTGCCCCAGGCAAAACTTACAGTTGGGATTCAGAGTCATAGTCGGTGAGTGAGTTGTAGACCATCCTAATGAGCCTTGGCCAGGATGATTGTCGCCACTGCCCTACCTGAATGGATAATGATAGGTAAATAAAGCTCTTCCTAACCTCTGCCCAGCCCCCTGTCCAAGCTTGACAGTACACTTAAGCTGTCAGCTCATGAGAGCTTACCTGTCACACATACTAGAAACACGTATTGTTTTGAAAGGTAATACCTGACATGACCAACTCGAATTACTTTCATTCTCGTCAGTCAGTTTTTTATCTTGATCCTGCACTTGGGTTGAATTTATAGCTGTTGATATTTCAGAACTTGACCAAGACTTACATGTCACATTTGGTGTGAAAAACACACACACAAATTATATATATAATATATACCTATATAAAAATAAACATATATACACGGAATATATTATATATATATTATATAGTACTGTATATAATATACGTATATATTATATATATAGATATATATATATATATATATATATATATGCTCCACCTCTCGAATGGCGCTGCATTGTTTAACTGGAACAAAAACGAGGATGCTGTCAAGGTTTCATTTCAAATTATTCTATTTTCAACAGATGGTAAACAAAAAGACCCTTAAATAGTAGAATTCGGCCATAGTAACCTATTATTAATTCTCTCTCTCTCTCTCTCTCTCTCTCTCTCTCTCTCTCTCTCTCTCTCTCTCTCTCTCTCTCTCTCTCTCGAGCGTGGATTAATATGAAGTCCTGCAAGGCTAGATTACTGCCCGTAGCCCATATTCATTCACGTTAAATTTTAAGCGTAGCTTATTATTGCTGCGAATCTTTTAGAGACTGAAAGTACAATTAATACTGTCATGTTCATTAATCTAGTTAGCGCAACTCTTAATGTTCAGTCTCTATGCCTCCCGTGAAATGATATGTTATTTATAACTTCTTCAAAAATAGCGCTCACTCCAGCACACTTCATCGGTGATTTGCTTTATTTTCAAGATATTACTTCTTAGAAGTGGGAGCTGGAATTGCATCCTTTTTTTTTTAAATATGCGGTAGTACATACTACCTGTAAGCATAAATATTTTATATACTTGGATTATTTAAATTTTTTTATATGTACATATACTTTTATACTTTTGATTATATATATATATATATATATATATATATATATATATATAGTATAGATATATATATATGTAAATATAATGTGTGTGCAATTTTTTAGTTTTGGTCTTTATTGTTCCATGCAGCTTTATTGGAATACCTTCCCTTATAGATTTTTGATAAAGGATATTGTTGCAAGATATATAGCGAGGTTATGACAATGTCATAACGGGTTCATTACTTATAGATCAGTGTTACCCGGGCAGCGAGGCCTCCGGCAATTGATTCTATTGGAAATTATCCTGAAGTTTATATTAGGATAGCTGAGACCTGCAAGTAAGCAAGTTTTTAATGAATGTAATATACACTTTTCAATGTACTAAATTTGTGAACGTGTTCTATGTTGATGTTGTTAAGTGGAAAAGGATAATTTAGAGGAACTCGCTTTTAGGTTGTCAACTGAACACATCGCGTCGTATCAACAAGTTTAAGGAACGTTTCCTGGCGGACTTGTCTAGTCCACGATTTCAATTGAGCGCGTCGAAAGACCCTACCAACCAAAGAAAACGAAGTCATCCCCCGACCCTCCCACCCGGAGCTTCAAAAAATAATATGAATCTTTCCCTTCTGTTGCTTGGATGTTATGTAATTTTCAAAAACCGAAACCCCAATGTGAATTTGTCAAATGGTTGAAACAACATTGAGTTGCGTTCTTCATGGGTTTTATTGCGTTGAGCGTTCAATACATGATACTTGTATCACTGTGCGTAGTACTAGGATTGTACATGTGGGTATAAAGTAGATGACATGGCAGTGTCAGCTGTTATCTGATAATGTTCTAGGTCATGGATGCGTTTGCTATGTATAGATAACTGTGACAACGTTCATTTCCAAAGACTATTTCGCGAGAGATTATCCCGGATAGATAAGTGAAGTGGGTGGTACTATAATATGTTCTTGTTATCAATATGGGAAAAGGTCGGCTTTGAGTAGATAGCCCAGATGACAGTATTTGTGCCTTTATCTCTCTTCATGTCTGATTTTTTGTGTGCTTTTGTTTTGTCTACAAGGTTTACTTAGTTAGACGTGGTTAATGATTTTTATAGTTTCATTCATAATTCCAAAAGGCGCTTGGAATAATAGATAATAATAATCTTTGTTTTTGGGAACGTATGTACTTTTTTTCAGAACGACGCAAAATAAAAGTTTTCTCTTCAATTCAAGTGACGGGGAATGATTCTAGTACTTGCCAGAGGAAGGTGTAAGACCAAAATAGATGAACAGATCTACTCATTTTGTGAATGTTGATCCTTTTCTAACTCTGTGAATAGTGTTCTTAAGAATGATGTGGCATTTAAAATTGTGTTCTCGGCGAACGACAACGCTCTTGCAGCTTTACCATGAAACCAGTATTAACCGTTACATTCGCACAGCTTCGGTGCTGCCGAATGGGCCTACAGGCTTCGAGACTTTTTGCCTCCCAGGCTGTGCGACGATTACGATCTTTATTGGTAACACCTTGTATGAACACTTTTCCATCCGACTCTTAACTTTAGTGAGAGAAGCGTTCTCTCTCTCTCTCTCTCTCTCTCTCTCTCTCTCTCTCTGCTCTTTTTAGACGAAACCCCCAATCATTGTAGGCGAATTGCCGTTAGGGAAAACAGGAACGAGTTTTGCTTGATATCTCGCTCAAGGCAAGATTATCATCGGTGTCGGCTTGGCTTCTGCAGCTGCAGTGTATTGTTCCTTCGCCTTCTTTCTTATATCGCAGAGCGAATAGCGATAGACTTTTTTTCCCCCTCTCGGGACTTGCATCATGGAAGGTGTACTCCATCTGCCACCGTGGATGAAAGCTAAACTTACCCATCATGTCCAGTATCCTGTTATTTAATGATTAAAGATTAGCTAAGGTTCATATTCAAGAAGCCTAAAAGGCTGTTCACTTGAAATGAAACCTGCAGATCAGAATGCGAAACTGTTGGAAAGGAAATAGAAAATAAATGATAATCGAGGTAAATCCAACAAACAAATAGATAAACACAAGCACGGACAACGATACAGGTCAGTTTAGAACCATGAAGAGACAAGCAAAAACAGACAGGTGTTAAATTGGCGTAATGCTTAAATTAAAGTGTTGAGTGAAGAGTCTTGACCTCATTTATAGGTCGACTTGCGGTTAGCTTATTGAATTGTGGCCTGTGTTCATATCGCAAGCTTAAAATATTGTGTCCTTTATCATTTCTGTAGACTCAAATTCAATTTAAATCATTCGGCTCTTATGTCAGGTGGTTCAGTGGTATTTTTTCGTTCCAGGAAACTACTCCCAAGTAAACATTCACCCGTTGGATGATTTTTATTATTATTATTATTATTTTGCGAATTGACTGATAATTTTTCACCCATCTAGTCTTATCGCCACCCTAATCTATGAAAATAGTTTGTTTTATGGGTGAATGCTCTTTGCAACATTGCATTGTGCAGCAGAGAGGCGCTGTTGATGATGATGTTACTGAACAAAAAAAAATTGCTGTGACAAGCTGCGACATTGCAATACGATCCAAGCAATCGTCTCTGTGGCCGAGAAGAAAGAGACTGACCAACGTCATTTACTTTCTCATTGGCATCTCACAGGTTTCTAATCTTGAATGAAGCGTAGTCATGGGCCAGTGGCTATGTCCAGCTTGTCAGTTTACTAGTGATCTCGGGTTGGACTTGAATTGGAGCGAGTGAAATTTCTGCCGGTGATCATCTTTTGTATTTATTTATTATTTATTTATTATTTATTTATTTACTTCTTAGTGTTTGTAAGCTCTCTGAGAGGACAAGTGTTCCTTTGGTTAAAGTATCGATATTCTGTGTATGCTTGTCGGTTGCTTTGGGAGTGAGCCTTCACACTAATTTGTTGTTGTTGTTGTGTGTGTTAGAAAAGGTCTATGGAAGAGCCTAAAAAGGTCTGAAAAAGGCTTTTCGCGTTGAGTTAAAGATACAGGAATTTTAGGATAGGATATTCATGATTTATTTATTAGAATAAGAATGTAAACAATAAATAATGTGCATGATAAACAGTACAGAGAAATTATTATAAAATATAGCATATTTATTTTAATTTTAGCAGGTGAAACAAGGCTCTATTTGACCATATATTTTATCACGTTTTAATTTACGTTAAAGTTAGGAATATAATGTTTACAACTTATTCACGAGGGGAAAATCTTGCACGCTTTTCAAGTAAGCTGGAGGTCGGATCACACCTTGTTATATATACCTTATTCGTAAAAATAATACTTATTACATATAAAGAACCGATGGCAGTTTGGTGCAGATCTGCTTACATAATGTTATAGGTGGTGTACAGTAAAGCATAGGATTGTCTTCACATCCAATATAAGGTTGGTGTTTTTGTTGATTAGTGAATGTTGAAAATTCCCTGTCAGCATTTTGGATACATTCGTAATATTTTTCTTAGAAAACATTTTATTTCTATATCGTTTTAGTTTTTGTATTGTTTTGCATTTTTTCAAGCGAAGCTTTGCTTATAGCATCGTAGAAATAATATTTTCATTGTAATCTCTTGCAGGAGATTAGTGAACATATACAAATAACCAGTAGTTAAGCAAGAATTTTTTTTTTCTTTTTTTTTTCCTGACCGTAGCTTAGGTAAATAGTTTTTAGCTTCTGCTGTGTGGTCTGTTCCAAGCAGCGAACGACGTAGCCTTTGCACATAGCTGGGAGGCAGAATAATGATGTGGGAATCGGGTCCTGGTTATGACTGGTAGTTGTAGTGCATGTTGTGTCTCCTCATAACATGGCGAAGGCTCAACCACCACCGACCGTGGACTTCACTTCACCAACCACATCACTCCTGTCACCGACTGGACTGATTCGAGTGGCTGGTGGACAGAGGCCTTTGCTCAAAGATGCCTGTGGTTGTGTTCGTTTTTGTGGTTTACAAGTTGCCTAATGAAGCGAAGATTTACTACGTTTTGGACTTTTTGCCGGATTGTAGGCTAAGTTAGCTAGGTTGGTTGGTTAAGGTTAATCCGGCTTATACTTCAGAGAGCCCTTGTCCAAAGGAACGTGAGATGTGACCAGGAATAAGAAACCTATTGTGCACTTCAGGACTCTCTGTCTACCGACCGTGACACGGCTTCCTTATTTTTGGATATCTTACGTTAAGACGATAACTCATTGCCCTTTGCCCCAGACTGATAAGGTGCGTTGCCAATTTTAACCTTTTATTAAGTATGCTTTTTCTGTAGGCAATTGCTTTTAAGTTTTCGCTCATCCATGGTCTTCTATCCGGGCTTGTAATTAGTATGAGTGTAAAAGTTCTGATTGGGTGGAGTGTGTGTGTTTAGATGGGGTACATTAAGTGATTTCAGAATTGTTTTCCTTGTCAAGCCATAGGTGACTCATGGCCACGTCTCGTTCATGAAGTCGTTGATCTTTCCATTCATCTGGTGATGGCGCAGTATTGTTGATGCCTAGTCATGCATTGCAGCAGCAGATAGTTTTGCAGTTACAGTGCAACATCATAATGCGAGGTACCTACAGTTTCTTTCGCAACGATTCGCCATGAATATTTTCAGATGTGCTTGTTCTGTCACTCGTTTTCTTTAGAGACAATTTCAAAGGCCTTCGGAACTGAAACACTATTGATGCTTATAAATAGCAGTCGGAGAGATATTCAATGTTGTTGCTTGTTCTGTTTCTATTACTGAAGATCTTCATGTCCCATTTATCAATTCCCTCGTCTCCAACCGCATTCCTTTGTCAGGTTGAAACGACAAACAGTGCTCACACATGCAAGACACTTGGGGTCCTATGTTTTTTTAAAGGTAGTAAGTCACCTCTACGCTACGCCCCCCAACACAGCTCGCATTCCCAACACACCTGGCACCAATATTACATACGCAACCTCTCCCCCCTCCAGTTCCGTCCCATTCCCACCAGTCTCCACTCAACCAGGATAACTAAACCTTCCTTTCCCCTCCTAATGTGACGCCTGTGTTTCCTCCCCGTTCTGACATCTCTTGTTCGTCCATGCATATCTCTCTCTCTCTCTCTCTCTCTCTCTCTCTCTCTCTCTCCTCATCAGAGGGTGGAACCAGAATATCTGAATATTCGACTTTTTAAAAATAGAAATGGGGGAAGGTTGGAAATGTCTTGGGCATATCTGATGGCATGATGGAAGTCGTCTTTAAATCTGTGCAGATCTTATTGGAGTGTGAACATTTTTATTCCTGGGAATAATAACTTATGGAAACACACGTAATTCGACTGCAGAGATGTAGTATGACATCGTAGCTAAAAGAACATGGTTGAAAGAGAAGTGAAATATTGGTTCCCACTATGAAGCAATACTGAAAACTATTTCATATAGCACAAATCTCAACAATATAATGAAGAGGACTTGGCAAAGAGTAATTACTGATGAAATTTTAGGGTGTATGTAAATGGTTTAAAACTCTGAGGCCAAACGACCATTTTTTTCTACAGTGTCATTCCAGCTTCCCAGAGGAAAGAAAGAGGCTGGTCATTATAATAATTTGCGTAAGATGACTTTCGTTTATTGAATCGAAAAGTGACATTTTACTCTTTGTTCCCATAGGAAGGAATACGCTGCTTTGTTTACATCACGTGATCAACTTGTAGTTTCTTTGTAATATGTTTTTTTTTTTTTTTAAACACCGATCTAATATCTTTATTGCTGTAGGTGGAACCTAGTACAGTTTTCAAGAAGTACTGTGGGTTAGTAATTACAGTGCAGAATACTGTTTTATTTTCATTTTAGAATATAAAGCTGAACATTTTATATTTAGGGCTTCGACCAGTGTCAAAATACAAGGCAAATGACGATACCTGCTAGAAATCTCTGAGGTGTATACTGAAGACTGGTCACCAGTCTGTTGAGAGTAATGAATTACAATAACTTTCCCAGCAATTTTACGCAGTCGTGAGCGACAAAATATTATGTAATAAAGATATGTAATGCTTTTTGGTAAAGAGAATCATTTTGGGTTGTCTGTCCTTCATATATTGTGGTTTTGAGGTAATCATGATCGGGCGTAATCATGCTATTACGCCAGTTTTATAACTTCATTTTTATTATGTTTACTTCAGGAAAGTGGGTGAGGTGCCTGTTCGGTGTTATCACAGTTTACAAAAATAAATCCAAGATATTAAAAAAAAAAAAAAAAAATCTTACCACAGTAGAAGAAAATCCGTAGCATTTCCGTCATGTCATCCAGTAATTTTAGATTTATTCGTATTTCCAGAGAGAAGATGATGAAAAAATACAGATACTGAAGGAAAATTATGAAGATTCCTGTTTTTGTCAACTAGGAAGAATAATATAACATGACTTTTTTCATCAATCATTTTAAATTCATTCGAAAGGATGAAACGATGGAGGTAATACATTCTACTGTACGAGGTAGATTTGCAAGTCAAGACAACAACAGTTCCCGTTAGTCTTTCCCCCCCGAGAGAGAGAGAGAGAGAGAGAGAGAGAGAGAGAGAGAGAGCAGACGAACGTCAGCATTCTCGAGGGAGTAAAATTTAGCATTGTTTGGGGGACACAACGTGGCCAGTGCTAATTTGAGACTGTTCTGCTTGGCAAATCCACGAAACGTAGGTTGATATGACGCTGGAGGCTGCTCTGATAGATAAAAGCCAAACGTTGCGCAACGCTAGTCGGAACATACATACATACATACTACATACATACATACATACATACATACATGTTAACCATCCCTATATCGTCGGAAAGCTAACGTTTTGCAGCCTTTTCATCCTGGTAAATATGATACAAGGAAGTAAAATGATCCACTTTGACTCAAGAAAATAAAGCACTTTAGTTCTGTTTCTCTTGAGTGTTTATTTATCAATATGTCGGCGCAGTGTATCACAGTTCAGTTATATGTATGCCCCAGTAAGCATGAAAATTGCTTGGTGAAATGGTTTTGTGATTCAAGTCACCAGTATTATAAAAAATATCCTTGATCAATGTAAGTCTTATGCTGTGTTGATTTTGTATAAGTGACCTATGCTTTCCCTTTCATTTTAACTCTCCAATGAAACCTCTAGATATCTATATTGAAAACTACTCAAAAACTTCAATATATTGAGATCTTAAAATGATTGGATATAATATACTGATTATTTTTTACTGACACCGAACAAGCAAGCACACAAATTACCTTTGTGCTTTATTGCAGTACGTAGATTCTTACGCGCTGTTTACACTTTACTTCTTTGTCATATATCATTTGCCAACTGTTAAACTACCCTGTTTTTCTTGTAACCAGTAACGTGTTTATTGGGTGTCATCTCAAGACACGATTTAATGTGCCTTTTTTATAGTTAATCTCTAGAGGCAGTTTGTTCGTAGCAAAATTAACAGAACGTTGAGAGAGAGAGAGAGAGAGAGAGAGAGAGAGAGAGAGAGAGAGAGAGAGAGAGAGAGAGAGAGAGCAGGACGCGGGGTGTTTTTGCGTACATTGATACTTCTTCAGCGTCGAAGTTTTTGCAAGTTCCGCCATTTGTAACGGGCAGGTATTAACTGATTAATGGCGAGTCCGTTAATCGTTCCCGCGATGTCTAACTGAAACTTTTTCGTACAAAATTTAAGATGGTTTCTTATTTACTCGTTGTAGTATTCTCTTTCTTTATGCTTCATAGGAAAGCCATTCCAAAGCAAATAGGACTATATCTGCTGAATAATTCTTTATAAAACCGTTTGCCTGGTAGTGTTCAAAATAAACCTAAATTAGGAAAAAAATATGAGTGAAAGTTCGATTGGTAATTATTTGTTGTTTATATCGGAATCTCTTAATTTTATTTACATATATTTTCATCTAGAGGAATGTACTATAAAGTCGTGTCCCTTTTCATTGAATGTACTTACGTACACAACTGGAAAATGCGGATACCTCATTGTGAGCTGGACTCGATATTTCAGACATAGTATATACCAAGTTAATGTAAACAGTATGATTACTTCCTCCTGTGCATACAGTACTTGATACCTAACACATGCATTAATTAAACATTGATTAAAGTATCCTCAGTAGGCCAGATTCCGATATCTCGCCCACAAGTAGAATGGCAAGGTAGGGTTTTAGTTTGGCACGAGTTCGAGATCAGGCGTGCTACTTTGGCACTCGGAGGGCAGCACGGGTATTTTGTTAAGGGAATGACGTGTGGCGCACGAATTCATAGTACGTGACGCTGAACGTCTCCCTCTCCCCCCCTCCAGCCCCCTCTGGTTCCCCTTCATGCTTCAACCTTCACTCGTGTGTAGAACTTCTACACCTTGACCTCGTCGTTTGGAGCTGGTGCTTATGTTGTCTGAATTGTATTCTTTCCTTTTTTTTTCCTTAAATTTTTTTTTTATATAAATAAAATCTGTCATATTTCTTGAGCTTTTTCCCATTCTAAAAGCAGTGAATCTACGACCTTTCTTTTCTGTCCTTGTCCATTTTGTTACACATTTCATTCATCATTGATCCCTTTTATATTGCAATATCTCCATGTGCTATTGATACGGATCCTAGATTTTGTGAATGGCATCGTTTGAAATCACCATTAGAAAAATCAAGAAAAAACTATGGAGATCCCCTTGTAAAGTCTCCTCAGTGTATGTTTTTTTTATTTGATTCTATGAAATTAAGGCTGTCATGCCTATAGATCTGGGTATCTCGGGCACTGGGCGTTGAAGACGTGAAGAGAGGATGTTGGAGTGGTTGGGCATATAAAGAGATACAGAAACTAAAGGAAATGACACACAAGAATGGAAATGTACAACTGGGAGAAAACCCCACATCACTAAGAAGTGATAGAGGGGGTGGACAGCAAGATACGCGAACGGAAGCAGGAATGCACATTTGAAGTAAAGGAGTAAAAGTGGGGGCAGCTAGGGGCTGAAGGGACGCTGCAAACACCCTTTAGTAATGCCCAAGGTTGATCTAAGAAGTATATGGATCCTAGTAATGCCCATGGTGCACTTAGCAGGTGCATTGACTGTCCTTTCCCCCTACGGTGTGTATTTGTTATTGATGACAACTTTGCATTAATTCTAAGAAACTTTGGATATGGAACTCTGGAACGTGAAATCTTATATTAGGGAATTCCGGTGCTAGCCGTCGTTTTAAACACCAACGCGTTCAATAACGTAGTTGTTTACGTAAATGTATGTTTGTGCCATTTAGTATTTTATATGGAAAGAAGAAACCTCAACCGCGTTGCTAAAAATAAGCTGGGTTAAATTTAGGTTTGCCATCTTGAAGGTCTAATATAAGTTTTGAAACTTTAGGGCAGCCAAGTCATAACGTAATACGAACCGAGAAAGTTGGGCTTTTCAGAGGGCAATATGGCTGTTGCTCTTTTTTTCTTTTCTTTTCTTTTTTTTTTACAAAATGCTCCTAAAGCTATTGATTAGGCATCCAGTTCAGAACGTAACCGGTTTATCCAGAAGTCGAGGTGTGGTGCCATTGATGATATTGATCATATTAGCTGATATTGCATATAATTTTCTTCCCTTAATTCAATACATTAGATTTTTTTTACCACCTTATAAGTAACACCCGTTTTCTTATTATTACCATTGACGTATAGTATCGATTGAAAGGTTGGCTCCAGAAGGAGTTAACCCACCGGGTGCCAGCAAGTTTTTCATAGGGCTCCGAGCCCAGTGCCCTTTTCTACCCTGGCTCTGACCATCCATATTTGGCCAACCGCAGGGAATCTAATAGTGTTGAGGTCATTAAAGCTATAATGAATTTGTTTAAGAACCTAGCCCAAGTCTTTCCCATTCGTGTGATGGAACTTAGGTTGCTCGATCTGTAGTTACTGTTCCGTCATTTTTCACGGTCTGCAAAGATTATCAACTGGGAAGCCGTCCTTTTGCCTCCTTTAGTTAAGTAACCAGGAAAGCTTTTGTTGCCATTTTATTTTTTTTTTCAGTGGGAGAGAGAGAGAGAGAGACAGAGAGAGACTTTGAACGCTTATGACACCTTTTCATGGGTGTTTTTCCTCACAATGATACAGAATCACCGTGGAGTTGTTTCTCACCAAAACTAATGGTGCCACTTGAGCAGAGTAGCTTTTCGGATGCCTTCACAGATTCCTGTGTCAGGCTTACTTCACCCTTCATTGCTGAAGACTGTAATGGGGTTTTTGAAATATCATAAACTTTGCTGCATTGCTTTTGAAGGCATTTTTGTATTTTGTATTGCAGTCATATTCTTTGTAACTGAATTACAATTATATGAATGAACAGTTTTGATTTTAAAGATACTAATTTAGTAATGGTTTGGTCTGCAATATTGGTTAGGATAGAACCTAACCTTCAGTATTTTTCTGTTATTAAATTACTGCAATTACATTTTCCATATTATTTATTAGATTGACGTTCTGATTTCTCGTTGCATGTGCCGTGGAAATAATTTTTATTTTTTTTATACAAAGTTGTCAGGGCCCTAGAATTAAGTTCCTAATATGTTAGACATGTTCGTGTCCTTATTCTGAATATGCAAGTTAATGTTTTCGTTTTATATTTGCAGGTATGTTGGTAGTAATGCCTTTCTGCTTGTCGTGAGTATAATGCATTTTTAAGTGAGTAGTCATTTCTCTGATGAATCGCTTCTTCCTGAGGGCTGAGGCTTTTTATTTTTTATTTGTTCATTCATATTACTTTTTTTTATTTGGGATGGGAAATTAAGTTTCCAACGTGCGATTTGAACATTTACATATCCACTTATTTTCACAACATTTCTCTTGGTTGACTAATAATTAAGCAACACTTAACTATTATCTCTATAGTTGCTGTGCCCATTGGCTGCCAAACCGTGATTTATATGATTATAAAATGTAGAATCTTTCAATATTATTTTGATCATTTGTAGGATGTGACTCTTTGCAATAGGCAGAAAGTGCGGAAGAATATTATTCGCTAATTTTTCAAGCAAATTTTGTAGAGATGACATAAGAAAAATGAAGGAATTATGAGAATTGGATGGGCTTGTCAAGGTCATAGGTTGTGCCTGGAATCCACCCAAATGCCTTGTAATCGTGAAGGAATTAAACTTCTACACTGAGTAGAAGGGGGGGGGGGGGGTCAGATTGTCCACGTCTTACCCAATGGAAAAGAGAATAGGAATGTACTTTCTTGTTGATTTTGAGCATGGTATCGGCTGATGAACTGCTTGCTCAACAATACTGAATGTTTATTGAGCCGTATCATTATGGAATGGTATACTAGGGCACAAAGGGATTCAGTCTTGTTTTATTTAGCTAGTGTACTCCAATTTTTACAAGTTATTAATGGTTTTTGTTGGCTGCTGTTAGGAAATAGTTTGGAATATCTCTTTTTTTTTTCTTTCTTTCTTTTTTTTTTCTTCTCTTCAGGAGAGATGCTAAGAAATCCTCAGTAATACTAAGGACGGAAAGGCATTTCATCAAGTTGTAAATCATGTTCGTCTTCTTTTTTTTATTGCAGTCATAAAAATTTGTATCTTTGAACTGGTATTCATGAATTGATTTACAGCCTTGACGTTTGAAAAGTTTGGCGCTCAGAGATTACACGCATGAAACACGAGACATAGTAGACCGACTTGGACAAGGGAAACTTTCGTTCAAGGTTGATATAAATTGCACGTTGCAGATCTGAAACACTTTAGTGACCAGATGTCATTTTAACTCCAGTCCCCTTATGGATCACGTGTAATTGCCCGTGCAGTTAACTATGGATTTGATTCATTCAGCTGGATGTTGGTACAGAGAGTATTCCGTTGCATCGACCACAGCGGCATTTTCATAGACGTTGCCATATGACTCAGAGGATGAAAGAGCAGCTAGTTTGTCTCCTTTTTTATTATTTTTTAAATAATACTTACCCCGAATAAGTGCAGGTACTGGTTCGAAAATCTGGTTTCTCCGACAGCCCAGTAAAACCAGTCTTCTTTTTTTTTTAATGGTCGAATATGGTCATTGTCGCTTTCTCGTTTGTGTGTGTATGTGATTTTCTTAAGTGTGAAATCTAAGAAAATTATTCAAATGTAAAGGGTTAAAAATGTTAAAGGATGGTTATTCGTTACCCTTGATCTTTTATTGAAACCTTTACTTATGAACAAACCTGTTTGAATGACCCGTGTAATTTGGGTAATTTCGCATTATTTGGTTGTCGATCCCCATACGTAGTTTTAAAAATACTATGATATTTGTCGGATATTAAAGATTCTATTGTTTGTATGTGTGTGTGTGTGTGTGTGCATGTGGTTTGCACTTGCGCGTTTGTGCTTGCAAGGCGAGGGCGGAGTTGGAATCGGTAAAAAGAAAGGGAGAAGTGAGAGCAGGGCCACCTTTCAGCTACGTCATTTGTATACCCCGTCCCCCTCCTCCCCTTTCTCCCTCTCCCTCTCCCTCTCCCTCCGACCTCATAGGATGTTGGAGAGAAGGGTGAGAGGTGGGGGAGGTGTGGAAGTCGTGGTTCCCAGTTATTTGAAGCTGCCAAGAAATCTCCCCTCATGGTTTTCTGTGCTTGCATGACTGCACATTGGCATATGACGCCCCAGAAGCATTTAGACGGTCGCCTTTGCTTGTAGTCAGGGATTCCGAGCTAGGAAGACTTTGCGCAAAATATTGAAATCCGTGGATTTTTACGCAGTTGTGTTTTGTTACCGTTTTTTTTATAAACCAACTTCCTAGAACACGTTCTTGTTCAGGAAAAGACACTTTAAAGTTAAAAAAAACAAAGAGAAAATTTTGAACGTTTTTAAGGGCACTAAGCCTTGTTTTTAATTTGGTTAAATTTAAAAAAAATTGATCTTGTATTAGTTCAACTCGTAGCTTAGCGAGCAGTCTTTCTAGGCTTGAGATAAATTTATGAGAGCATTTTACCAACTTTGATGTGACTTGGAACAACAGTTTACTACGAAAGGCAATAGCCTTTTCCCTTTCCTAAAGTCTTATGTTGTATCCGTACCTGTGTATAGGAGTTAGAACGAAATATGAATGACGTGCAGCTGCTTGCAGCATACTACAGCTGTGCACTTGAGTTTCAGCAGTTATTTATACGAAAGGCTATAATTTAGTCCCGGATGCGCTATGGCTTTCTTGATCGTGTGATAGAGCCAAAACATGAAATCAGAAAAAATACATTTCGTCAACGAGAATAACTTCAGCATCTCCAAAGCTAATAAGTCTCCATTTTAGAATAGGCATTTCCCCCCCTCCCCACTTACACCACGTTTCCCTCGGGAAACAATGCGAGAAATGAACGCTTGAAATTGTTGGCAGGTGTGAATTCAGTGTAGCTCTTTTGTTAACGCCAGGCCGACAGCTCGAGGACTCGGCTAGACCAAGGGCTTGTTCATTGTCTAATAGAGTTGGCTCGCTTGATCGTTAGTTAGATCAAAGACTGTACAGGTTTGAGGTCTGGTCTTCGAGGGCTTTGCTGATCGACAATTTATACTCTATTATATATATATAGTATAATATTCTATATATTCTCTAGGTACTCCTCATTATCTATCTTCTATCCCATATATCATATATAATTAATATATAATATATATATAATATCTATATAGTGTGTGTGTGTGTGTGTTTAGATAAAAAGGAGAGCCACAGGCCTTGTCCCCCACAGCTCTCCTGTTCTTTGCAAATCTTGGGATGATCTTGCTAACCCCATACCTTCCTTCACTGTTCAGGAATCAGGACAACAGACACAATAGAAATTAGAGGAACGTTCGTAAAGCGTTCCTGCTCACTAGGGATTTGAACCCTGAATCTTATATGTGGTGTGGCCAACGTCCTCATTCTTCTTGCTACTAAGAGAATACATACGTTAAGCTTTGATGATCTTGCGCTGAACATCTTCCATATCAGTTATGCCATGTGGTATACAGAGAGACAGTAAGAAACGTTATGTCTGTACAGAACAACGTGCAGGCTTTCTATGCGAATTGATATTTAGATGCCCAATCTAACTTTTGAGACACGTGAGATTTGATTTTGTGTGCTAACATAACGTAAGAAATGCGAGGTAAAATATTTTAAGGTAAGGTTTCCTTCATCTTTCATTTCGTTTCAGCCTGGATTTGTATTGCCTTATTTATTCTTAGTCATTAAACTTTACCTTACTGTATTTGTTCCGAAAAATTGCTTCCCCGTAGGGAACTTGATAGTGATTACTTGCAATTCCCAGTCCTGACTTCCACACTGAAAGAAGAAACGCCAGTTTTTGACGGAGTCTTTTATATCATTTGAAAAAGATCTCTTGAAGCTTTTTGGTGCCTCTTCAGTTTTAATTACCTTCTTCAGGTCAACTGAAAAGGTGGCCAGTAGTCCACGAGGCTCTGAAAGTCTTTTAATGAAACATTTCTTGCTCAAAAGTATATTGAAATAAATGAGACGTCAACGAGTTTTATTTATTTATTTCTACTCAGTTCTGGGACAAATGGAATGCAATTTTAATGTTTTCATTCCGTGCTCGTTACTTTTCTCATAAAGGATTTATAAACGATTTGCTATGTTTTTGTTCAATTTTATATCAATATACGTATGTCATCGGTCAGAATCTTTCTACAGGGGATTGTGTTGTGCGTCTTAACTCGGTTAAGAAATCAGACATTTAGACTTGCTATGTAATTGACGCATAATTACCAGATTTGAGCAAAATCCGGTTATATGTGATGAAAGACAGATATCCATCTTCTGCTTGGTCATAGGTGATCGCCCAAAATCCCGAGGGAAAGTAGCGGATGACTGGGTACTGAGAATCTGTGAACATGCTCATTTTTTAAAGCTAAGGTTATCTTGCATCTAAGAAGGTCCGTATTATTTCCACAGTTCTTGCTTTTTGACGTTACTTTTTGTGTATATACTGGTTACTTAGCCCTCAGGTGGGCAACTGTGAATCCCGAGAAGTGGTTGGCTGTGTGTGTGTGTGGAAGTTAGGCAAACGGCGCAGGTGTGTGTTTGTGTGTCATCACTTACAGGTGTTGGCCTACTTATCAACTTATTCTGGGAAAAGAATACTTTTAGCTTTTTCATTTCTCAGTGTAATTTAAATCGAATAAAACGCTTGTATTTTGACGTCACTGGGTGAAATAAATTACGAATTGGACCATTTTATTTCATTTTCAAATTCTTGAGTTTGAGGAGTACTGAGGCTCTTTCCTGACGTTTAAAGGACGGAATGTGCCTGCATATTTACACGAAGCCTTTCAGTAGCTTAACACCCTCTCTCTCTCTCTCTCTCTCTCTCTCTCTCTCTCTCTCTCTCTCTGAGTTTTTCATTCAAGAGACTTCACATCTTGATTATAGATGGTAGTTTGTTTGCGACTCGTATTTCGTTAACCTTGATTTTTATTTGAATTGCTTTTACGGATCTGTACAAGGACAGTAAATGTTATATGGTGGATTAGTTTGGACTTTAATTTAAAAAAAAAAGTCCTGTGTTGCAAGCATTTTGACACGAACTTTCAACAGGGTTCGAGTGGTTTGGACCTAATAAAATATATAAATTGACCTGAATCATCATAACTATAATGGGGATAAATAGCGCTTACAGCACCGTCAGTCCGGGTTACAGCGCTGTAAAGCAGGTAATGGCGCTGTAAATCCACTTACGGCGCTGAAAAATTGTGGTTAACGGTAAATCCGGAACGACGTAACCCGGGGACTCCCTTAGGGATTAATGTTCTGTTCAGAGTGGAAATATGAATGTGATAAGAGTTTTTATGGCCCCTAGCAGCAGCCCATCACATTTTACTCTACCTCCGTTCATATTCTCTTTCTGCCATCTTACTCTCCACCCTCTGCTAACAATTGAGTCATAGTGCAACTGCGAAGTTTTCCCCCTGTTACACCTTTCAAACCTTTTTACTGTCAATATCCGTCTCAGTGCTGAATGATCTCATAGGTCCCAGCGTTTGGTCTTTGGCCTATATTCTATATTCTGTTCTATTTAACTCTATGACATAGTGCTTTTTACTTTGTGAAGAACCCTTGTTAAAAGTCTCTCTCTCTCTCTCTTCTCTTTGCTAACAGCAAAGTCATGGGTTCCTCTGAAGGACAATTACATCCTCTCTGACATTCTGATATTGCAGGATAAAGTTTGAGTGAAGCAGGCAGACGGAGAGAATGCAATAATAATCTCCTTTTTGTCAGCAAAGATTCTGGTTTGGCTTTGCATTGATTCAGCAGTCACAAGTGTTGGACGTGGATGATAGGGTGGGAGGGGATGGTGTGGTGGAGAGGATCTGAAATACGTAAATCCGGATATGTTCACTGAGGATCGAAGTTTTTTTTCTAGAGCATTTTACATTCCATCTCTCTCCCACCCGGCCCTCTAGCGTGACTCTGTTGAATTACGCAATGAATGATGTACTGAGTTGGTAGTCGCCTGTTGTTAATTGCAACGAAAGTAGAGTTAGAGATAGAACATGAGATAAAAAGAAAAAAAATAGTAGACATGAATGTACGTAAAACGTAGCTTCGTCAAACTGCATACCATCAAGAGCCCCAGTATCCTTTACCAACCGGGGTGAAACCATTCTCAAAATAATCTCTCTCTCTCTCTCTCTCTCTCTCTCTCTCTCTCTCTCTCTCTCTCTCTCTCTCTCTCTCTCTCTCGACAACATTTAGACTTTAGAGTAATGTGTTACTGAAGAATTAGATAACTGCAGCCTTGTTTTTTTTTTTCTATGAATGGCAAATTTGTTATCGAGATGTTAGACAAGTTTTTGAACGTGTGTAACTAATACATGTTCTAACGCATTTCTGTATAAAACTGTCGCTCCACTAGGTAGGTGTATACTTGTCCCGGGTGCAACTCAAAGAGAGGACGGAATGATTTTGGTCAGTTTATTTCAAACACAATCTGCCTAGGGTAACCAAAGTTGTGATGTAAATACCCTGTGGTCACATTTTTGTATCCAGTCGTAGCTGGTATTGAAGCAAAAGAAAAAAAAACACTAAGATTACTACCAACTACGTAAGCATTACTAACGCCAGTATGATCCCATTCATATATATATCAAATATTCATTATAATTCTCTCTCTCTCTCTCTCTCTCTCTCTCTCTCTCTCTCTCTCTCTCTCTCTCTCTCTCTCTCTCTCTCTGCGTGGCAGAGGCCATTAAGTATGGAGCAATAGTAGAAGAAACTTTAGCCTTATTAGTGGCCACGACGTCATTGTTCCTTCAGGACACGTAGAAGGTGTTCCAAGCGGACACGCGGACCTCTTCTGTTGCAACTCTCGTCGGGGGCCATTCCATCCCACCTGCATTGTCTGCGAGCGAGTTGTATTATTGATAATAAGAAACGACCCCTGATGTCGTTCGTTGGTTGCTTTCTATGTTATTAATAAAATACTTGATCTTTTAAGTAGTCAAGTTATCATTCTGTAAGAAATCTAGCCCTTGACTTTATGGTATTATTGTTTTGATAGATGTAGAAAATATACGAACATTTACATTTTAGATTTAAAGAAAAAACTAACGAGGATTTGGGTCAATTTATCCTTATCTCAGTTCATCCTATATCATTTTATTTTATTTTTTGGGGGGTGGGGGTTTGTGGGGGGTTTGAGAGATGTTATGAATTCATCACTTCTCATAACATTAATCTTCTCATAACATTCTTAATCCAAAGGAGATCTGATATCCTTTGGATTAAGAAGAAATCTCACAACACTCGCGCCAAAGCAAATCACGTGCTACGTACGTTCTGGATCTTTATCATTTTTATGTCGTTATATATATTGCTCTGACAAACTGCTGATGTCCTGTTTACGTATTCACTCCTTTGCTTGGCTCTATTTACTTTCTCTTGAGATACCTGGAGGTACAAAAAGATTATTATATCTGCGACCTCGGTGAGCAGACCGAAGAGATTAGTCATTTGCTTGCAAGTCGTCTGTTATTTCTCCGATACTTCATTGGCTAAGACTGCCATATGAAAATATGTCTTGGAGATACCACAAAATATTAAAATATATGCATTTTTATTGTCATTTATATTGATCTTTGGCATGCTCAGAGATAAAATGGTAATCTTGTGCCCAGTAGCGTTTTAATTTGAATGAAGACTTTGTTTTTCGTTATTTTGACCAGCTAATAGGTTAGTCATTTGAAAAATTCCAAGTAACCAATTTCTCGTCTCGTGAGCATCCATCCGTTAGAGTAGAAACGATACATTTAAAGTTGTTTTGCCAGAAAAAATAACTTATGTGCGCATGCGTTCTTGCACCGTCCTGGAACTTTTTTTTGTTTTTTAAGTGATGAAGAAGGATGAGAGAGAGAGAGAGAGAGAGAGAGAGAGAGACTTTTTGAGATCTATTTCAAGCACTGACTCAAGTAGTCGGCCGTGGTGCCAAGTAAAAACTGGTTTTTCCAGGGGGGGAAAGTCTTTTATAGTCCATAAAGGAAATCTGTTCTCAGCTTGTGATCACACAAGTGACTTGATAAGAAATACGATACTCTGGCCATATCTTCAGTGGATTATTCTCTCTCTCTCTCTCTCTCTCTCTCTCTCTCTCATATTATAAAATTATTCTTGTAAGCATGGTTTGCCAAACGCTGAGGAGATTTGGTTGGTCAATATGGGTGTTTTTTTTTTTAAGACTTAAGTCTAGCTTCTCTCATTGATATTTTAATATTTTACTGTTACTATTTTATATAAAATTAATATATGCTTTTTTTTTATATATTTTTATGGGTAGTCGTGCAGGTACCCTAGTATAAAAGGGATTAATGATTCTTAATCACGACCTGTTTATAAATATCTTCACAAAATGGTGGTCAAATAAAAATAAAAAATTTGAGTACTGTAAACACTGACCAACGTTGATGCATTTCGCTTTCGCTCGAGGGAGAACAACTGACGTCATTTTAGAACTGGATTATAGGGAGTTATCACAACGTCCAAAAAAAGTAAAATAAGACCAAAAAGTCGAAAGGGTGAATTGACTTTGACAAAAAACAAACTTTTGTATATCTTACGATAAAAACAAATTGACCAGAAATAAGGTGTCGTCAGGTAGGCTATATAATTTTTTCCCGAAACCAGGAAGCCTTTCCAGTGATACATATTTTGGTGCTATTTATATCATTTGTTGTGCATTAAACAGTAAGGGAAATGATGAGGAAAAATTATGATTCATTTTCGAGATCTTGTTTGACAAATATATTTCTCGGTTAGGATAATTGGTTTAGTGTCATTTCAGGGTAAAAAGTTGTGATTTTATTTTAGTATAGTAAAAAAAAAAAAAACAAGCAAAATAAAAGGAAGATAGGATATATCTAAGAACTCACAAATTAAGACTTATTCCTTTTCGGTTCTTTCTGTTTCACAGAAACGGAAATTTTGCATTGCAGTCATTCATGGAACTTCCAAATAAAATATTTGCATATTTTTATACAAAGATAATAATAGTTTTGTTGATTGTGTTATGTCTTATCTTTCTATAAAAATAGTCTGTATGCTGTTGGCGTACCACTTCGGTGGCCGCGAGTTCGATTCTCGAGCATTCCATTGAGCGAGAGATGTTTATTTCTGGTGATAGAAGTTCACTCTCGACGTGGTTCGGAAGTCACGTAAAGCCGTTGGTCTCGTTGCTGAATAAACCACTGGGTCCATGTAATGTAAAAACACCATACAAACAAAACGATTGTGTTGTTTCAAAATCAATTTTTTCCACAAATCTTTCGGTAACGAACCTTCCCCCGAAGAGAATCCAACCTCCTTGTGTGCCTGGTGACACGTCTTGTTGTCGTCTGGAATCGTCCATCGCGACAGCAAGCGATCCGTGATCCACCCTCCTGGTCCTGGGTCCTCGATATATGTTTACATTGCAGTGAAGTGAAGCGAGCATGAACGATGATGTAAATTCCGCCATATTTAAATTGCAGCTCATCAGTCTTTCCCCCTTTCAAAATACCCGGAAGGTTGGGGCAAGAGAAGGATTTATTCGTTATTCCCTGGTCTTTTATACTTTTGGAGTTAGTGCGAGGGGGATTCATGAAGGCTGCCTTTCTGCTGCCTAGGCTTGCTTATTTTTTTCTTCTTATTGTTAATAATGATTAATTTTATGAGGTCTGTCCAGCGAAGAGTCAACTATCCAATATTATTATCTTGTTTGAGTTTATTTTATGGATAATGCCTTTCTCTCTCTTTCTCTAGTCTTAAAAAAACTAGTTTTTTTTTCAAGTTTCTATCAATTGTAGTATATATATATCATCTGTTTTGGTTTGAGTGAAAGCGTCTTCTTGGTATATTATGATGCGTTTTTATTTGTATTTATTTTTTTTTGTACCGCAAGTAAATTGGAACTCAGATACATAGACCCTGCTTCCTTTTGTTTAATTAATAGTTGTATTACGCTTTTTTTATGTTTTCATGCCCTTTAATTTGTGGAGAAGGGAAGTCTGAAAATAGTTCCTCTTCTCGACTGCCCTCATTTCCAGGTCTTGTTTACTCATTCCTGAATGAGCTGGTTCATGACCTCCTCGCTGGATGTTTTGTTTCTGCAGTGGCCAGAGTTGCAACACTTAACAACAGCTCATAGTGGCGTTTTCCTAGATCTTTATACGTACATTTTTCCATGTTGCTACATGGATCGTTGTTTACATTTTCCTTTTTCTATTCCCAGCTGGATCGTAGGACGAACTTGAAAAATTCGCTTATTATTTTTCTTGTTGTTACAGCTAGCTGGTCTTTATTTTCCCTTTATATTCCCTTTTTCCCTTTTGGGTCGCCGTGCCAGTTTACCGAATTTTCCATTTTGCAGTTGGATCGTTCCGTCTTTCTCCTGGATTATATAACCCACTCGTCACCCTTCTCCCTTCAATTTCTCCTTTCCTTTGGCTTAGGGTAGATTTAGATCGCGGGGTCTGTCCCTCCCGTTGTCTTACGGGCAAATAAATATCCAGTTCCCCTATTTATCATTATTCCAGTGTCTGGCACCTTTCTGGTAGCAGCGCAAGTATAGCCTCAGCATCATAATTTTTCTGTATTCTCGAAGGTCCTTCACAGCACTCCCGATTAAGATGCATGAAAGGTGGCTGCCTTAAGACGTGACCTACGTAGTCCGTTCTCTTGTTTTTTTTTTTTTTGTTGACGGTTGCAAGGGCGGCTCTTGAAAGTAAGAAAGGAAAGACTCGTCCCTTTGTGCTCCTCTGTGCATCCTAGGCAGCAACTCTGTTGGTCAGGATCCTCAGGGGACCTTGCTCCTGCCTCCTGGCAATGGATGCAATTTGACCAGAGAAAATGAACTTCTGGATCTTTGTGCTTTTAATCCAGCTCTCATTTGAGAGAGAGAGAGAGAGAGAGAGAGAGAGAGAGAGAGAGAGCCGGCCAGCGGGGAAATAGTAATAGAGGTCTTATGTAGTCTGAGGCGTCGTCTGGCCAGGTTACTTGGCCTCTTCTGCCAGGCAATAAGTGAAAGTGAACAAGTGGATTAGTGAACAATCTCCTTGCCTCCGTCGCTCGCTCATTGGCTGAGCAGTCTCTCTCTCTCTCTCTCTCTCTCTCTCTCTCTCTCTCTCTCTCTCTCTCTCTCTCTCTCTCATAGTCTTTGTTAATTTATGGTAAGTTTAAAACTCGCGAAACAGTTTTATTTTTATTTAATAGTTTTATTCTGATTCGATTATATAAATTGGCGTTTCCATCCCTTATGGCCATCAGCATGACATCAAATCAACCCAATTGGTAGAATTGAAAGTTTTTTTTGTGCATAATTTCTCACTCGTGTTTCAAATTATTTAAAATGTGTGGTAAGAAATACGGAAGACAATATAAAAATCAGTTAGACCAGACGACCGCTTTGTAATGAAGTCTCTTTGGCTAAATTCAGTCATAATCCTCCGGTTTTTTCCATACATATTATACACATATATGTATGTGTATGTATATGTATTTGTGTGTATATAGATAGATAGATTATTCAATATACATAGTAATTTCCATGACCGTAGCTGTCTTATCGTAAACCATATATAAAAGTCGTTTAAGGAAAGAGCCTTGGAAAATTATGGGTTAGGCTAACGTAACTGTTACGTAAATCCACTCTACCATTGTGTTCCCTTAACCATAAAATATTGTATATACTAATAATCGTTAAATGGTTGTGGCTGTGATTGTGATATGAATGCTCTTGTATGCTCGCGTGAGAGCGCGCGCACACTTTTGTACATTATATATATATATATATATATATATATATATATATATATATATATATATATATATATATATATATATCGAGCTACAATGTCCTTTAATATCTAATTCGCTCTACCTCAGAATTAATATATTTTCATATATGCTTAACCGAATGGGAAGGTTTTTTCTCGATAATAGATTTGCCTGGACCAGGGCGCGAACCTATGGATCCTTTCAAATCCAGGAACGTCAGTGAAGCTTTACCTACTACACCACCGCGGTGGTGTAGTAGGTAAAGCTTCACTGACGTTCCTGGGTTTGAAAGGATCCATAGGTTCGCGCCCTGGTCCAGGCAAATCTATTATATCGAGAAAAAATTCCCCTTCGGTTAAGCATATATGAAAATATATTAATTCTGAGGTAGAGCGAATTCGATATTAAAGGACATTGTAGCTCGATATATGTATATGAATCACGGAAATGTGATATGACTTATATATATATATATATATATATATATATATATATATATATATATATATATATATATTATATATTTACAGACACATATTACATACCATTATGTATGTATGTATGCATGTATGTATGCATGTGTGTGTGTGTGTGTGTGTAGGTGTAGCTATATAAATGAGGAAATGTTAAACGGTGTACTGAGAGGAGGCTGATGTCAATGACTGTATGGCTTCTTGCCTCTCTCTCTCTCTCTCTCTCTCTCTCTCTCTCTCTCTCTCTCTCTCTCTCTCTCTCTCTCTCTCGAACAACGTACTTTCTCACTGTAATGCATTGTTAAGGCGACGGGATATTGCACTTTCGTTGTCATTAGATCAGCGTTCTGTCGCGACGTCTGTGCGATTTTGGAGCTGCGTCAGAGAAGAATAATGCTCTTGTTTGGACCCTTTTGGGCGTGTGTATCGCCTTGCAAATTGCGGTCGTTGTGAAACGAGCACTCTTGTTTGCGATAAAGCTGCAAGGTGTTGCATTGCTTGTGGCTGGTATTTCGCTCGATATTTCACAACGAATTTTTTTTTCAATATCGAAGCAAAACAACCTGAGCGTGACGTAGGTATTATCGAGATCTACCGCGTAGCGTGAATACCGTTCTGATTTTTTCTCTCTCTCTTCCTATCCTCTTCCGGTAATTCAACTGCCTCGGCGTTTTCCTAGCATGACCCGTCACTTTAGTCTTCGAAGAGTCAGAGGGAGGTTTTCTTTCTGGTTCTTCTGACCTCTGCGGAACGTGAATGTATACTTTTCTCCCATTATTCTTATGCAATTTTGATCTATCTCTTAC
>NC_061095.1:11164616-11219616 GCF_015104395.2 Macrobrachium nipponense
GTTAACTGTCACTCCCTTTATTAGTTCATTTCGAGATTATTACTGTTTTGATATGAGTCTCTCTCTCTCTCTCTCTTCTCTCTCTCTCTCTCTCTCTCTCTCTCTCTGTACCACACTTTATGTGGACCACCGTTCTGTGGATTTGAATGAAGCCAAGGTAATGGAAGAATTTAGAATGTGTACGAGTTGAAGAAAAGCAAAAACTACTTTTTTTTTTTCTTGATATGAACTATCTCTCTCTCTCTCTCTCTCTCTCTCTCTCTCTCTCTCTCTCTCTCTCTCTCTCTCTCTTTCAGGTTTTTCGTTATGAGATATATTTTATTTCATCTTACAGGCCTCATCATTTATTTACAATCTGTTGCTCTTTCTCTCTCACCACTCTAATATCGGATCTCAACTCACCTCTGAATATTCCCCCCTCTCCAACTCATACACACACACACACACACACACACACAGAATGCTACAGGATATCTTATTGAGGATAACGGCAACGACGAGTAACCAAGTCCCCATTCATCTCGTTCTGCAAACAATGGAACATTGGAGCTTACTGTCACACTGGGAAAAATTAAAAAAAAAAAAAAACTCGTCTTAGAGAGGGCTATAAAAAAATAATAAGTTCCTTGCCTTCACTGAGAGCCACGTGGATAAAACGGTAAAAGAAGCTGAATACTCAGTAGTGGTTTATTCAGAAATTGTCTAATTGTGTCGAGCGACAAAGAGGAGAGGTTCTCTTACGCCTTAGAAACAACTAGCATGGTTTGCTGCTGGGGCAGTCTTTTAAGAACATCATTCTAAATAATATTTTATCTGTAATAAATTCACTTGGCCCACCGATCCAGAGGTATTGGTATTGGAGACTTTAATTCTCCTAATGCAGTAGGAGTGGAGTGGAGGTTCCATAACTGGGTGTTGCGACGGAAACTAGGAATTTAAACAGCCTATTAAGTGTATGTGAAATTCATAATCCCCTACTCAAGGTATCATTTGGATGGAGGCTAAACACAGCCAGGAATAGTAAGCACAATCGACGGAATTTTCTCATTATAAAATCCAAGTATAGTTCTTCGTTGGAAGTTCTTCGATTTCAGGGTCCGGGTTCGATTCCCGGCTCTGCCCACGCGGAATCAGAGGGGTTTATTTCTGGTGATAGAAATTCATTTCTCGATGTGGTTCGGATCCCACAATAAGCTGTAGGTCCCCGTTGCTATGTAACCAATTGGTTACTAGCTACGTAAAAATATCTAATCCTTCGGGCCAGCCCTAGGAGAGCTGTTCATCAGCTTAGTGGTCTTGTTAAACTAAGATATGCTCAACTTAGAACCTAAGTAATATCCCACGGCAATCAGCTCTCTCCGATCACTACGCATGTAATACTGCATATAGGTAATATCATTCACACTTCCTCTCTGCCTCTCTGTCCTTTCTGGGCACTCAGCCTCCACAAGGCAAACTGGTTTGAAATCTAGATCCTCTTGTCTATGGCTTGGAATGATGAATTGTTTAGAAACGAGTCGAGTTCTAAAATCCTCCAGATTATTGCATTTAAAATTTGAGTACGTAGATTTAGACAAATTCTCTCGTAGATATGAGAATATACCAGGTAGGACAACCTACTTAATTCCGAGAGACGGGAGTTTTATTTCGAAAGAACTAAAAGAAACCGAAGACTAACGTGTGAAATACTCGAGGTATATCCAATGTCAAAGAAGCCGAAAACCAAGTCGATGAAAACAATGCAGTAAAGAATATTAGTAATGACGTGAAGTTCGTCTTCTTATACGCAATTGCAGCTATAGTAGTATCTGAGCCCACAGGTAATTTTCTCGCTCTTTTGACGAGACCATCTCTCTCTCTCTCTCTCTCTCTCTCTCTCTCTCTCTCTCTCTCTCTCTCTCTCTCTCTCTCTCTCTCTCGGCGGATGGGTCTAGTTTCTACAATCAGTTGAGCTGAAATATGATTTCGATAAAAAGACAAAGACTTGTCGTAGGTGTTCGTTGCTCCTTCAAAATGCATATCATTAAAAAGGATGTCTTCGACGAGGTACTCTCTCTCTCTCTCTCTCTCTCTCTCTCTTCTCTCTCTCTCTCTCTCTCTCTCTCTGACCTTTTACGTTAACTTTTCCAAGGCAGAAGATATTATTCGAAAATGAGATGGTGTGCCCAGCGGGAAATTTCGCCATTAGCGTTGTCATTCCCACACTTTTTTTTTTTTTTTTTTTTTTTTTTTTTTAGGACATTTCCAACGTTGTCAGATAGTTTATTTTTTATCTATTTCATATTGTCCTTGTTATTAATAACGGCAAATTCAACTGTATTATTTTCCTCACTGATTTTGTAGTCCACTAGTGTTTACCTTTTTTATGTCCAAAGTTCACTTGACTTTTTAAGACTTTCTGTTCAAAATCTTTTGAAATGGATTCTGTTGTATTTTTTTTTTATCCTCCTTTCATTGGATAAAAAGTCCATAAAAGTTTGTTTTACTTAGGAGATATCATCGTGGATATCACGAGACCCAAGCCGGCGAAACTGACTGCTTGGAACCTTGTTCCAATTTCCTTGAAATCCCTCGTTGGCATTTTCTGCTGTCTTCGGAATCCCTTGATCGCCTTATTCCCTCGACTTCTACGTAAGATGATTCCGTAGTAGCGTTGATAGTGTCGTTTACCTATTTTCTGTACGTATGTGTATATATATACTATATAATTTATGTGTATGTATGTATAACGTACAGTATAAAAATATAAATATATATATATATATTATATATATATATATATATATGTGTGTGTGTGTGTGCGTGTGTGTGCGTGTGTGTGTGTATGTATGTGTGTAAAGGGATTATGGGATAATGAGTTAACATGTATTTGGAAGTTCTTAAGTTTTCATGGTGTTTTAAAACTCTGAAGGTATTATACAGAGTAAATTTTAAGGTATTTAAAATAAGTATGTTATTTGTGTTTTCAAGAGCCCAGTATGGCTTCTCCGTAACGGTGACGTTATTCGATGATTCTGTCTTCGGTTAGTTTTATGTATCGATTTTTATTTCTTCATTTCTCATTGTTTATTTTAGAGGAAAGATGTTGCTCATTTTTAAACTAGTAGCTGCTTTTGACTGCATCTTGGTTTAGGAACTATCACAGGAACCCATTTTCTCTCTCTCTCTCTCTCTCTCTCTCTCTCTCTCTCTCTCTCTCTCTCTCTCTCTCTCTCTGAAATTAAAAAAAAAAGTGTTTTCGTTCTTAGATGAAACTGGTCTCGAGCTTCTACTGGCCCATTCTCATGCGAGCAGCCCATAGAGAAGAGAAATAGTAATAATAGATAATTTGGAATAATTATTATTTATCTCTTACTCTATGGATAAGGAAACTACCTTGTAGCAATCTACGTGCTACGTATGATAGAATCAGGGTTAATTAGTTTTGTACTTGGATGACTCGCTGTGTTTTCCGACAAGGTTGAGATGTAATTTCATAAATCGCTGTCCAGATCTATTCATTCAAGATTTTTTTTAAGCCTTTGGTTTGTTTATCTAGACTCGTTTCTTGGTTCTTATTATAGATCCTGGTTAAAATAACTAACGCGCTTCTTAGTCGAATTCTTGTACGTTTAAAGCGGTAATATCTACTAAATCCAGACGATATATACGTTATACCTGTATATATATATATATATATAATATATATATATATATATATTATATATATATATATATATATATATATATATATGAGAGAGAGAGAGAGAGAGAGAGAGAGAGAGAGAGAGAGAGAGAGAGAGAGAGACTTGTACCTGCGTTGATACATCTTTTTTTATGTCTCCCGTTCTGTTGCTCTGAATTTTCAGATTATTCGCATACGGACGCAAAGCTTGATGTTGCAATTTAATATCCTTTTCAGTCATGTTTGGGTTGAATGCTTGCCAGTTTTTATTAATAATTATTCTGATTTTCAGGATAAGTTCGGTTGTTTGCCAATGGAATCTCGTTGTTAATATTTTCGTGAGTTTTACGACCGTGACATATGCAATAATAATAACAATGATAATAGCTTTACAGTATAAAATTCAGTCGTTCGTTTTAGTGTAAACGGAAGCTCATTTGAACATGTATTATAATCAATAAAAGTCTGAAATTATTGGCAACAAACTCTCAGTAACGTGCGAAATATTGACATAAATTCCAGGCTCTCCTCTGGATCGAACCCAGGCAGTTCGTTTTCCTTTTGTTTTCTATTTTTTGTCCTTTTGAAACAGATGCACAAAACCTATCACCGGGGCTATCATCATCACGGCCTCCGCTCTTTTTGTTGTTTACCTTGGCAGGCAATTCGGTCTTCTCTCTCATTTTCTCTCTTTCTTTTTCCCATTAGCTTGCCGATGGGGAAATCATTGTGCCTCGCCTTTTTTCCTGTCCGTTCCTCTTATGATGGGAGGCAGGGCATGGAGGTGTTTGGGGGAGGGAGGAGTCTACTACATACGTTTTTAAGGAGTCTCATTTTTGACTAAGCTTAATTTCTTGTAGGTTGAAGATTGGAAAATTCTACCCTCCATTTGTTGGAGTGCTGTTATAATGAAAATGAACTCTTAAACATACATATACATACATACATACATACATCTAGGCAGCCATTAAAGTTTGTAGAATGTTACATGACATTTAAGGTAGTCTTGCATGCGTTCTTAATGTAGATAGTGTAATAAGAATGTAAATTATTTGACAAAATTGCATTTCTCCCTATGAAAACGGGAGCTGTTGATGCCACTTTTATGTTTTATTCTTTTTATTATTAAAAGACTTGTAAATTTTGTGTGAGTCATTGTTGCCGGGGCATTGGGTTATTTTATTAAAAAATAAAATTGGTCAAGAACATTGACTGCCACAATGTAGAATAGTATTGCCACATTGCAGTAAACGTGCACACTATAAGGGGCAAGAAAAGTATTAGATTTTTTCTTTCTCTAAATATTGAGAACTACAAAGAGCGCACGTCAAATTCTGGCTACGGTTCAAACAGAGCACCCGGATATTAGTGCGCTTTTTATAGGGAATCCACCGGAGGGAAAGAAATGAAAGGACAAAATTGCACTTTTCGGAAATCCAAAGGTTTCCTTATCTCGCAATAAGTTATATTTCCGAAAACGTATTATATACGTTGGCTGGTTTGAGATTATAGGTTTTACCTTGTATAGATTTAGAACTTTGTGTTCATTATTATGCAGTTTCATTATACCTATTCAGCTAACATTCATGCCTCATTGTGACCCAGTGTTTGTTAATTTCAGATTTGACTAGAGGGAGGTTTGTGGGGTGGGGGGGTAGGGGGAACCCTCTCTCAAGCCCACCCCTTTTACGACATTGGGACCGGTCGTAGTGGATAAGCTCATTTTGGTTCTAATTTTCGCATTCCGCTGTCATTGTCATTTACTCGTTAAATCCGATGGTATACAGTGTAGCCAGTTTCGGTGTATGACCTGTTTCTGAGTAGCAGAAACTGTGAAAAGGTGGGAATGATTTGTGGTTGTCTCCATTTTATTCATGGACACTCCTTTGTCCCTCATTTCTTTGTCATGCAGCAGTAGAAAATCTTTTTAAGAAGGTGACCCACCCTGGGATGGATGGAGAGAGAGAGTGGGGGAGGGGGAGGGGGTTGTTCGTGGAATGCAGTATGGGAAAGGAAGTGTGAGGTGGGTGAGGAGGTAGGTTAGGTAGTTCTGGTCCTGGGAGGAGGAGGAGGTGAGGGTGTAGTTGTCTGCAGGATTTGGGTGGAGATGAAGTCGAGAGTTCTGTAGGGAAGGTGAAGGACACTCTGACCTAGAGAAGCATTTGGGGGGATATGCTTCAGGTGGGTGATAAAAGGAGGAGCTGGAGACAGCAGGAGAAAGCGGTTAAGGAAGGCAAAAGGATAGATAGTCTTCCTCCTCGGCCTGTGGGTTGGCCTCGAGGCTCTTTTGTTGTTATTTAGTCATAGCAGCTAAATATGGAGAGTCCCTGCCCTCTCTCTCTTTCTCTCACTCTCTCGATGCTTAATCTACCCGACCCCGCCGTAAGGTGAATGCCAGCATTTTAGAAAGATTTTCTTTTTTCTTTTTAATTCGTAAATACCTCAGACAATTTCGTGCGAAACAGGTCGCCGTTTAGGTGGCATCTGCGTTGACCCGGATTGAACTTGAACTAGGGAATTGTGGATCATATTATTCCATACTCGTCGGCCTATTGTTCTGAGGAAGAGGCTATTGTTACAAGTCCTTTTAAGATCATCGAGTGATTGATCGATTCACCTGGCCTGTCAGCTGCCGATGGGCGTTTGCGTCATTTAGTATACTGACGCGAGTGTTCAGTTTATTTTACTTTGTTAATCGGTCGATTCAGTTGGCATTGCAGATTCGAAATCAATATGCAGTTTCTTAATTCGTCGACATATTTGTCAGCGAATCACTCAGAAAGCGTGATGGGTAGTTAATTATACCCTGAAGGACATCTCGCAATACCCAGCAGTCCAGTAATGTTCACGAAACGCGCTGGTTTGTTCAGCACTTCTTCCCAAGGAAGACTGGGGCTTATTGTCTGGAGGTGAATTCATACCCGAGGGCGATGTTGCGACTCGGATTGCAAGAGGAAGGCGAGAGAAAAGCATATGTGGGAGACGAATAAAAAGGACCACAGAAGTAGCCTCAAGTACACCGGCTCCAGGATGTAAGAATCTTTCCTGCTTTTGAGTTAACTTTTAAGTGACGTCTTTCATGTTTTGTGCACCCTGGAGTTATGTCCTCTATTATTTTTCTTTTTTTAGTTTTCTGTAAAAGAAAACTATTGAGATGGCTATTTGTCTGTCCGTCCGCACTTTTTCTGTCCGCCCTCAGATCTTAAAAAGTACTGAGGCTAGAGGGCTGCAATAGGTATGTTTGATCAACCACCCTCCTATCATCAAACATACCAAGTTTCAACCCTCTAGTCTCAGTAGTTTTTATTTATTTTATATTATTTAAGGTTAAAGTTAGCCATGATCATGCGTCTGGCACCTCAACAACACAGGTCCACCACGAACGGCAGAGAGTTTCAGGGTCGTGACTGAGAGTTTCATAAAGCATTATACGGTTCTTTATAGCCTAGTATGGCGTTAGATTCCGTTGTCAATCCAAAGTAATCAATACCTTGGGCATTCGTTTTCAAATTAATGTTTTGCGAGTAAATATGTCGTAGCTCAGTGCGTATTAGAACTTAAGAACATTAAAATTTCATGTTGTTCCAACGTCGCTGATAATTCATTCATAAGTGGCCAACCTCCCGCCGCTACCATTTACACGCGATAGCGTTAGTGCCAGCCCGACTTGGAGCAATTTCAGCCTGGGAGATGATGAGCCCTTTCGAGGCAGATAAGAGTATGGGCGGCTGATTATACGCCACTGCTGCCAGGTAAGATGTGGTGGCACTGCTGCTGTTTCAACGGCCTGTGCTGTTGTTTTGATTAGAGACTTAAAGCTTATACCCAGAATAAATTTTCTCTCTCTCTCTCTCTCTCTCTCTCTCTCTCTCTCTCTCTCTCTCTCTCTCTCTCGTGTTTTCAGTACTATAGTTACATCACTGGAGAGAGCTTCGATTCTGATCGAGGTTGGACCGGTACGAACTGTTTCCTTTTTAAACTTTTTAAACTTAAGCATTAATTTCTGTCCCGACATATTAGTCGATTCTGATGGTGGGTCACAAGCGGACGAGAGAGGTGGAATATATATATATATATATATATATATATATATATATATATATATATTATATATATATGTGTGTGTGTGTATATATATATATATAATATGAGGGAGAGTACGAGAGAGAGAGAGAGAGAGAGAGAGAGAGAGAGAGTGAGTTAGTATAGTTTTCAGTGCAACCTCAACACATGCCTCGTCATATAATAAATAGCGGGAAAGCCTTTCAGAGGTAATCTTCAGTTCACTAGGGTGAATCCATTCATCAGATAGACTCTCTCTCTCTCTCTCTCTCTCTCTCTCTCTCTCTCTCTCGCTCTCTCATCTCTCCTCCTTCTCTCTCTCTCTCTCTCTGACCATCTTCGAATTTCTCCGTCTCTCGTCTCTTACCATAAAAACAGAGACCTTGCCAAGCGTCTTGGTGACATAGAAAAAAAAGTTTCACGAAGTCCTTTTACTGCTGTTGGATTTCTTGCACTGCGTCAAGTATCGTCTGCTGTCAAGATTTGATATAAATGATCAGATCTGCATTTTAACGCATTATTGAATCAACTAGTATATTTTAATGTTAACGATTTCGAATTAAACTTTATTTCTTTATGTACTTTACGCAAGTGCAGTACATTTGGTAAATTTACCATGTTTAGTACAAGATCATTATTATTGTTGTTGTTTTATCACGTTAGCAACTAATGTATACTGGGCCACGCTGCCCTCCTAAGAGAATTCATGATTAATAGCTTATTCAGAAATATCTTGGCATCATTCCTTTTGATGCGAATTGATATTGAGGGTCTGGGAGCTGTCAGTTTCTATTTTTGTAGCAATCATTACGCAGTAGCCAGGTGGAGATGATTCGTATTGATGTTGTTTAGACCCCTTCAGGGCTACACTTGACACCTGTGTTTCTCGGGATTCTGGATTGTTTTTCCATGTTTATTCTTGCATAGAATGTATGAATGTATTTGAGTGAATATGTTTGACTAGTACAATTAACAGGAAGTTTATGTAAGTCAAGTCTGAATTTTATGTTAACTTAGGCTTCTCTTGAAAAACATCAACTTTCAATTTTGTACTTTGCCCATCCTTAGCCACTAGGACAGCTCCTGAAAGATAAATGTTCGTTTTTGAGGGCGCATTAATTAGTCTTTTAGAAGGTTTGAAAGCAGAATACTGTTCGATTAATTGTTTGCTATTCTATTGATTTTCTTAACTTTAACTATCGTCTGAATTGACTTCATGTTCGTGTTACAGAAAAATCATTCGTTCGTAATTTGTTTCTGTTGTCGAACATATGAATGATTTACCAGTTTATTATGTTTCGCTCACGCAGTGAAAATTGTGACATAATTTAAACCGTCATCAGCATTTTTTTTTTTTTTTTAATCATCGCTGCGTTTCAGGAAAAATATTAATACCAGAACCCGCGTTTATATTTATGCCATCATATTTTATTCATTTGGCTTTTCATAATTACTAGTTTGTGCAAGCTCTATTTAATGTTCGGTCAGCATTTATTGCCACGTGACCATCGTCTGTTTAAGAAAGATGCCATTTTGACTTCTTATTTTTACCCTTCTCATTTTGTTTCTTTCAACGCTGTAATTATCATGAGTTTCGTGTTCGCCCTGTGTGGTGTGACTGGTGAGGCCTCGGGACTAGCAAACGGGGAATTTTTCCGTCTTTTTTCCTTTATTAATTAATATTGGATCATTGGTTTTCTAAATGTTATTTGTGTAGTATAAAGTGATGAATTATCATTTAACATACATGGCATCAAATACACATTTCCATTGTGGGATACATACGTACATACTTACATACGTATACATGACATCAAATACAAATTTCCATTGTGGAACACTTACATACATACATACATACTCAGTGGACAAAAATACAATACAAAATTTACATATATATTGCATCTAATACCTTAATTTCCTTTCCTTTGTGGGAACATAACTACAATACATACATATACAAATCTTGTGGGACATACATACATATAAATACAAATTTCCATTGTGAGACACATACATACATACACATACAAATTTCCATTGTGGGACTCATACATATATACATACACACTTACAAAGACGAGTGAGAGCAGAGTAAACCCTGCCATCGTTCCTTCTCTCTTTACATAATGAGGCTCTTTACGGGAAGTTAACGGACTCTTTACGAGCTTATAGAACAGTACTACAGTTAGACCACGTGAGCGCACCTCTTGCAGAACCCTATAATGACTGTGGAGATCTGAAGAGGTTTGAAACCTTTACAGTGAGCTTAGAGATGAGCCTCCTCCCTCCTCCAGGGTATTATAGACCTTTTAGATGTGTATATACACAGCACATATGGTTTCTTAGATCTCTGTCAAGGAATACGGCGTACTTGGCGGTCGTGAGCTCAGTTTGTGCACTACAAAGGTTTATGTAACGACAGGTGAGAAAGTCCGAAAAGAGTCTCATCTTCAGTTTTTCAAAATCCACGCGTTGTGGAATTATTAATGATACGCATGTTATTCAAATAACAATACATTCAATCAGGAGTTATATTGATATCCCAATGAATTCAAAACTTCAGTGAGGATGTACGGTGACATTCCCATTACAGTTCGACACGCCAGGGGAAGTTACCGGATATTCATTATAATTCCACGCTCCGTGAGGAGTTACATCGGTAGTCATCATAATTCCACACTCCATAAGGAGTTGCAATGATATTTTGTTGTAAATCGATTATCCATAAGGAATTATTCTTGTTTTATGTCATAGACTTTGGCCTTCTCAGTGGGTATATCGCTTACAGTTATGTGTGGCTCACTGCAGAGGCTACTGGTCCTCAGTCGAGAATAACTCTGTAGAAATGTCACTAACTGAAACTAATTTACAACCAGTAAAAATGCGCCGCAGTTTTATGATTCTGTATAAAACCATCAACTGTGAGTATGACCGGCAGTTCTCCAGTTGCTCACCAGATGTGGTAGAGTGAAGGTGCGTCCCACGGCTCCGGAAAGCGCTGCCGGATGCACGATCGATTGCTAATTTTAACCTTAAATAAAAAAAAAACTACTGAGGCTAGAAGGTTGCAGTTTGGTATGTTTGGTGATTGGAGGGTGGATGATCAACGTACCAATTTGCAGCCCTTTAGCCTCAGTAGTTTTTTTTTTTTTAGATCTGAGGGCGGAATGACAAAGTTTTCTTTTTACAGAACACTAAAAATATGGGACTTTAACCTTGAACATATCGACAGTTTTGAGGAAAGAGCATAGAAATTTTGAAACGATAGGACCAGGGTGGAGGAACGAAAGTTTCAGAGCGCCATGTATGCCACTGCAGCACACAAAGCATAACGAATAAAAAAAATAACTGTGTTCAACAATGAACCACTGAATAAATAACGGATATGATTTAAAATTGTTGTCAATATGCACGAATACGGGTATGATGAGCCCTTCATCCAAACCCTGATAGATTTCTACGTTAGCCATCACTTTCGTTTCTTTCGACGACATCGGAAGAATGATATTGATAAGAGAGAATAAACAGGAGTAATTCACTTGATAGAAAACGTTGTTTGATTTTAATGATATTAATGGGTTCAAAATGCCAGTTTTATTTTCGTACATGATTTTTACGCTGGTTTTGAATGGTCTTAAGTTATTAAAATTTGAAGAGGGATGCCACTAATTCTGTCATCGCTTGGTGAAGTTAAGGCCGTCAACATCTCTATTGCAAATCCTTTCTTAAAATGACATGTAAGCACTCAAAATAATACTTTGACATGTAAGCACTCAAAATAATTCATATGTTAATAATAGGTATTGCAAAAGGTTATTTGCAAAAGATGATAGCAAAGCTCAAGTTTCCTTTGGTCAGGAGAAGCCAGTGGTCGTGCGCAGTCTGTCTCTCTCTCTCTCTCTCTCTCTCTCTCTCTCTCTCTCTCTCTCTCTCACACACAACTGTGGCGATTACTGCTGCTGCTGCTGCCAACTATCTACCAAAATAGAGAAACTCCTTATTCCCTCACCCTCTCTTTCAGAACATACGTCGAGCCTTAACGATGGAAAGTTTTTTTTTATTTTTTTCTATTTTTTAAGGTTAGGCCTGGTGTTTCGCTTTCACCTTTCTGAATGTTGGCCACAGGGGCAGAGTACCCACCCATTGTTTTCATTTCAAGAGAGGACTTTGTTTTTAGTTGGTTGGTTAGTAAAGACATGTGCCCTTCTGAACGGCGGCCCTTATGTTCAGAAGCGTCGTGCTGGTCAGCTGATTTTTAAAGGGTATTTTTCTCTATACTTAGTGGGCATTCAAGCCCTTGGAAGCTTGTCTCACAAGTTATTGACCCTCTTGGTTTGTTCGATGTTACTTTATGTTCTTGCTGTTTGTTGATAATCCTGCTTGACTTTTGCGTGTCCACCATGGTTGTTCTGTGTGTATGTCATACATACATACATACATATACACAAATATGTATGTATGTATGTGGTGTGTATATATATAATATAATATATATATATATGTATGTATGTATGTAGATATAGATATACAAACACACACACACACACACACACACACATATATATCTATATATATATATATATATTATATATATATATATATATATATATATATAATGTTTCTCTATATACAGAGTAGTATAGATAGGTGAGAAGGCGTTTCAAGAAAAAAACATTGTTTCGATGAGTGACCGGTATTGGTCAGCGCCACTCACCGCATTCGTACAGCGGACTCCAAGTAGGGCCTGCGGTCACGACCGCACTTTTAATTAGTTCTGAAACCCCCCTTGACGGTCGTCGCGGCCAATGGTGGTTGCGTGGAAGGAAAGGAGACGCGTGGGTGGCTGAGGAGGATGAGTCCTGTTTGCAGTAGGAGGTTTTCCTACTGTTGGTGGCGTTTGGGTCTTATTGCAACGTCACAGGGAATCTGACCGAATCTTGCTGTCCGAGTCATTGCCTCAAGTCGCTTGCTTGCATTCCTGACGATGTCGTTAAACTTTATTTGAAAAGTAGCCTTTGCCTGTTACGAATATCATTGCAAGCACGTGTAGTAAAGTTGAGGTTTTTCCTTTGGATGTTTTTTCCCGTGCGTTTTTCCTTCTATTGTTTCCAGCAACCCGGAGTTCACTTTCGGCCCTGTCACCTCTCTTTCCACTCTTGTGGCTTGATGTGGAGTCTTCATTCCCATCGCCCTTCTGAAGTTAATCTTCCTTATCGACCTTTTAGAAAAGGATTCTATGATGTTAAGTTAGCCCGGATTTAGATTTTCACATTTTTCTATGGCATTTTTCTTTTGAGATAGGGGAAAGAGATAAATCTGCCAGTGCTTATTATTATTATTATTATTATTATTATTATTATTATTATTATTATTATTATTATTATTATTATTATTATTAATATTATTATTATTCTAAAATGCCATGCGTTATTGCCTAAGTTTTGGTATGTGTGCATAGATTCGTTTGTGCATTTATACCAGTTATTTTTTCTTTTATTTTTTTGTAAGTTATTGCATTTGGGTTCATAAAAGTATAATTTACACTCTAATAAACCTCTAGACTTGTACCAAATACTCAATAGTAAATAATAATAATAAAATATATAATAATAAAACTAATAATAAGAATAATAATAATAATAATAATAATAATAATAATAAATACTTGTAAACCACATATCTTGATTCACTTATTTGTATACTCTCTTAGATGACTGCCTATGCGCTGTCGACACGTTAGAGGAAATAAACCTAAGACAACTGAAATCTATAAATGTCCGTAGGAAACCTGATATACCAGCTACATGCTGATGAGAAAAAGATAATAAGAAGACTTGAGAAGATTCTATATCAATTAAATGCCGTTGAAACAGCTATAATATAAAATGCTATTGTCTTCAGAGAAGGCCTCGTTCATAATAATAATAATAATAATAATAATAATAATAATAATAATAATAATAATGTGATTTCGGTGATGACAGCCCTTTTAGCAGCATCTTCACCCCCCACCACTTTCATAATGACTTAGATTAAAAACTTTGAAATGTCTCTGTAAAATCTCCGTCTTTTTATGAAGGAGTGAGAAGTTGAGGCGCCATCCCCTTTAATATCACGATGTTTCGAGGACACGAAATAGCGAATGCATGTGACATTGAAACTCGAAACCTCTTTCTGCTGGACTGATCAATAATCCATTGTGCTTTCTGCCTTGGGGCAAATCTTGTATTTACAGTCCATTCATTCGCTACTTATCGGTAATCAATGCAGTTGTATCGTAGGTTTAAGAATAACTTCCCTGTTTGCTGAATAACCTTCCTCCTGTTAGGGGGCTTGATTGGGGTGGGGTAGGGGCTGCTGAATGGGGCGATATCCCCGGGGAGAAGGATGGAAGGTATTGAATGCATAAATCAGCTGACTTCGGTGCTTTTGACGGCAGATGCATTTGGATTCCTCCTTTCGTGGATCGCTTGTTTTATAAACGATCACGTTTTCCATTAGCATAAATTGTAACAGGACTTGAACAAATTCGTAGGACTCCTTTCTTCTTTTAGCTTTGCTCGTATGTATCAGAGAAAGAAAATGACGTTTATAATGCAGCAGTCGCTCACATAAAAAGATGCGAAAACCCAATGAGGAAATGGTTTCGTCATTTTCTGGAAAGCGATGTTCAGGGCCCATTACTGAGAAGGGCCATTTCTTCTGCTTGGTTTACCGTGAATGCTAATCTCGCCTAACCTTCAAAAAGCCTAAAATTGTGGATAACAGCGCTTGTGTGTATGTCACCCAGACGAGGCACTGCCGTAGTTGTAGGTCACAACAGCAGCAAATAGGAGCGGTTGTTGCAGGGCTTCTCCGGTTTAGCTCTCGATGCTCGTAAATTCTTTGTGTTCTTGAGACCCTCTGTCTTCCACAGTTGAAGTTCTCAATTATTTTTTAAGATCCCAGCTATTTTTACGCGTTAAATTTATGCAAGTGGCGTTTGTAGACAGTTCGCGGGTGCTTCAATTCCGTTACTTTGATTTTTCCTGGAAAACTAAGGAGATTGTATCTTTTCAGTTTTTTTTTTTTCTGGGTGTGTGTGTCTGTTGGTAGATGGTCTTATTAGATGTTGCTCGAGGAAATGATGTAACAAAAAAGTAATTCTCTCTCTCTCTCTCTCTCTCTCTCTCTCTCTCTCTCTCTCTCTCTCTCATCACGACTTTCAGTGACCAATTAAATCCAGGTGGGAGGAAACCTCTTCGAAGAAACCCTTAATTCCGGCATGTTAGAACCGTTCTACAGGTGCTCTCTCTCTCTCTCTCTCTCTCTCTCTCTCTCTCTCTCTCTCTCTCTCTCTCTCTTTGTCGTTAGTAATGTAAATCTATAGATCCCGCAATTCTAACTTGCATTCTACCTTATTTTGGTATTGCCTAAACTGCATATGTTTTTGTTTTTGTTTGTATTTGTGAACACAAAAGATTCTTAACGCAATACCAAATATGGAGAGTTGGGATGGACGCTAAAAATCTTTAAAGGGTGTTTAAAGATTGCTCCTCTCCCAAAAGTCTCCCAGAATGAGATTCACACTGGCTGAGTTGTGTCCTTTTGCCATTTTATTGCTTTTGGAGGCTGGGATTGATGAGGTGATTCTGGAATTTCTGCCGTTACAGCCTTGAAGGTCACCGACGCCGTTGAGTGATGGGAAAATGTGTGTAGATTTGGTTAAATCTAGATATATACTCCAAAGTAAAAACTGTCTTATTTCCAGTACAGGCTATAGCACTAAGCGATTATTATATTATATTATATAATATATATATATATATATATATATATATATTATATATATATATATATGTGTGTGTGTGTGTGTGTGTGTGTGTGTGTGTGTGTGTGACAATCAGCTCATTGTATCTTATTTTGTCTTACGATGATAGTAATAATATTGGTGTATTTTATTTTAATTTGCTGTTGTTCCGATTCTCGTAGCCAGTCACCATTTTTCTCTCTCTCTTTTTTTTGTGTGTGTTAAAATTCATAGTTATACCTCAAAACTTGTATCTTCCAAGCTCTTTGTTTTCAGGACTCTGGTGCCATCAGGTTTCTTCGCGTAAGATTTAATTTTGTAGCTATTTACTTCGAGGTAAAAAAGCGGGGAAGTCTTCATTGTTTTTCCTTATGTTGCGAGAATATACTTAAGAAACTATATATATCTTAAAAAGCCATGTACTTAAATGCTTTGGTATTTTCGAGATTTATTATTATTATATTATTATTATACCGCCATAAATTTTCCTTGTTATTTAGGAGATCATGATCTTACATACAACAGACATTTATCTGATTTCAGTGTTTAATTTTCCTTGCCTTATTGCAGTGTTTATTTCCAGAATGTGTTAGAGTGTGTTGTATGTAGCCTCCCTTATTTTCAATTAGGGGGGGGCGGGGGGAATTGGGTGACAGGATTTACGTGAATCTTTGTAGACTGATCTCGCCCGAGGAGGATTCGTCTTAACACTTCTATTTTTGTCGTTGCAGTTGGAACCTCACAAGAGCGTAGTAAGTGTGGGTCAGCAGCCCAGCCCCGGTGGCCGTTCCCCCGGCCAGCCCCTCTCTCGGGAACAGCAGCAACAACAGCAGCCGCAGCAGCAGCAGCAACAGCAAAAGGACGACGTCAACGGCGTCTTAGAGGCATCTCCCATCTACGTCACCAGCGTACCCAACTTGACCTCGGAAGCTCCCAGGGCCAGATCCCGGTCGAGGTCATCGACGCCGAATCGTACGTCACCTAGTCCGCGGCGGCATCACTCTGCCCGGAGCTCTCGGGAGACGCCACCCACGCCTCTGACTCCGAGTCCCCGGCGGGAGGCGCCCACGCTCAAAAGTACAGAGAGCAGCCCTAGCGTTGACAGGAGCTCGAGGCGTTCCAGTAAGCGCAAGAGCTCCACACGCCTCACCAACGGCCACCACGGAGGGAGTGGTAGTGTTGGTGGGGGAGGAGGAGGAGGAGGAGGGGGGGGAGAAGGCAGTGTTGGAGGAGGAGTCGCAAGTGTCGAGGCGGAGGTCGAAGCTAACAAAAGTGGTGACGAACTTGAACTGACGCATGACTTGAACGACACTTTAGACGATACGGAAGAGCTCGATCAGGACGAGGCGCCTGACACACAGTGTGATCGAACTGACAGCGAGGACAAGCTCGACCTCGAAGGGGCGTGTCTCAGTGAAAGCGGAGACTCCCTTCCCGGCACGCCAGAGAAAAATTACGGTATTGTGAGATCGGACTCGAAAAAGTCCTCCAGGAGCAACAGCCGGCGAGATAGGGCATCCCCACGCGAGGTCCTCATCGATCACGATCACCAGGAACACAAGTCCTCGGCGTCAACCAAGACTCCCGTACACGCCGTCAGCAGCTGCGATAGCCGGGACAGCACAAGGTCAGTGTCACATTGGTGTTTGTCTGCTGTCATGGTTAAATGCCTTTCTTCTTCTCGATCCAAGTGTTACCTCTGGTTTCTTTGGGATATCTGTATTTTAATCATCTGGCTGAGCGCCTCTTGAGCCTCAAATCCTAGCCAGACCTGAGGGAAATTATGGAAAATGGATACGAAAAACTGGACTTAGCCCAAAAGTAAGACGTGCTTATTTAAAAATTAGGGGCGGAGTGGGGTGGGGGAGGATGAAAGAGAAAATGGCAAAGTAATGCTGTATAGAAAAAGACTGTAAACAGAATACGGGGAAATGGATCGTCAAATAATAATAATAATAATAATGTTAATAATAATAGTACTTATCACATTTTTTTAAGTTCAGGTACTTTTTACTTTAGTCAGGTGTTTTATGATAGGACGATATAGTGAAATTGAAAAAAAAAATGAATTGTACTTGGATTGGTGATTTATTAAGAGGGACGCAAGGGTGCTATAACTTCGAAATAGCTCTAAAGCGTAATTTCTTAAACCAGCTACGAAGTAATAATGTAGAAATAAGTTGCATGCCTGTATTGATAAAAAGACGGATTTAAATACGGAATAAGAAGTAGATAAACTTGTATACCACTTGTCAAAACATTTCACAAGGGATAATTGTGATGGTAAAATTTTGCGAATTGTTGGCCCCCTTTGTATCGTTTATTCCGTGCAGAGTAACCGTGCTTGTCTTTGTTCGTCGTACCGCCCAAAGAAATCGATATTTAACAAACGATTGGTCATAACCAGGTGTGGAGCCACAACTTTGCTGATATAATATTTGACATCCCTAGACCAGGTGTGTGTAGGCACGTATACGTTATTGAACAGAGGAAATAGTAGAAAGATTTGTAACTGTCGCGATCTTTTACGTGAATTTACATCTGTTCTTGGAAATTGCTTTGCGAGTCTTTGGGATTGTGCATCATACAGGTCATATGGCAGTCAGTGCAACCCGCGTTAATGATTGAATGTTTTGATCATTATATGTGTCCATTGCAAGATGCATTAATTCAGTTTTGCTTCGATGTTTTGTTTGTAACTGTATCCTTTCTTTTATGAATGCTTATTCATTGTGAATTTTTAATGGGTGGCACATGAATGATGAAATATAAAAACACCCATTCATGTAGGGTGTTTGTACTCGTAGGTGCATCCGGCTTAGTCCAGGAGTCAATTGCTGGCTTCCCGTTACATGTATTGAATTCCTGCAATATGAGACAATGGGTGTGCAGATGCTGGAGGCGTTTAGTGTACCAAAGACATCCATGTAAAAGGTGATGATTGTGAAACTTGTCAAGGAAGTTATGATTTTTACAGTGAGGGCGTTAACAGTAACACTGAGAACTGATTTTCCAGTCATTGTACCTTCATTAATTAGGCAGCCTGTTTTGCTTTGGTGTGAGGCTTTCACGTATCCGTGGCGACCATAGAATTCCTCGCCGTCAGTATCGTCACCTTTGGAATGTTTATCGACAGAACCCGCATCATCGTCTCTCATCATTCGATAGCCTTGACATTGGGTAGGGTTACTCGCGAGGCTAATATCCCCAGCTTTTTCTGTTAAAGACTTAGGCCCCTTAAATGTACTTCAAAGGATTCCGTCTCTCTTTCTCGCCGTTTGACGACGGTCATGCCACAGTACATTAAATGCCTTACAATTGCGTCAATTTGTTTTCTGGGAAATGCGTAGCAGGGTTGAAATTTGCAAGTTTTATACCGTAGAGTTTTAGAAATTGTAAAGTAACTTTATCTTATGTGGCTGTATTGTGCATTTCAAGGAGTGTGTGTGTGTGTGTGTGTGTGTGTGTGTGTGTGTGTAAGAATGCAAAATGTAAGCCATATCATCTCTTTGGGAGTTTCTCTATATTCGAATTTGAAATAAACAACTTTGCTTATGGAGACATGAATGAAAATCGTAGTAGCTCTATAGTCTTATTGTATCCGGGATTCATTTTATTCCTTCATAAGAAACAAAAAATAGCTTCCAGACTGCAAACGTGACGGAAATGACCATGGCTCGTAAATAGGCATAATTCTGCAAACCTTCCCGGGATTGATTCAGTTGCTGTATAATAATTAATGACGATGCTGAAGGATCTGTAACGCCTGCCTGCAAAATATAATGTAAGTGGATTATCCTTATATGATTCGTTGAATGACGTCAAGGCTTAATCAGCCCTGTTGTTGTTGTATTCTCTCCGGTGTGTCGCAGGACGGGAAATGACAAGTCTTGGCTCTGAGAGTCCGCCAGACAGTCGGTCAAAATATTTTCGTTTGTATATGAACCTTGTCCCGCCTCCTTTTTATCTTTTTTTTTTATTTATTTATTTATGCATTTCAATGTAACTTCATCAGTTTATTATTTTCATTCATTTCCATTAAATTGCACCTTCGTCGTAAAATATGCATCATGACTTGTCGTGTTTTCTTGACATATAATTTGTCACAATTTTTGGGGTAATGGTGAGGTCATTTTCGTGTAGAATTCCTCGGAGAAGTCGTGCTTCTAATAAAGAAATAGTCTTGGTAACCATCGTGCTTATGTTGACACACCCTTAATATTTTGTCTTCAAGTGATAGTGTACATTTACCTACCACAATCTGACATTTTTATTTAGTTTTTACGGTCTATTTCTTTGATATTTTTCGTACAAATATTGTGTATAAGGCACTGATAAGATATTGAAAATATACAGTCTACGAAAAATATTGTGTAGTCTGATAAGAGAGAGAGAGAGAGAGAGAGAGAGAGAGAGAGAGAGAGAGAGAGAGAGAGAGGAACACAATTTTTTTATTTTTGCATCAGAGTAAATGACCTTTCGCACATTCAACTGCGTATTGCTATATTCATTCTTGAATTTCTGATTTAAGTGAAGAGAAGAAATGGAAAAACTCTTTACGAGAGAGAGAGAGAGAGAGAGAGAGAGAGAGAGAGAGACTTCCGTGGTATGAGATGCCCGGAGCATTTTCGCCAATAACCAAACCACCCAGTCGTTGTGATTAGAGGTCACGCCCTAAACCTTGATACCCCACCACCCCCCATGCCCCAGGGACCTCATCCTCTGCCGTCTCAGAGTTGCCCGAAGCCCTTGGTCCCTCATCCATGAAAGTGGCGAGCAACCAGACCGAAAGGCCCTTGCAGTCGATAACAAATTCTTGCCCTTGTTGGAAACCCTTGGCGATGTGAAGCGTATTAAGAGTGATTTGGAGAGTATGCTATGATTGTCTTTATTCCTTACGTGCTTGATGGCGCGCGCTACGCCGCGCTGCGCTGGAACCCGGCATATGTCTCTTATCCTCCCGACCCCTTTCCTACCCCGCCATCACCCGGGTTGGGCAAACAGGTTTGCTGGAAGAGGGTGGATGAGTCATGTCTACCCTACCCTCCTGATCCCCTACCTACCCCGTCATCTCGGGGTTAATTAATTATTATAGATCGGTAAAGGGTACTGGAGTACTTTACGGGTAATGTCAGTATGTTCAACCATTTAGGAGGGTGTTCCTGAGACTGCTTTTGTATAAATATTATATTATTGAAAGGGTTATTGTCGAAGTAGTAAGTTGTATTTTGCGTTAAGTAAACGGCTGCTTATTTTTGAGTGATGATATTAATAAGATTGTTTGGGCATTAGTGTCATTGTTGTCATTCTTGTTGTTATCGCAAGGCATCCCATAAGTTTATTTGAAAATAGCCATCACTTGGCTCTTGTATTGTACTTATAAATTACTAATTTTTCAAATTGATAATAATAATTTTCACATTGATAATAATTCTTTGAAAATTAATAATATTATTTTTACATTATTAATAATAATTCCCTTCAAAAGTATTTTACCTTGAATGTATCGCAACCAATATGACCAAATATTTTTTTATTTCCTTTATAGATAATGAACCTCCCATTCTGGTCACAATCGTAATTGAAGTCGTGCCTGTCATGAAACTTTACTTTTGTTAGATCAGGACCTAGCCGATGGAGCCGTAGAGAATCGTAAAACCACAAACTGTGGGTTAATAAAAGTTAAAATTGCACATCATTACCTGATTGCTTGCTGATGAAGATACGTGTTCATGAATATACAGTAGCCATCTTGTTAATTGCGCTAATGTCCGTCGTGTACTTTTGAACGTATTTGGAAAACTGTGTAGTTATTGTATAAGTTATAGTGTGGGTGCTCGCGTACGTGTGTCAGCGTGCAGTAATATCAAAGATTTCAAGCACGTACAACAAGCATAATTACATCTAATCAAATCTCCCATACAAATCTTCATTAGCTTTTGCCGGTAGTAAAAATATCAGGTGTCTTGCCAAATCCACTCGCATCTCGGTGCACAAAATTGTGTTTAAAACTGGTCAGGTGGCTGAGGTAGGAGAGACGCGGCATGTCCTTTGGCCTTTATAGGAAATGAGAATTATCAATAGATTTTGTCCCTCTCTCATGGCCGTCCTGAGACCGGATAAATGAGATGAACCACTGCTTTTAAAAATGATATTGTCGTCATGGACCTGAGGAGTCTGGTGTGGTTGGTAATGGGTTACAATGAGGAACTGGAATCCACACCAAGGTGAACGATTGTTTGTATTAACGTAACGAGAGACGCGTGGTTGAGAAGTGAATGAAAATAATGTCAGTCGATAATATAATTCAATTAAAGTTAATTGGTATTGCCTTTGAGTGCCATACCCCGTGAATTGAATGATGAAAGGTTGCCCTCCTAAGTCTGAAGAAGGGCTATTTGGCAATAATACAGAACTGAGCTAGGAAAGCACTCTCGGTTTTAATCAATAAATGATATACACAAAATATCCGACAACTGAAAAAATTGCCTGTCTAAGATTCCGATTATTGATTCAGGAAAGTGTTTCTTTTTTGTACGAACGGTTTGTAGCTGTTAAACTTAGTTCCGGATTATCTAACCTCCCTCTTTTCAAAAATCGATTCTGTCGTCACTTAACAGGTGAAATCCATTAAAACATTAACCGTTCCAGGTTGACAGGCTTGGTTTTTACTTATTTATATATTTATTTTTTTACATTTTTTGTGTGGGTAGGGGCCAGCGTTGGTTCGTCTCGATCTCTACACCGAAAAAGAAATTTGAAAGAGAGATAATTTACTGATTACCAATAGTTTTATCAGTTTTACCTTGAAGGACGTTGCATACCACCCCGAAATTCTTCTGTGAACTTACAGGCCACTGACAAGAGAGGCTGCTTCCGAGCCTGAATTCCCGTAGACTGTCATAAAGACCTTGAGGTGTTTGCAGATATATGGATACACGCTACTTTTTATATAGTAGGATTTTTTCTACGGGTACCAGCAGTTAGATAAATTCTGTCTCTAGCTGTGTGACTGATTTACAGTTGCGGCTGTGATAAACAATTTGTTACAATAATGAGATGAAAATTTTGACTTAAACCGATATAATCTGCCATGGTTGCCTCTGGAGCTCCATATGGAGGATGCATTCAATGCTCGATTTCCTCTTGTGTTGGCAAATGGTAGAAAGTAATTAAATTTGAGCATCTCACGCAGAAGTTGCTTATTGTCACGCTATAATCTTCTCCCTAAAGTTTGCCACAAAAGGACGTGCTTAGAATTGCACAAGTTCTTTACTTGATGCTTGAGTTGATTTAGAGGGAGGGAAAACCTCATGGTTGCACAGGTCTGGCTACTGGGCAGGGGAAATCATGACCACAGTCTGACTAAAATTCTCACCCTTCACTGGCTTTTTATCATAGGGCGAGGTGAACCTTAACATGTCAAGAATTTCCAAGCACCCAGAGGCTTATAGTACAATTCCATTTCTTGCGGGTAGTAACCGTCAAGACCGCTCTGGAGTACAAGGTCTTCCATTATCTTAGAAACCGTAAGTCCTCAGGATATGCCAAGGACGGTTGTACGGCAACAGCTTCTACTTTCTCTTAATGTAGCCGCTCCCCTGCCCTGGCCTGGGAGGAAAATGAATGCTCCACAGTCCTATATCCTGTTATGGCCGTGGAAGTGGAAATCCTTTGTTCCCTATTCCTTCTGTTTAACTTTGGTAGTGCCTTACTGCAGCTATTTCTTTTGTTACAATTACTCATCCTCTGGAAATTTCACCTGTAAGAGATGCTGATCATTTGAATAAGCTGCAATGAAAAGATGTATGATGCAGTTTCGGGAGAGAGGATTGAAGATTATTATTAGTATTGTTCTAAAGGGTCCACAATAATAAAAAGTGTTAAGAGTCCGTGTATACACGGACTCTTAACACTTTTTATTATTGTGGACCCTTTAGAACATTATACTCTCGCGAAAGAGAGTTTTTCCCTATTATTATTATTATTATTATTATTATTATTATTATTATTATTATTATTATTATTATTATTATTATTATTATTATTATTATTATTATCATGGAGGTTTATTCATAATCGTTCTTCATTACAAAATAAACGGAACATAAGCTGACGATGCCCTTTTTGTGTAAGGCGTTGTTCGATGATTGAAGTGTATAAAATCACTAATAAAAGCAAGGTACCCTCACTAGATATATAGACGCAGTGATGTGAAGTATCTTATACAAGAAATGTAGAACCAGATGATTTTGATACTTGCAAATAGCTTGCTACAGACATACGTTCATATGTACCTTCATTTTTATTCCTAAGTAAATCAGACCGTTACGACGTAGCGCCTTTGTGAAAGAAATATTTTTGTGTACCTTATATGTGTAAAATTAGATCATAGTTCTGCTGTTACTTTTTATTATTATGGTATTCACGATCGATTGTTACTCTCAACAATTAATGGTGTTCACCTAAATTCAACTTGAACCTTGCATTTGTGACCTCTTACATTAGGCAATACTAGATTATTATTTTTACAGCAATCACGACGTTGTAAATTTTGATTGATGTAGTCTGCTGTTTAGATCATATGTAGTTCTACTGACGCAAAGTACTCTGTAGATAAATAAATTAATATATAGAAAGGTAAATGAATGCATGAATGGGTTAACAAAACAGATCACTAGGAGCGTACTGATTGTGGAGTGTATTTCCCTTAGAATTCATTGCCGTCTTCTCTCCTTGAAGGTTAAATACGCCTCCTCCAACCCGCAAACGGCCACACCGATCTGTTCCACCAGATGGTATATTTGAACGTATACTTTTCAGCCGCTCGCTAATGTGGTCTGGAAGTTTAAATTATATTGCTTCCAACGCAACCACTCATTTAGGGTTTGCTCTGGGGTTGTTCGACAATATGTGCATGTTGACCCTGTGCTCTTGTGTATAGGCTAACAAGCACATTGCAGTAGTGCTCTATTCTCCTTACTGGCAAGCTCGCTCTCTCTCTCTCTCTCTCTCTCTCTCTCTCTCTCTCTCTCTCTCTCTCTCTCTCTCAACATACACACACACACACACAATGGTTAGCACTTTAATAGTCCTTTCTGTATCTCATTATGTCAAGCATGTAAACGTCATAGTCTTCTCTCTCTCTCATAACGTTTGGCATGCGAGTGGTCCTCTCTCTCTCTCTCTCTCTCTTCTCTCTCTCTCTCTCTCTCTCTCTCTCACAACACACACACACACAAAATAGCTCTCTCTCTCTCTCTCTCTCTCTCTCTCTCTCACACAAAGCTTAGCTTGTAACAGTCTTCTCTCGAAAACCCGAGCTTGTAAACAGTCTTCTCTCTCTCTCTCTCTCTCTCCCCTCTCATCTCTGCTCTCTCTCTCTTCAAAAACTAAAGCCGAGCATATAAACAGTCTCTCTCTCTCTCTTCTCTCTCTCTCTCCCAAGAAAAATTCAAGCGCACCACTTGTAGCGTCTTGAGTAACTTTTTATTGTTTTTTTTATTTGTTGTTTTACTCCTCTTTGGTGTATCCTCGCCCGTTAGCTTTCTTCTTGGAACCACGTGATTGTGATAGTTTAATTGAAATTTGAAGAAGCAACATATTAATAACGTTTGGAATGTAATTGCTCCTGATTTGATCTCTCATTGTGCGAGTTTTGAAAGTTTGTGGTGATGGTGTGACGCGCCAGTTTTGCCTTTCAATATTGTTTGTTTGTTATTATTGTTCCGAGCGAGGGCTTCCCGGTAGGATATTTAGGTTAAGATTTAAAGAGGAATCTTGTTGGTACTATAGGGGTTTTAAATACGTCATTAAGTCTCCTCCGAATATGTCATTTTTTGAGCTATACATAACTTTAAAAAATCACAGTAAATGCACGTGAATAGACGCGGGAAAGCGCTTGGTGCACTGATCTTCTGCCTGTCATTTTCCTGTGGTATTCGCTTGCAAAGTGAATATTTAACTCCTTTTTTTATAAATAAAAACGATGAAGAGGTTTAATCGAACACTATGATTTTATATGATGTAATTGTGTGAAGGTTTTCCTCATTACCGAGCTAATAATATATCAAATTAGAGTTGGTTTTACTTAATGACGTGAAGTTCTGTTGAAATTGAATACAGGTTTCTTGGAACTAGTATGTAATTTTACTACTTAAGATTTAAACTGAAACAGTATAATTACAGGAGTTTGTTTAGTGATATTGAGATTGACGTTTCAGAAATGTAAGTGAAAAAGTGTTGTATAGTTTAATTCACTGCATCTCATAATTATTGTGGGAACATTTTCACGACTGTTGATCACGCGTTCGCTCTAAAAAGGCAAGCTGGAGTGGAACGTATTCTTTGACATTGGTTGTGCTTAGATGGAAATGACTAGAATCAGTGGACAGCAGAGTAGGCACTGCCAATTTGAATACTTCACATTTTCCAGTGACAATATCTTTGCTTTTAGGTAAAGATGGAGTTATTCGTGTAGTTCATCCAGAGATTCTAACTGTGTACGTACCATCTTGTTGAAGAAAGGGTGGTGCCGTCCATTTACATTCAAAACAAATAATGCCACTTATCTGTTAGTGAATCTGCATTGTTACATGCTTTCTGAGAGTGTCATTGTTCTGAAAACAAAAAAAATGCGGTCTTTGTACGAGTGGAAACCATTAGCGCAAAAACATATCTTGAACGAGGATTTCGATGTCGCAAGGAAGTCGCGTGTTGCCATTCGTCCCGAAGAAAAACATCATCGTTTCGTAAAAAGTTCTCTGTAATTTGTCTGTGTCTGTCAGTTTCTGTGTCTGTTTCGCCAACCTACGTCAGCGAGCGTGCAGTCGAAAACTTCAATTCTGTGTATCTCTGTAACCAGAACAGTATACGTATATAGGATCTTTAACTAAAATGTGTTGTCTCTGTTTGAACGTATGGATGCACCTTGCTCCGCCCACGAAAACTCTCTCTCTCTCTCTCTCTCTCTCTCTCTCTCTCTCTCTCTCTCTCTCTCATATCATCGCCTCGATTACGAAAACTTTCAAGGGTTTTGTATATTAAGCGCGTGTGTGTGTGTATGTTCGTTTGTGTATAGGGGTGGTAGTGGCGTGTGGTTTGGTCCTAGTCAGCTCTCACAGTCTTGTCTAGGTAACTGGCTGTTACTGACACGGTTTCTATGTGAAGTGGATCTGTCGGTGAAGTGTTAGTGAAGAATTCGGCCGAATATTTATTTTTCTCCGTCATGGATTGTTCTTAGTGACTTCCTTTGAGAGGTTTCGAGAAGGATGGTTTCCTGTTCATAATTTTTTTTTTTTTTTTTTTTATCGCAACACGTTTTTATAATATTTCAACGGGAAATTTTGCTAAAGGATGATTTGCTTGTAATATTTTGAAAAGAATTTAAGTGTTGCAAAATAGTTAGTAAATATTTGCTGCAGCCTGATTTTCTCAGAAGTTAATCAAAATTGTCAAAAGATTATAAGGATTTAAGATACTTTTTTGCGATTATTCTTTACAGGAAGATTTCCTCCCTCCAAAAAAATATGTCACTTTGCAATTTAAGCGAAAATGAGTCGATCGATGTTACCGAACTTTAGCGAACGTTTAACGACCCTTATATAATTATTATACGAGATTGTGTGTTACTGTCACTCCCCGAAATGATGCCTGAGCAGTGAAGATAAGACCCCGAGAGGAAGATTTTATGCAGCAGCATCTATGCCTTTGCCTGTGGTCGGCTTCTTCCATTTCATGATGGGGTTTATGAAGGAACGTGGCGGTTATCCCGTTCACAATACGGGCGACGATTACGTTCACGGGAGCTACGATCATTCCTCGTCCAGGATGTACATAAAAAAGAAAGGAATTCGGTGAGTATTTTTTTTTTTTTTTTTTTTTTTTTTTTTTTCGAGAATGTTCGGAGGCGTTGCTATTTGTATGTTTGGAATGAGAAAGTACCGATGGGTGGTGAGAATGGTAGAGAATAACACTTACAGTGAGATTCGTTCCAGAAACTTTGCATGAAAAATCCACGATAATTTTATTCGAAATGAGTAATGAGTCATAATATATATAAAAAAAAAAACAATCGCAAACGATTCTAAACTAAAGAATAAAACTTTTTCCAAATTAAAAACTGGAAAAAAATTTTTTTTCAAGGTTTATTGAAAACAGAGGTCCAATCCGCCATTGCTTTGAGATAATCACGGATTTTGTGTGACGGTAAAAGAGAAAGAAGAGGAAAAAAAAGTGAACCGGAGGAAGTTGTCAGTCACAGAAGTCGGTCTTCAGGACAAACAACGCGCCTTGTTTTGTGCACCGTCAGACGCCTTCTAGCATGAAATGACGCTTATTTATCCGCATTACTTTTATATATATAATTTTCTTGTATATTATTATTTTGCGATTCTTATCATCTTTGTCGATATGTTTTTCGTTTTTTTTTACGCTGTCGATTTCGTAACTTCGGATGAACATTATTATGTATGATGAAAAATTTTTTTTTATCGGTTCGTGTATGAGTGAACGTCAGGAATTTTTCTAACTTTTTGTAGCGCTGCGCGATGTGACGTCTGGGAGTTGCCGATCAAATTTCTCTGGAAACTTTTGCCGTTTTATTTTTTATTCTCCTTCGCTTCTTTTCCCATTGAGACTTGTCTAAGTAATGGCATTGATATTCCCGTCCCGTCGGCCTTCTCGTGTAAAGAAACGATTTAGTCCAGGTCGCGTACGTGTATGTTTGCACGTGCGGCCAATCTATGCTCTTATGTATAGTTTCAAGTACACGTGTAATTTGATGTCACGAAATGATAAAGCTTTATTATTATTATTATTATTATTATTATTATTATTATTATTATTATTATTATTATTATTATTATTATTATTATTATTATTATTATTATTATTATTATTTTCAGTCCAGCATAAGGTAGGCACTAATTATTTATAAGACGTAAATTATCTATGAGCATTATTATCGTAACCAAAAAAGCCTTTAATGACATGCCATGATGATTATATGCGTAACGATACTCGATTACGTCATGAAAGCCATTGCCTTAATGACATAAAGAGACTGTATTAATTACAGTGGTTCCGCCTTGTTTGATCAGATGGACGACAGTGTTTCTGAAATCATGGCGGCGATGTCATGATTTCCTCACTTACTCGAATCTTTCATGCAGACATATAATTTTGTTATTTTAAATAAGTATGAAGTTTCCTTCATTTTGATATATATATATATATATAATCTATATATATATATTATATATATATATTTATAATATATATATTAATAAAAGGCATTCCTGTCTGTTTGGTCCGTTTTTATGAACACCTCCATACTATGAAAGCTAGGGCTACCAAATTTTTACCATAGACTCCCCTCCCGCCCCCAAGGAAGGATTTAGTCAAAATCCGAAGTTCGAGGGCCGTTTCTAAGGGGGCCTTTTTTTTTTTTTTTTTTTAACTGTCTTTCCGGTTTTTTTTTTTTTTTTTTTTTTTTTTTTTTTTTTATTTCGGAGAGTTGATTTTCAAAACATCTTTGGCTTGACAGGATCCCGAGGGTTTACTTAACGCATTCTTAAAGTCATTGCATAATCCGCCCTGTAGGGGTTGTCATCAAGGACGGCATGCCCCCTTTTTATCCCGAGCAACGCCGGGTACAGCAGCTCGTTTACTCATAAATTAATTGAAAATATTTTTTTTAATCAGTGTTATTTAGCAAATGACTACCAATATTTTAAATATATTTTAATAGCAGCTTGCGAAGATAGCGTTGGTTTTCTTTGCCTTTCTCCCATTCGAAGATTAAAATAGGTCACAAGCTTATTTCAATATGTGAAATTCTGTTTATGCCTGTTGCAATTCTCTTGAACTGTTTGGTTGATGGGCTATATTGATTTTGTTTCCTAAGTGACAAAAAAAAATTATGAAAAGAATACTTCAGCATAAAATGTCCATTTGAAACTCGATCCATTTCATTGTCTCGCTGCTTGTTTCACATGGAATTTAATTTTCGCTGTATTCGCTGAGAAATCAATCTCATCGTTCGGGCCCAAGTAAACCAATCTCGCCGACTACAGATAGAATCAAAGGAAAGGCACCAACCGGTTTTATTGCAGCGCTGAATGGATTTCGAAAGTGGCCGGGAATCTGTTTCCAGATTACCTCCCTTCCGTGTGTTCTCCTTCCGAGAGCGCATTGTTTTTTCCGATGGAAACCGCAGATAAATGGGACAATGGAGAGATTGCTTTCGACGTGAGAACTCGCGTTAAAATCACTCTCGTCCGGATTTTTTCTTTTTCTTTTTAATATGGTTTGTGGGAGTCATAAAATTTTTTGAAAGTCTCCGATACTTATGTGGGATGATTTCAATTCGCCGTGATTCATTTATGACTTGGTGAGAGAGACGAAGAGAGATTATCTTAATAAACATATAGTTTCATCTCAGTGTTTGTACGAAAATGTCACATTCGTCGCCCTCCAATTTCGATGGCATACATTTCAGTTGTAATGAACAATGGCTATGCGTGTTTTATTTTATTTTTTATTATTTTTTTTTTTTTACAACAGCTGCGACATACAACTGTCGACTAACAACTGGGTACATAATGCTTTATTTTAAGGAATGCGTTCATATTCGCCTCCGTGCAGTTCGGGAATGGAACTCATGTCTCTCATTTTGTGAGCTGAGTACACCACCAATGCGCCACGAGAGAGAGAGAGAGAGAGAGAGAGAGAGAGAGAGAGAGAGAGAGAGAGAGAGAGAGAGCTAGTTGAGACTCAGTCGAGAGGGAGAAAAAATGATGAATTATCTTATAATGGTCATCAGAGAAAAAACTGGCGATATCTCTTATAAACATTCACCGGCGAAAGAATCCACAAAAACTATTCACCTTGAGAGAGAGAGAGAGAGAGAGAGAGAGAGAGAGAGAGAGAGAGAGGGGGGGGGGGGGCACTAGGGGTGGGGTGCGTTCGATGGAGGGTCCGGGGGGCGTTGGTTCTCATAACCGCGGGCGCAGATTACTAGAAAGTTGGGGGTTTGAGGAGAAGTCTTCTTCTTCTTCGGTTAGCCGTCGTCGTTCATTTGGGGATGTATTGCCGAGTATTGTTCTGGTAGGTAATGTGTGTCACTGGCTTTCGAGCGGCCATTGTTCGCTCCTATTGAGTCATGGTAATTGTGGCTAATGGACTCCTGGAGTACCATTCCTATGGAAAAGAAAGAAATAATGGGCCCTTTAAGTATTCGGACTTGGACCTGTCAATAAGGGACCCTCATTTGACTACAGGGATGTTATGTACCGAGACAAAAAGGGTATGAATGACATTCTTTGGCTAACCATACATATGTATACACTTATATGTATAATATATATACATATGTAAATATATAACTATCGAGCTGCCTAGGGTAGACAAATTTTGAGCAAAGTATTATGGTTTCTTTTTTCTTCTCTTTTCACTGGAACCAACAGAAACTATCCTCCTCAGTGCCCGAAGTGAGGGAGAGAAAACGGAACCAGGATGAGACTTCCAAAGCTTTTATATATATATATATATACTTTATATATCTATATAATATATATATATTATATATATATATATATATATATATATATATATATACTCGATATACTCGTATGTATATATAGCCTTACACATGTGAAGGACTATACTTCCATGTTTGTTTGCCTGACTAGCCAGACAACCAGTTGTTTTTTATATACAGATTTTGCAAACCAATTCCGATAACTTGTAAAATGTTTGCATACGTTTTTATATGAATTCCAAATTGTTCGTTCATTGGGACAGGTTTATACTGAACATTTCAAATAACATTTTCACAGCATTCGCAGTAAATGATACCTTTAAGCGTTGCACCAATTTCTTCAATTTGTAGCTGTAATGCAGACCAGGGGAAATAATTGGATTCGTATCCAAACTTGTTTTTCAGATAAATATTTTGAAGAACATGATTTTAATATTCCAGTATAGTTATCTGATGTATAATAACTAGAGGAAACTTATGTGTTTTTTTTTTCTTTTTTTTTCTTATTTACTTTTATGAGGTGAGCATGAATATCCTTGAAATGTTAGGGTGAAGACCTTACTGGGGTATGAACCAGTCCTAGCGATTTGTCATTCCCGATCCTGATCCAGAGCACGTGCCTGGGATATTGATAAAACCGTCTGGCTAAGCCACCTGCTGTTCCGATCAAATCATCGTCAAGTTTTGGTGACTGTTCAGCCATACGATACTTGAGCAGTCTACAGACAGCATTGAGCCTCTCGCAAGTTGATTGTGTGGTAGGCAATGCCTTTTGTGGTGAATTAATGACCGTATTGCAAATTTTGGTGGCTTATGTAACCCTTGATTACTTCATGTGGCTGCTGATTACACTGTTACTGATGTATATAGTGATTACAGTTTTGAATCGGATTGTTTGGTTTCCAAAATCTAATTAAATCTTTTTGGTATCTTTGTGTGGTCTGATTTAAGTTGTCAACCACATACTTTTTTCTCTGCTGTTAGCCGAATGTGTTAAAGTCATGTTTTTCATTTGTTTAATTTCAGATTTTTCTGGAAAGATTTTCGAATAAAGGTGACATATATTTGGTTATTTCTATCGAAAGAAAATCATATCATCTTGAATATATTTTGAAATGGGGAAATAGCTCATGTTGTATATAGAGGCGGCGTGTGTACACTCGGAAATAAAAATCTGCAGACCATGTTAATGAAGGTAATGATCTCAATCCTTCCCCGAAGGTGAGGGGAAGTAATGTTGTGGGGGGGGGGGTGATGGGGGGGGGGGGGGGGGGGGGGGGGGGCTCTTTCGACCCCTCATTTTCTCGCTGAAGAGCTTTTAGACGGTGTTTGTTGACTTAGCCAAGGAGGTGTGAGGGGTGGAAGCCTCAGTGGTAATTAGACTCCGTCCTCGCTTCTCTTACTTCCTTGCGGGATTGCGCAAATTTTCTCTCTCTCTCTCTCTCTCTCTCTCTCTCTCTCTCTCTCTCTCTCTCTGGAAATGCCGGGAAGGTTAACCTTTCAAGGTATTTTTGCATCGTCTCCTTGTTTGCATTTTTTTTGTTTTGAACGAACAGTTTACTTGCATGGTTTCATTTCAGACTCTCAAGATGCTGCTGGTCTTGCTGGCCGCCTTCGCTTAATTTTGTGCGCTTTTTGGTCCGCTCGTATTGTTATTATAATTTAAGCGCAATTTCTCCTTTAATTTTTTTTACTTAATTTCCCTAACCACATGACACGACAATTCTATATTGGAACGATCAGCTTTTCCTTACGATTAACTTAACACTCTGTACCAATTTAATATTTTTAAGTTGTTCCAATATAGATTATCGAATTTCCCAAGCATGGTAATGTAACTTTTAGTCCAAGGCAGATAGTTTTCATTCGTCCTGTATTAAACTTGCAAAAAGACAGGAAGTTTTGTCACGGACAACTTTCTAAGGCTTCCAGTGTCTAGGCTCTACGCCTGCCAGTACACTACTTACCACGGGCTTCACTCAAAAACACTAATGGCATAGCTCTCTCACGCGCGCTTGCTTGCGTACACCCCCACACACAATATATATATATATATATATATATATATATATATATATATATATATATATATATATATATATATACTATATATGTATGTATATATGTACATTTATATTGTATAAGTATGTATGTATGTTTATATGTAGATTTTTTCTTAAGTAGTGAACTTCTTTTAAGGAAACACGCATTAGTTTTACGATGTTTCAAGACATATTCAAGGCAGCTTGGTTGCGCATGCGAGGTCTATTAAAATGTGCGGACTTTTTTCAATCAGAGGCAATTGTGAGCGAATCAACAGAAATTGTTTGGCCTCTTTCTCTTTTTCTCTCTTTTCGTGGCCTGATATAGAAGCAGTTGCCCGCCATTCTTGCGAAGAATGACGTGACCCGCATAGCCTTCTATATTCAAGTCCTGCTTTTTATTTATTTGATGACCATGTTTGTTCACATAGGAGGGAGAGGGTCCGTTTCAGCATGTGTGGTTTTCGTTTCGACGTTTTTGAGGGAGTAACATATATATATATATATATATATTAGTATCTATATATATATATATAATATATACCTTCCGCACCTGTGTCATGAAGCACACCAACAGCTGTCTGGAATGATAATGGCTTCTTCACATGTTTGGGGTAAGTTTCCGGCCATTTCTAGTTTGTCGGTTTCGTTTCTTTTTTCTTAATTTTTTTTTTCTCTGGACTAATGAGATACTTCTTTCGGAAGCGACAGTTGTGTTGAAGTTTCTTTTTATATTTCCATATTTGTGAATGTCTCCTTACACGTTTCAGTGCATATTTTCATGAACAAGTTTAGTGCTGTGTACGTGTATGTATGTATGTACAGGGTGTCCATAAAGTCCCAGTACCATTACAAGCAATGAATACTTTTAATGGTACTGGGATTTATGGATACCCTGTATGTGTACATATGTATAATATATATATATATATATATATATATATATATATATATATATATATATATATATAATACACACACACAGAAATAAAACAGCGTTCTAGATGCCCCAATCTTCCAGCATATATATATATATATATATATATATATATATATATATATATATATATATATATATATATATTATAAGAAAAGACAAAATTTCGCATGTCAGTTTAGCTTGAGTCATTACATTAGCCACATCCTGTTTCGTATATTCATAAAGTATTATCTTTTGAATATGTTGGTCCACTGACTGTCAGAACATTTTTGTTACCTGCAGTGGTGCATATAATAATAATAATAATAATAATAATAATAATAATAATAATAATAATAATAGGAGAAGCAGCAGCAATGTACTCCTCACTAGAAGAGAACCTTCAGGATGGTGAGGAAGAAGATGACAACACATTTTATATAACTTCGTTGTTAGACTATTCCCTAAGGTTTTTTTTTTTTTTTAGATCTGATACCTAAAAAGCTAGTTTTCGTGATCAATCTTTTCTCAGGCAAGAATTTTCCCACAAGAGAAGTGAGTTTGGGTGAAATTCCTCTTTGGGTCGAATATATAAAAAAATGGGTACTAAGAAGGTGTATACTCTGGGCATGAACGTACTATTGGTTGGGTGTATATTCTAAGAATCTGTGTAGAAGAGTGTATCTTCTCTCCCTCTCTCTTTGTGAAGTAAATAATAAAAACAGTTATTATTGCAGCCATGGGACATTGCACATTTTTATGCTATAAATGGTAAACACAATAGTTATGTGCAGCTACGCTACACTATTTTCGTTGTAGTCATTTTTCCCCAGGTAATTCGTTCCTTTCCAAGCATTTTCTTGCGTCGCATACTTTTAGTATTAAATGCCCGTCCTGTCTGCGTCATGCGTCATGCTTGATAGGTTTTAGACAGCGTCTGAAAGGCCGAGTCCTCTCGCCGGGAAGACAAAGCAAAAGCCTTACCTGGCCTCCAGGTGATGGGCGTCCGTCTACAAGGCCATCTCCCCGAATTTCTTCATCAGACAAAAGGTCTTGCATAAGTTGAAAAATGTGCGATGGAATTTCAGTTTCCTGTGCCGTCGGCATTGGCCGTTTTTTTTTCATTATTATTATTAAAAATATTGTTGGTGTAATATTCAATTCATGCTATTTGAAGATCCATTGCATTTGAATTTAAATAGGCAAGTTATGGATGGAGAGGTTCTAAGAATTTTGAAATTATTTTTAGGTGACTTTCGTTGCCAGTGTTTAATTGAATTAAAATTAAATATAAATGAATTAGTTCAAAGTTGTTTTTGAACGTCACAAATATTATGTGCTGTTAATCTCCAGTATGAAAATTCGGTTACCAAATCGCTTATTTATGAGCTTTTTTTTTTTACTATTTTTTATTTTATTTTTTTTATTAACTGAAATAAGCAGGTGAAGATGTAAATAAACTATTTCAATTCTTAACTTTAGTTAAAGAAGAGCTTTTCTATATTGAACGAGTAAGATTTTTGTTATGTATTCCAAAGATTTTTTTGTTTAAACACCGTCCATTAATTCTCACATGTACTTTACATTATTTATGCGTTTTAAGCAAATTCTCCCCCTGTCGCGGACGATACGCCTCGCCATAAGTGAAAAATATTTTTGAAACAAGTAATAGTCCATAACACGAAATTTTAAATTGCCCAGGAAGAAATTCATGATAAAGGCGAGAATGTTAAATGTCTCGAAATAAATCATGGTAGGTAGGAGTAGTCTTCAAACATTTTGCTCATTTTCTTGTCATTTTCTACCGCTTGCCAGAAATTTGCTTGCTTCTATGTCGTTATTTTAGCAACCATGTGCTTGTGGAGTTTGGTTAAATAACATTAATCTATATATATATATATATATATATATATATATACTATATATATATATATATATATATATGTATATTATCTATATATATATATATATATGATATATATATTATATATATATATATCATATATATATATATATATATATATCTATATATATATATATATAATATATATATATATTAATATGTGCGTGTTTACATTATATTACCTGGTGATTGCAAGAGTCGAAAGTTGCCATTACCTCCCATTTAGAATTTTAGTTCCAGTAACTGTAGAACAGAAAAGTCATATAGCGAACAGTCAGAGCATGAGTACGGGGCCTCATAGCAATGACTACTGTAAAACATGAGAGCGGATCCTTATTGTGTCATTTCTTTAATGAGGTTTGGCAGTCGTGATCAGAGAAAATGAAGATAGGAAAAAAGTGATAGAGGTCGAACAGGACGCCTAGGATTATACTTGCATATTTCGGCATTGCCCTTCGCTATGATGTTGACGGCGGCGACGGCCACGATGTTATTGAGGCTGATGTCATGGCTGTGGAATGCTGTACCTGCATCCACGGCTTCAGTTTTGTTTATAAAACAAACGATTTTTTTTTCTTTTTCTTCTTTCCGCTGACGAATTGTAGTTTGGATGATGTGTGAAGCTCTTGGGAAGCTGCAGGAGTGTTTTCCTCTCTCGTCTTGGACTGCTTTTGTGTATATATTTGACTTGAATGCTTCGTCATGATGCTGGAATTAATTGTGCGTGAATATTGATATCGAATACTCATGGCTGTATGACGTAACACTTTGCATATCATATCATTTTATGTTTACAACCCATATCAATTTGATGCTATTTGTAAAAGAATAAAACACCCATTGGTACCTTTGCGTTGGAAATGATTATTGGATCATTTTTAGAGTACGTTGACTCCTTTGTTCCCTCTAGGATGGAAATCTGACCGCCTTGGTTATCTTCGGGATAAGATATAGTTTATGTCCCGGATCTTTTATCGTGTCGATTCATAACCTAGAGGGGCACAGTTCGTGCCCATCCCTACGGTGGTCTTGATATGGTATCTGAAAATAAGGTCCCATACACACGAACCCCTTCTCCAACCTCCTTCCAGACTACCCCTTCTTCACTAAAGAGACTCGGTAAGGTGGGTTCTTAAGATCTGGTGTTCAGAAAAGATTGAAATAGGTTTGTCTTTATTGTCTGATTGATTGATGTGACCCGTCCTCTAACATTGCAAAAAACAAGATCGTTTGATCTTATCGCGATTTTTTCGTTTGGTCATATTTCATAGTTTGCCACAAATTTCCATCGCTTTAAATTTTGGCTTCCTAATGATTTCAAAAGCTTTTTTTTTATGCTAATAGGATTATTTAGAGCATAGCATAGTACGTGGCGCGCCATGAGTGACACTGAATGTTCAAGTTGCAATCATGGCGACATGATTCACGTATTCTGTGCTAACAGTACGTCAAGTGTCACTCGAGAATGTGGATGTCGCCCCCCAATGCCATCTGCTTTTCATTGGCGTTTCATTTAGCCTATTTCTGTTGAAGGGCGTAGGATCCATGCCTCTCCCAATGTGGATGTTTGAATTTCAAAGACGGTTCGTATGGTCTACGTTAGATCACGCCAGTTAGGGCCATAAGCTTCTACATAAACTGGTGCTTGAATTTCTGTTATGATGTTGGCATGCTTTATAAGTCATATCAGCGTATTGGTGATTCTCTCTCTCTCTCTCTCTCTCTCTCTCTCTCTCTCTCTCTCTCTCTCTCTCTCTCTGGTACGAGTAAATACCGACCTTGATAGATGATTTACGTCCGCATAGCGCTCAAGATACTTCAGTTTTTCGATGCCATAATGATTTATCTTCTTTCATTGAGTTTACAACTTAGCAGGTTTGTTTTATTACCGTTTCTGTGTAATTTGAAGTTTCGTGGAAATGAAAAGCTTAATTTGTGCTATTAACCTTTGAAATAAATTTATGATTATCTTCTTAATGCGGTGACCCCATAAGTTCGTGTTTTCAATCTGATATTCTACTCGTCCAGAATTATATAGTAAGTCTTGGAGCTATTTTTTTTTCTTTTTTTTATAAGCGAATAAAGTAACCTGATATTCAATCTCTCTCTCTCTCTCTCTCTCTCTCTCTCTCTTTCTGATCATTTCAGCTGCCCTATCAGGGGACGCAATTCAAACGAGATCTTTCGCTTCATTTTCGGTTCCAAAGGTAGATCTGACTTCATCGCCTCCAGCAACGAGTTCAAATGACTTAATAAATCTAAGGGAGGCCCTCGAAGAGGTAATCTCCTCGTGAAGGAGTGGAACCGTTCTGCAGTTTCGCACAGATATATATAATATATATATATATATATATATATATATATATATATATATAATATAATATATTTATATACATATATATGTGTGTGTGTATGTGTGTTTTTGTGTGTGAACGGGTCCGTCTTGTTTCGAATTAAAGGCGTTATTGTTCCTTAGCAGGGACTTTAAATTAAGCCCGCGTAGATATGGGAAGCAGAGCGGCCTACTGCTGCAAAATCATCCTCTATCCTGGAATTGCGTTAAGTAACTTTCTTTCAGCATGTTAAGGTAACTATTATTGGAATTGTCTCGTAAAGATAAATGAATGGGAAGAGTCTTTTTTTAAAGCGATATTGTATATACTGTATACTTCTTCGTAGATGTCAAGTGCGGAAGAAAGACAAAAAGATTGAAAATGCTGAAGGTTAAGAAATATGGATATACGTAGATGATGATGCAGAAAGGTTAATATGGGTGTTACTAAGGATTGATTGGCCAAGCACTGGGACCTATAAAGTCATTCAGCGCTGGAAAGGAAATTGAGAGTAGGTAGGGCTGAAAGGTTAAACACTATGAAATAATTGTTAGGAGAGGGTGGCTGGCTAGATGGAAGAAAGATAATGTGATTGGAGGTGCAGTAAAAGGAATGAAAGAAGTAGCAGGTAGGGGCTGAAGGGACTCTGCAAAGAACTTTTAGTAATGCTTTTTGGGTGCACTGACGGCACTACCCCCTCCTACCGGTGCTAATTATTAGGATGAAGGACAAAAGCGGACACAGAATTGGATAGTTGGAATTGAAGAAGTCCTGGAAAAGTAGGGCTTGAATTATCGAGGTCCTCTCCATCTCGACTGGCACAATGTCTTGGGAGTTTCGACGTTCTGTTGATGAGGCGTCCGTGTAGGTAAATGAAGTGACTCAGGTTACGGAGTTTTTCTGCAGCGAGGATTCGACAACTATTCTGTATTTGCAGTACGAATGTGGCTTAACAAATAAATGCGTGCGCTTGCTTCCTCCATCTTCCTTTTTCCCCATTAGAGTTGGTTCCCGTTGGGAGGTAGTGCCGTCAGTGGACCTCATGCAGTGCACTGTAGGCATTACCTGAGGTTCTTTGCAGCGTGCCTCCGGCCCCTAGCTGCAACCACTTTCGTTGCTTTTACTGTACCTCCCTTCATATTCTCCTTTTTCATCCTACTGTCCCCCCTCTCCTAACAATTGTTTCTATATATATATATATATATAATATATATATATATATATATATATATATATATATATATATATATATAAACAGCACAGGAGGCTCCAACACAAACAACAGAACGAGGGTCATAGTTTATTATAAAAGGTAAGCTGTGGCCCTTGTCCTGTTGGTTTGTGCCGTTGCTGTCTTGGTGATTTCCTGACGAATATATAATATATATTATATATATATATATATATAATATATATATATTATATATATAATATACTATATATACTGGTATTAACTGAAGCCCAGTTCTTTTCTGCTGCATACTTTCATGGAAAGAAGTGCTGTGTCTGTTTATTAACACACCACGAAAAAAATGTGTAAACACCTGCCGCTGAACCACAGGTCAATTGACGTAATGTATTCGCATCACGTCAATTAATAGTAAGAAGCATCGTAATAATGAAGCAGGAAGCCCCCCGCTTTTATGCCGGGCTAATTTCAAACGTTAATGGAATCTTCAAAAGGCAATTTGGAAACTAATTACACCCCGAAGCGTTTGGCATTGGAGTTTCTTTGCATGCTAAAAGCGCTTTTCGTTTTCTCCCCCGGAAACCCCACCCGCCTCCTTAATCTCTGCAAAGGAGTCTGCAGTAGTTTCGTCATTATTCTGAAAGTGAATATTAAGAGTTTTCAAGTTCTTGGTATAAGAACATTGAAGAAAGGCTTATTTTGTTCACTGATCCCGATAAGCAATCTCTGAAACACCACAACAAACAAAAAATGACCCTGGGAGGCCGTAGATCCTTAACCAAAAACCCAGAGAAAACTTTTGTCTTTGGAGAGGTCGTTGGAGTACTGAGATCAAGACAACAAGTACTTTTGAAAGGGGAAAATCCCCTTGAATTAACCTCTTGAAGGATTTTCTTCCACTGCTGCAACCTCTTCAGTTATGTTAGAGGAAAATACCCTTAGGCCAGCAGGGGTTAATGAATACGTGATGAGAATTAGTTGTTGTCTAACGAGAGCTTATTTCTATATACTCTTAAGGTATCGTAACTCATGAAAATATGAAAACTATGTTACTGTTATGTACCAGAACACTAAGGACACTTTGTTTTTATCTGTCGAGATGTTATGGTAAACAACGTTGGTATTTCCTTCCAGAAAGTCTTTTTGTTTTAACGATTCTGAGAACGTGTTTTGATTTAGTTAACTTGCAGCTGACGCTGGAGATCTGTCTGAGTTTTGATGTGTTATTAAGCAAGATTTTAAATACGAAATCAATTCAGTTTTCCATCCTGTCTGGACCAAAAAGCATGTTTTTGTTTTTAATCTGTAATTAGCAGCTTCGATAGGAGGCCGATTACACTTGATATTGTTTGCCTTTTCGCGAAGCTGTGGATCATTTTCAACGCAAAGAGATTTCTGACTCGTGTGAGATAAGGAACTTTAAGTTATGTACGGAATCTGTAGGAGGGGATTGTGTAAATGGGAATCCGTAAGTCACTGGCTATGACTATTTAGATGTCACTTTGCCAGATTCTGATCTTTGAAAATAAGTGGCAGTTCGACATCTTCCTTGGAAAGGTAAATGTGAAAATCTCACTTGTTAACTAGAACCCAACAAACAAATAATTTGCAAATATTAAAATTTATTATATCACATTAAGTTCTCATTATTCATTTAAGAAGATTCGAAATTCGGTAAGTTTAGTTAAGCCCGGTGTGTGAGGGAAAAAATTTCTAGCCATTCTGAGTTTCTGTAAGGTTTTCCCGAAGATGAAATGTGGAGTTATGAGACTTGCTGCATAATCTGCGTGTATTATGAGTGATTCAGACTGGTTTATTTCCAATTAAAATTGTTCACTTGTCCCCTTATGATCAAAACTCGTTTGGACTTTTAAAGCGACGAATGATGACCAGCTTCATCAGTCACAGTTCTCCCAGGGAGGTGCTGCCTTTAGCAGAAGCTTCAGTAATCTTCAAAGAAATTGATTTGAAAAGTCCAGATTATTTATATATTACTTTCTACGAACTGCTAAACCATGCGATTATGGGATGAATAAGAAAAATAGCTAAACTACTTTTTCGTCCATTCTGCCATTAAGATCTCTCTAGTTTGCTCGATCCTTGAGATTAAGAGTTGATGCTTTCAACCGAAAATAATTAGGGAATATTCACTGCTCTTGTATTTTCATGCGAAATCATAACTTGCTCTCATATATTCTCTCAATTATTTTCCCGTTGATAATTACACTCTTTTTAAACCCATTCCATTCTTGACCCTTTTTATAAATTGGCTGCCAGTGTGATTAGAAATTGTCGCTAAAAATATGAAAGTTTCCACGCAAAGTTTTTCTACTTTCTGAGGAATTTGAACGCGCATTTTCTCACGATCAGATGTTAATTATTATTGGCGAATCCGATTCCCTTTAAATGGGAGAAATAATTGGGTTGTGTGAAACCTCTTCCTGCAAACATTACATGTCAGTCACGCTCTCTTTTCACGTACTAAATATATCTGTTGGAACCTGACTCTATAACCGGTTACGTGTGGTAACTATATAATTTCCTTTTTCTAGTTTGCGTTACCACAAATATACAACCACCGACAACTGCACCTTATAAACTTGCGCGCACACTCATACGACAAAATCTGGCTGTCATGAATCGCCTTCCCTTAACCATAGACATTTTCGAAGGACCTTCCCTTTTCAGAAATGGAATTTATGAAATCCTTGATTTGTTGAAACTGTGTGTTTAAGGTTGAGTAGATTCATCTACGGCCAACTGGACAAGTAAGGCATTAACCTCAATCCGAGTAATGTTCGTTTTCTCTTAATGTTTGATTAGAAAGTGAAGTCAGTTTGGTTTTTATCTATTGTTCATCAGTTTATTTTTGCTAATGTTGACATAGCTCGTTTGGTTAATATTTATTTCGATCTTAATTTCTCTTTCTTTAGTGCAATTGCCACTTTCTGGTAGGAAATTCAATCAATAAGAATCAAGAGATAACGTATGTGGAGTTGCTGAACAGAATAACTGTAAAATGTGGTCACTTCAGTGGAAGGGATATATGATAGGTTATGGCACAGGACGCTTAAATTTATACAATGCAAGCTTACTAATTTATGTACAAACAATGCGCGTAGTATATAAGCTTGGTTTCTGATAGATTACACCAGTGATCTGCAGTTGTAGAAAAAAAAATTGGTATTTAAGAAAGCCTGTCTTTTGTTCAGTTCAAACGTTTCATATTAAACAGCTCTAATTATTGCATACCTCTGACCACTATTTAGAAGTACAGTTTCTTGCTAGAAACCCTTTAAATGATGTTACGTACACTACCTTGTAGGCAAGCTGATTGGGAGGGGGGGAGGTATAGTAGGGGCGGACTAGACAGAAACCGAGGTTAGCGTAGTGGCTGACGGTCGTCGCCTGAGGGAGAAAGTGGCCCACTGCTCTACCTTCTGGTTCTGGACTGGAGAGAGAAAGGGAGGGAGGAGCAGACAGTTGAAAGTCTCTGGGAATACAAATAGCGCGTGTTTTATTTTTTTGTACGAAGTTTCCCGAGAGATAAACGAAGCGTTGAAAAGGCATCTGAGTTCACCTCGAAATCGACATGTCATAAACTCCACGCTCCTCACTCACATTGCGTGTAATGTCGTTTAGCAACGTTCCGTTTCATTTGCTGTCAATGCAACGTTCGTCGTTGGGTTGCTGTTGCTGCTGCTGCCCTAATTTCTTCCTTCCGATGGCTTCGTTCACACATCCGCTGCGAAAGGAAGTGCTTCCCTTGCATGGTGATTCCGTAGTGTCGAGACATTAACATTCTCTGCGGTTGGAGTGTGATGTGTTTTCTAGTTTAATGCTTCGCTGTTGTGTACATTCCTCTCTCTCTCTCTCTCTCTCTCTCTCTCTCTCTCTCTCTCTCAATTTGGACTAATTTGTGATTTAAATGATATAACCAAGTAATAGTTGATAGAACGTCAATGCAGTTACATTAGAATAATTAGCCATAGGAATTATTTTAGGCACGTCATCATCATCATCATGAATCGTAATTCTGTTGTCTAATCCAACCTACGGCAATAACGGGCAGGTTTTTATAAGGAAAGTGAGTTTGTCCTCACCAGATATTCGTATAAATCTTGATTGGAAATGCACTATAACTCCAGTATTAGTATGAATATTAGTTACGGAATACCCATATTGCGTCATGATCAATGTATCTATCATCTTAGTGCTTGCGGTTAAAGCGGACAGCCGTTCATAAAATATGATAAGCTCCTCAGTGGCGTGGTCGGTATGGTGATGGCGTGCCACCTCGATGTCAGCGAGTTCGATTCTCGGGCATTCCATTGAGGAGTAAGAGATGTGTATTTCTGGTGACAGAAGTTCACTCTCGACGTGGTTCGGAAGTCACGTTAAGCCGTTGGTCCCGTTGCTGAATAACCACTGGTTCCATGCAACGTAAAAACACCATACAAATAAACAAACATAAAATATGATCCTCATGCGAACGTGCTGCCTTTACTGTTGTTCATTTTAAAGGCCGTCATTTCTTTAAGCTATAAAAATAGCCTGTATAGTTTTCATGAATAGATCTTCCTTCGTTGTCATGTGTTTTTAATATACTTGCGTTTATTACCTTGGACAATTTCTAGCTTGTGGAAGTTATCGTCATTATTTTCTTTCAAAATTTATCGTCTAGTTTGGGAAGGTGGGCAGTGATTCACTCGTTTAAATGCAGTACTCTGTCAACACTTAGAGGTTTTTCAAGTTGATATTTTTTTACATTACTTTTAGACTTGAAGTGTAGTTTCCCTGTCCACTTAAGTGTATCACGCAGATAATAGTCAGTTAAGTTCGTACTATTCGGAATCTGCATTGTTCACATACTGCTGTGTAGTTCAAGTTTCGGAAGTCGCATAATGACACTGTTGCATTGCAGTTCTCAACGAAGTACAGTGTCACTTCCAAAATCTTTTGTTAAGTTGGATGACGAAGAAAAATAAACTTCCTCTCTAAACCACAAGGACACGAAGAATCGAATGATTTTGAATTTTGCATTTGGTAAATGCCTCTTCGTCAGTCTTATGTCAAATTGTAGATGCCAGATGCCAGTTTAGGACCAGTTCAGCTTAGGGCGAGGAGAGGTATACCTACTTCATCTCCAAAATGGACATTGTCACAAAATAAATGATGCTTATGAATATTCCGATCCTGGGAATAATAGGAATGACAAGAACTAGTTTAAGTTTTAATTTGGACCAGGTTAAAGGCCCTAATGGCCAGTATGTATTTCACAGTCGAATTATTAAAACAGTGGACTGATTTATTTTGATTTATGCAAGACGTAACGACTGAATCTTAATTATGTCAAGTAGCCGAATTAATTTTTAATACCAATGACCTTTTTTTTAACATCATGATAAACCTGTTTACACTCTGAGTCTCTGCGTACGCATGTGTTTGTTGTGACCTTGGGTGGGCCCTTTTAGATATTTTTGGACACTAGAACATATTAACTTTCTGAAATTTTAGTTTTTAATGCTTTTTACCATTAAAGTATAGACAAGATATCGTGCGACAATCTCGAATGGAGAGATTAAAGCTCGTTAATTTGGAATTACGTTTGCAAGCGCTTTTCTCTATATAACCCCTCTCTTTGAGAGAGAGAGAGAGAGAGAGAGAGAGAGAGAGAGAGAGAGAGAGAGAGAGAGAGAGAGAGAGATCACCGGGCGAAGGCTTGGGATTTGGGCACGTTTCTTCCAGCCGTAAGTGCCTTTGTTGAACGACGTAGTGACTTGTGTCTTGCTGATCTGGTAAATCGATTGAAATGAATCGTAATGGGGAAGAAAGGGGGTGGGGGAGATAAAACATTAGGCGGTGGGGATGGGGGGGCTAGCAAACTTGAACGTCCAGTTCTCCGTCAAACGAAGTCATCACCCCTGTAGATACCCTTCAGTGTGTGTGTGTAGATACTTGAGGTTATTACCTTAGGCTTTCGAGCGTTTCATTACGTAATTATTTTCATACATCGATGCTCAAAAAAGATAAATAAATAGATAAATAAATTAAAAAGCTGCTTACAACGAACTTGTTCTTTTCGGCACCACAGCCATTAATCAGTCCGAAGAATGGTAGTCGTAAAATTGTTTTAGATATCTCCATTCGTAATATTTTTAGGGGACTCGTGCAAGTACCTATATTCTGTCTTCGTTTAATTTTCTAGGTTATATGGATTGTATCTCCTGTGACTTTCTGTTTATGTCCTTTTCCGTAGTACACGGATAAAAGATTTTGTCGGAAGGATTATTGTGATTATGTTTGCTGATATTCTTATTTTTCTGTTTGCTTAGATTATTTGCGTGATTGTATTTATAGTTTTTTTCAAATATACAAACTGGCGAGAGAGAGAGAGAGAGAGAGAGAGAGAGAGAGAGAGAGAGAGAGAGAGAGAGAGAGACCCGCAGATGATGGCATCACAACAATGAACTTGTAATGGGATCAGTGTTTGAAAAGACTTAGCTTACCATCAATAAGCTTTATAATAAATACAGTAAATAAGGATGTGGGTCGTCCAGATTCATCAGCCTTTAAATTACTTCTAAGTCTACTAGGCGACGCTTATGTCCTTTAGAATAGTCCTTTAGCTTTCTTGTGAGATGAATCTCTCTCTCTCTCTCTCTCTCTCTCTCTCTCTCTCTCTCTCTCTCAGTTCAGCTTTCCCCCTTTTGGGAAATAATTCCCCAGTCTTACTTTCACCAGTCTTCCTTCTATCTATTGTGTATCGTCTTTTGTCTTCTTTCACTTGTTTTTCCTCTCCCCCTCTGTCTTCTTTATCCCCTTTTCCCGCTCTCCCTTTATAGTCATTTCCTTTCCTTTTTTCCCCCCCTTAATCCTCAGCCACTGGTATGTTCCACTCTTCCTGTTCGTGCCTTCCAAACTGACCGCTTTTCCAGGGCGCTTGGGAAATAACATATGCAAATGAAAGTCAAGTATTGAATTATATATTTGCCTCACTCATAATTAGGCCTTCTTTCATGTCATTATGAAAGAAGACAAGAGTATGAACACCTCCTAGAGACATTTATTGTATATAAGTTATTTTGAGCTATTGATACATTGAATACCAAGTTTATCCAGTTTGATTTGCGTTGCAATTCTGGTCTGGAAGACCTAATTTCATTATTATAGTAATTTGCGCCAAAAGCATTTTATTCCAAGTTATTTGGAATTATTTCAACAGATAAAACGTTAATGGTTCCACTCCTTCCCATTTTTTTTTTTAATCCATTACGAACATTCTTTTTATATCCGGGACTTTTTCATTACAGCTTATTGCGTACGAGGGGGGGAAAATAGTTTCCACTTTTAGTGAAGTCATTGAAATGCAAATTAGAATCTGGTCCAATGGAGTAAATGGCTTGATCGCCTCCATCGAGATGCAGTGATTAAAATCCATTCATGTTCTCGGCGCCAGATTGAAAAGTGTAAGAAATTAACTTTTAGGAAAAGGTGTTGACAGAATGTTCTTGTGGACGCGGACGGGAAAGGCAACTGTAGTCATTTATCTAACCCAGGCATTTTCAACACAATCTAAATAGATTAAATAGGTACGGAACTATCACTTAAGTTTTCCCGTTGCCCAGACTTGACAAGAAGAGGAAATAAAGTGTTTTATTAACTAAAAACCACAAGAAAGGGTTCATGTGTGGGATTATCGTGACATTTGTGACGTGGAAAAGTCTTTTTTTCGTCAAAGAACAGTCAATCACGAACCGGAATTATTAGAATTTTAGGAGCTATATTAGATACCATTGGTTAATAGATATCAACAACTAATGAATAATTGAAAATCGAGATAACCTCATAAATACAAAAACTGCTGAAAATATTAAAAAAAAATATTCTCTCCTCTGTTAGATGACTTCAGCCTGTGTGTTTTTATGGTTATTTCCTAAAGAAAAGATACATGAGTAGATTATTTCTTTTCTATTAGCCTATTACTCTCCTTCATTCTGTCACTCAAAGAATTACTTGTTTGAGGGAATAATTCATGTATTATGAAATCATTCAACTGTAAATATTTGTATGAAAGAAAAGATTGTTCATATCACATGCATGAACAGAATTAAACATTTTCAGTAGTGCAACGTACGTTCTTGTTATCAAATCATCGTCGTTGTATTGGAGATAGCCTTTCCTTCAAGGCACAGTCTTCTGATATTTACAAATAAGTCAGTTTCATACACGAAGCAGTTTCTGGAGAATGGCGGAAAGTGTTCGCTTTGCAAACACACGAGCATTGTTTGTGTTTGTGCTCACTTAAAGATCCATTGTGTAACTGTGCCTCTGCTCGAGTCAGATCTGAATATTTGGAGGAATGTGGGCTGTTTCGTGCCGGGCGCCACAGTTGGGCGAGCTCGGCGCCTCGTCTCCCGCGACGTACGTAAACAAGAGACGTGAGGAGGGAGACAAAAAGGCATCCTGCTTGTACTCTGCCACCCGTTGCTTGCTTTTACCCTCCTGTTGCTCGGTGCATCAACAGGATGCCATCCTGTTATGCCAAGACGCACGGGAAGCCCCCCAGGCATCCTTTGTATTGTCTAAACACGTTTTCCTCTCCTTCGGGAAACAATGAGGAGATCGCTCCTAAAATCCGTCAGGTGGTCATAAACAGGTCCAGAAGTGGATTGATTTTATTACCCGCATCTCTTTTAAAAATCATTATATATCGCATACGTTTTTTTTTTCGTTCGAGCGAATTTGGTTTTGAAGCCTAACTTTGTATAAATGGTAGCTGCACCCTGAAGACGGACGCTTATATAAAACCTTGGTTCTTTCTTGCAAGTTATCTGGGTTCATCTGCTGCTATTTGTACGAGTCTCTTTGAATCTTTATGCCAAATGGAATGCATCCGTCATTACTCCTGTTGCAGACTTTGTGGAGCTGTTACCGCTTTATGGCAAGAATAACACGCGATCCTTATCCTTAGATGGTGCTTAATGGTGTTCTTATCTGTTGAAATGTTTGGAATGGGATCGATTTGAATTTATGTACAATGTTATATGAACTGATATCGATTTGAATATCTCCGAGATCTTTTCCGTCCGACGTTGTGTACTTTTATTGGTGAGATAAAATCTTCGTTTAGAGGCTTTGAAATTACAGGAACAGTGAAGAAATTAAGTTAGTTTTGAATTTAATTTCTCATTTGTCTCTTGTCCTCAGTGCTTTCTTTTCTGCGGATCACTGGTGGATATTCCATTGTCATTGCTGTTATTTTTGTAATTGCTATTAATCTTTACTTGATTTCTCAACTTGAGTTTTTTTTTAAAGTTTCTGGGCACGAAACGTGCTTGCAATAATGTTCAGCGATGGACTTTTGTTTAAATGTTAGTTTTGCGATCGTTTAGCTCAAGTGTTACTTGCGAAATCGGGAGGATAGGAAATTTGGAGTCACTATGTGTATGTATATATATATATATATATATATATATATATATATATATATGTGTGTGTGTGTGTGTGTGTGTGTGTGTGTGTTATGTATGTATGTATGTATGTATGTATGTATGTATTTGTGTGTGTGTGTGTGATTTATATGTTATAAGTATTTCCTTTAGTAATAATTGATAGTCTGAATTAAATTGGCATGCATATAAAGCAAAATATGGAGACTTTTGACGCTATTATACATATAGTTGATAAATGCGTTTTAAAGCGTCTGCAGAAGAGATAGTGGAGGATAAATGGAGGAGAAAGGGGTTTTACAAACCATCTTCACTAGAAGTGAAGAATATTGTTATATGGATATTCTCTTGTCATAAAATATACTTTCTGTTTGGTGACAGAGGAGCAAAAAAGCATTAGCCTACAACGCTGAAACATTCACAGATTACAAATTCCAAAATGGTAAGTCATTACGAAACATTTACAAAAATTTAAAATTACAGAGGCTTTCTGAGGCCAGACATTACATGTTTGCTTACCGAACTATACAAACTTAAGCCAGAGGTTTGAGGAGCAACCCCTTTTGTTTAGGTAGTAATGAAAATAAAAGTTAAACGCCAGTTCATTTCTAATCTATCTTCTTGTTATGGAACCATTGTTTAGAAGGTAACGGCATGTGGCACAGAATGTTCAGGAATCATTTGAAAGTGGAATCCAGTTCAAAGGCCAACGTTAGATAATATTATTGGGCTATGTTATATGAATTGGATATATCTCAGAGGAAAAGAAAAAAAGAAATATTTAAAAAGTGATTGAGTTTTGACAGGGGGAAAAAATGTTTTCAATAATAGGCATTTTAAACTAATAAAGAAATCTCAGTCATATGTTAGTCGTGCCTTTATTTTTTCTCAAAACGTTTCAGGTTACAAAACAATACGTTCAGAGGGCTAATTATTTTTTACTAGGCTTCGCTTCTACAATTTTAATTTTAAAAAACTATGTTTGATTTAATTGCATATTTGATTTCTGAACATTATCATGATTTTTTTTGTTTGTTTTATTTTGTTCTCTGAGCCTTCAAATGATGCAACTTATTGCAAAAATCCTATCTTTTGTTTCTTCCCATTTATATTTGTGAAAGTATTATTTTGTATTTAAGAGTTAGAATTTTTCATGTTTATGAAATACACATCACAATTCAGTTATGTGAAAAGACTCCCAATCATTTCACTGACCTTTTTCTTTCTTTTTCAGGTATGTTGAACCTTCAGTTGGGCGTGAATACTGTAAGTTTAACAAAACACCTATTTTATCATACTACAGTTTGCATCGTGAGTGCTGTACATCTATAGGTTTGTTGTCTGGAAAAAATATTGTCTTATCTTTGAATGAGCAGTGGCGTAAAAGAAGCTGTTATCTTCATTTCTTTTGAAGGTGGATATACTAAAGGCTTGCCGATTTTATCGCCTTATGTTACTGAGCATTATTGCTGCTTGATTAAACAACAGGCGATTGGGTCATTAACTCTGAATAAGGGATTATGAGTGATGGTTGATTGACGAGCTCTCTCACGCTTTCATCTTTGCCCGGTCTGGGTCAGAGGGAACTCGAGTCTTCCATACCCACGTGACGTCATTTCCGGCTGTACCTCTCCTCATGGAAGACAGTGGAATGTGGGCGCCAAGGTTGCGAAAGTAAAAATGCCAGCTACTTTTTCGACAAGATATACATACCTCAAGTTTAACATCGCTTTATGAAGATAAACTTTAGATTAAAGTTACTGTACATTTGGCATGATGAAAAGTTACAGATGTTGCAAGGCGAAATATGAAAGGTTACAAGGGCAGACGTCCTTATATATATATATATATATATATATATATATATATATATATATATATATATAATATATATATATATATATATATATATATATATATATATATATTATATATATATATATAGTATATATATATATATATATATATATATATATGTGTGTGTGTGTGTGTGTGTGTCTGTAGTGTGTGTGTGTGTGTGTGTGTGTGTGTTCACTGAGGAAAGATTTAAGAGAAGTAAATGAAAACTGTAGATAGGAAAAAACTGCAGTCCTCGAAGGCAAAATGGAAAGCCAGCAGAATTAAGCGACAGCTGAAAATCAGAATAATACGGCGTTGCTCCGTGTACATTCGTAGTACAAAAGACTCGTTGAACATTTGCAAATTATGATGCCAAAAGGATTTTTAAGCAATTCGAAAGGAAATTCTTACACGATGAACAAGCTTTGTTGTGGGGAAAGGCTGCTGAGAAGAATTGAAGATAATGAGTCTGGGTAAAGGTAATGAACATCTGTTATGGGTCATTTTCCTCCCCTTGGAAAAATTTTCAGTTATTTATTCTTGAACTTTTTTTTCAACTAAGTTGACTGTTTTGTTCCCTTTAGAAAGTCGAATGCAATTTCTGCCGAGTCTTTCACTTTTGCAGTGTGAGTTTTGAAGAGGGGATGAATTTTCAGGTAGTTAGTTAATATTCTCCACATTAATTTGTACATTAAATGCTGGCATTGGCACCGGCATTTAAACGTTCCCTCTGAAAGTGGTAACCTTAAGATGCATTTCTCTCTGACCGATCATTTGTCCTCTGGTGACCTTTACATTGCAGCGTAAAAAAACTTTTTTAAGAGAATAAAAGGTTCCTTCCAAGGATTTTTACTTCTTCTAAGAAAGAATGTGGTTTGGATACCTTGAAGTATTGCAGTCCGCAGTTCGTGCGCAGTTGAGTGTCACGTCTCCTAAAAGGAGCTTCGAACCATGATGCACAATGCTTTGGCGCATATTTCATCATGGTGGTGCGCGCCGGGTCTCACGTGCTGAGTCATACGTATTTTCTCAAAGTGCCTGTTTATGAGGATGAATAAAAACCACCATTTTAGCCGAGGATGAGAACGAGCGAGATATGCTGGTAGAGTGAGGAAGACACACGGCTGATGGTTGGTCTTGTTGGGGGGAGGGGAGGGGGGAGGGGCCGGTTAGAAAAGACAGCGATTGAACGAGTATTGGATAGGGAGGAAGGAGGGATCTCCCAAGGTGAGCGTTTGGCGTTGACGACTGTGGTGGTGGCTTGGTCGGGGTATATACCATCGGTGGGCATTGGTATATACCCCTCAGAACCACTGGCTGGGCGGAGGTTGGACGAGGGGGGTTTGGATTTGGGGGTAATGGGGGTTGATGTTGGAAGGGTATAGGTTATAGGTTGGTGCTGAGAGAAGACCGGTCAAGGTGGGGTCTGGAATGCCGACGCTGCTGTTGTTGTGGTCTCCCGAATACACCCCCTCCCCCACCCCCCCAAATGTCATTTATATGATTCGAGTCTGATATTTAATGAACTTTGGGTGTTGTTTTTAAATCAGGTTCGAGTTCTGAGATTTTAAAATGTTGTTGGTGTTGCGCCATGGTCTTTGCAATCCTTTCCAGCCATCACGTGATGTGTTGATTTTTAGATTAAGCAACCAAGTCCTCGTAAATATTCTTATATTTCCTCACTCTCTAGGATACTCCTACCCTACTCTTGCAAACATTGAATCCGAACAGAGAATATATACGAAGAAACTTGGACGTTTCAAGTAGGATTCGAACCATGCAATTCAGGATCGAGTAAGTCGTCCGTAAACCAAGTCATCGCGAAAGAGGGTATTATTTCCTGTTCATATTCAGAGGTTATTGGCAATATATGCATTTCACTTTCACCAGTATACGCATTCATTAGTGAATCTCACATGTAATTATACATATAAACGTTATTTTGAATAGTTGGTAGACATTACAGCATTAGTATTGATCGTAACGCTTGAGATGAAAAGCCACACCTATTGGTATACTCTCAAGATTTCCCTTCCCTAAAAATGTATTCTTTTTGGGCTGCCTCCACCGGGGTTTGCAGATTTCATGCATTTTCGCCAGAATTATCGTTCAAGCGGAATAATTGCAGTGATCGATAAATTTTAATTCTGGCTCGTTTTCGTGCGAAATTCGTTGAATTCTAAGATCTTTTCATGCTCGTTGTAATGGTGGTAAGTTGTCTTTAACTGGGAAAACTTTCATGGCCTTCGTGTCCTGTTTTGCTTTGCAATTTGTCACTAAGTAGTCAGACTGAGCGCAGATGGGAAGGAGTTTTGCTTGCTGGATTTTGTCCTCTAAGGTGTTGACCAAATGTTACCACTTTGGCGCTTTATACTCTCCAGCTTGGATTGGGATTCCAGACCTTCAGAAGATCACTCTCGACATTTTGGTGAACTGAACTCCGCTTCTGCGAGAGACAGTCATCTCATAACCAGACAGGAACTGCATTAATACAGATTTCGCCCGGTGATCGTACGTAACCACGAAACAAATAGATATGCTTATACTTATATAATATATAATTTCATTGCATTATTACTTTCTAAAATTATTCTACAAATTACGCATTGGCTGCGTTATCAACCGGTAAACGCCATCCAAGATGTGACAGTCATGTGTTTTGAAAACGCATTTTCAACTATAACTACAGTTTGACGAAGAGAAAGTTAACTATTGTTGCTAACACGCTTAGATCTGTTGTGTTGTGTTGTTGACAGATTGACCTTGCGTAGAGATTCTATTAATTCAAAATCACTATTCTCACCATCTCGGATGCTCGTTATAATGTTGGCAAACTGATGTACCAAAGTTTTCAGGTTTAAAAAAAATCCTTTGGTTGAAGACATATGTAAGATTATGGTAAAAACTTGAGCATCCCAACCTGTTCAATTATCAAAAGATGACTTTTTTAGTAGATGTCAATAATGACGTTAACGCATAATGACGAAGGTGCAGTTCCTGCATCATGGCAAGCCTTTTTAGTTTTTTATTTCTTTTTGTTTTTCATCTCTTAACCTCCAACTTAGCAACAAATATAGCATTCCAGAGTCCGCAACGTGGGAAGGTTTTTCAAAGCTTTTAGGGCGTCGATGGTCCAGGAATACTACTGACAGATAGGGCGAGTAAGGTGGGTAACTTGGGCTGCTAGCCTGAGTAGAACAGTTATAATAGTTGGGTATGTGAGAGTGTTCGTGACTTAGGTCATGGGAGTGTGGGCGGGGCAAAGCTAAGGGATAATAATCGATGCCCAGTAATTATTATTTTTTGGAGGGAGGGTGGTGATGCAGGGGCATGGGCTACATGTACCAAATTGAGGCAGATAGTTGGGGAGGACGAGTTTTCTTTCTGGCCAGGTCTGGAAAGAGATGAGACGATGATATGTGTCATATTTAGCACAGTCTTCGTGATCTTCATTTCCTCTTGCGGCAAAGATGCGCAGTTTTATACTCAATATATATGAAAACAAAGCATCTTACATTTGATTCTGAGAAGATTAGTAGTTGCGATTACAATGATGATATCCTCATCTGTTAGGGAATAAAGGAGTCAATGACTGGCTAGTGGATGCGGTTCAATGTATTGGTTCTGCGACTCACAATCTTATATGTTGTCACATTTGTCTCTTTCGATGTTCTGGATTCGATTAGTGATGGGACGAAGAACTGGTTTAATGTAACAGGGAATCTCGAATCTTGATGCTGTAGGATATAATTGGGAAATGCTTTTTTTTCTTGATTTTTTTCTTTGAGAGGTGGGAGAGGGTGTTACAGACATAGCGAGTTTCTTAAATTGTGTGAATATTGTGAGTGTCCCATAACTTGGTAGTGAATCTTATAAATTAAAGATTAACTTCTTTCTATATAAAGTTCGCGATGTTTTTGCTACCTAGATTAAAATAAACTGATTCCTTAAGGAATAAATGTCTCATGACATTTATTATTCGGCTTTTACAAGCACACAAGAAATGCCATCGATAAAATCTTGTCTGAAGCATAAACAGATAGAATATTTTATGTTCCCTTTAGTTGTCGCAACTTTTGATGTCTCAAAAGAGTATGACGCTGTCCTTTTCGTCGGTTGCTTAAGACAAGATGTGAATACCAAAGGTTTGTTTGTCCTTTTTTTATGAATTTGGATTGCATACCATAGGAAGAGTTTGCGCTGGCATAAGGCCAACGCAGTCTGTTCACACACATCATCTTGTATTGTTTTTAAACATTGGTAG
>NC_061095.1:11222116-11294616 GCF_015104395.2 Macrobrachium nipponense
CGGGGGAACGTAAAATACTGAGGTGTAGTAATTTATATTTGTCATGTCTCTGGAGTTATGGCGACTTTTATTACTTTGTGAGAAAGTGTTGTAATTGCGGTAGGGGCGATAAAACTAAGATGATAAATCCACGCGTGTAATTCGAAGAAAATGAAAGTAGTTTACAGTTTACCATCTGTTTCTTCACCGTCATTATAATTAATAGGTTTTCTTATTTCTATTCGGTAATATCGAAGATTTATTTACTTTCAAGGCATCTCCTCTGACATAACGAAATATTTTCCCAACATTTGTACACGAGGTGGTATTCCTTGCATCAGATACAAGTGTAACGAACTTCTTTTTTTTTTTTTTGTCATCGCACCTCCCCCAATTTTATTTATTTATTTATTTTATTTATGTTTTTTGCTACGGCTATAGCTTATTTGAACACATCAATGTTATCCCATATTAAAGAAAATGACAGTTATCATGTGTAAAATCGCCTCGTGCCATTTACTTTTCACCGTTTAACTTATGTCAATATGAAGCAGTGGTAGCAAGATTGAGAAATGTTAAAATAGAATGTATATGGAACAATTTTTCTTAATCGGGAAATAGCAGTATAGTTAATGATAACATAAACACTTTTGCTGTAAAATATACTTGATGACAACTGTTTCACAATTGTATGATTCTTACAGATTATTTTTATTGTAAATAACTTGTGAATAACTGATAATTCTTAAGAAATCGCACTTCTTAACACTTGTTATATTTCCATGTTACCCACAATTAAGTAATTGCACTATTTCTTAATATTACGCCTTAGGGTTAAATCTTAACTATTTACAGTTTAGACAGATTTCTGGATATGCATACGAAATGGACATAGATGGACAAGTTATATAAATTTGTACATACACAAATTAGCATATGCATATGCAAAGGACCAAAGGACTGCTGTCTTCGTCGTTAGGGGAAATGAAACAAAATAAAAAAAAATCCCACAGGTTCCTGCTTGATGTGCTGACTAACTTGAAAGTTCTGGTTTTTTGCGGTTATGGAGTTATAGTGGCCATCCGCTGCTCATTGGGGAGGTTTAATCCTTTGTGTAGGTCACGGAGGTCAGGTATTAATTTTCCCATGAATCTGGAGATCTTAGTTTCTGCAAAGACGAGACAGGCCAGGGATCAAAAGATCTATTTCCAGAATCCTAAGGCGCTTTACCTTACAGCTTTTGTAAAAAAAAAAATTGAATATCCTTATAGTTCATTCTGTGCTCCTCGACACTTTTTATCTAGAATTCCTCCCCACATAAGCCAAATTGCAGTTCTTAAAATTGATGACGTGTTTACTAATTTTGTATTCACTGATGGAGGTCTCTCCTCCAAAGGCAGTGAAGAGGAAAAGAGGCCTCTCCCCCAAAAGGGCAATTGAGTCAACTGATCTCTCCTGCTATCTCTTTATCTCTGCCTTTATCTGGAAAGGTTCAAGATTCTTAATCATAGTATTGTCAGACTGAAATGCAAATTAAAATTGTTTACCCGAACAGCAAATGGGTAGCCAAAATGGTTTTAGTCAGATCAAAAAGAAACCTGATATAAATTAAAGATTTATACTTATGACAATGTTCTTATTTATTCTCAACGTATACGTACGTAAGTACATGACCATACTTTATAGAAGCTAATTAGATTTGTTTTGTATAAGGGGTCCAATAGATACAGAATTATAAAAAATCTAACTCGAGAAAATGCTTGCAAACAAGGAATCCATTTGCTGCTGAAGGATATACGTGGTATTGGACATCTACAATCAAGAAGGAATAATCGTTTATCCGTAATTCCAGGCTACCAATGCAGTCTGAAAGTTGGGCTTCCTGATTGTTTTAAGTCCAATGTGTGGAAGGTTACGTATGGCGAAATAAAAGAAAATAAAATAGTTGACCATTCCAGAGATATTCGTTTCCAGAGTTTGACCACAGTCATGAGCAACAGGAAAGATTTTTTTTTTTTTTTTTTTTTTTTTTTTTTTTTTTTTGTGGGGTACATTTTTTACTTGGATTCGTATCACTTGGTCGTGTTAGACGCAGACCCAGGACCCACCTGTGGGACTTGCTCGGTCCATGTAGAATACCAGCTGTAGTCCGAGGTTTTGGGAACTCGAATTTTATCATGACAATTTGCGTACTGAGCATGTGGGGGTGGTGATTCGATCGGTCCAATATTTTTCTGTAAATTAATTCATTCTGATTATATTTCCTTCCAGGAAATGTTAGATATTTGCATTTCATATAATACAAAACAAAGCAACACAAGGACCCGTGGTTTTTAATTATTGTACGGTACGATTTTACATTCGGCGAGGAGGAGGATGAAATTTACGCGGGAACTTCGTATCCTACGTCCCGTGGTCACTTTATTCCATATTTGGGTGCGTTTTATGCAGTCTTTTAGTCGGTGTTGCCGTCTCTCTTTGGCGCTGTTGGTTTGTAATAAGTATTTTGATTTTTGAAGTTGATGTTTTAAAATTAGGAGAATGAAGCAGTTATAGATGTTGTTATTGTAAAAGGAAATCGTGAAGTACAGTTTATTTAATAATTTTGTGATATTTGTATGATGCAATAGTCTGATTAGTGAAGATTTCTAGAAATGAAAAAGTTCGTTCAAGAAATAGCAGCACTAACAGTGCAATTAGATGAACATACCAAGAGAGAGAGAGAGAGAGAGAAGAGAGAGAGAGAGAGAGAGAGAGACTTGCATTTCAAGCTGTGGAATTTTTGTTCTTGGCTAAACTGCGTATGTGGGAGAAATATGTAATTTCTTTAGTTCCTAGTAGTACCGTCCCGAGAAACTACTTCGGGCTAATCTGTTGTCCGAAGACAGTCACGGATGTACATTTCTTATAGTATTTTTTGTATAGCAGTCCAAGTAAAAATCTTGGAGGTTTGGGCCCATTTTACCCGTTTGAGATGAGTGTGTAGGAAGTGTTGCCACCGCGTAGTACGTTTTCTCACTTGGTGGGTGAAAATGTTTAACTTTGATTATTTTTGGTGTTCTCTTTCCATAGATCGTTTTTTTGTTTGTTTGTTTATTCGGGATGATGTCGTGATCGTAACATGGTTTTATAGATGAACTTTGTCTAAAAAGGACAACTCTCCTCTCAGGTTCTTGCAGATTTTTGTAAGTCGGGATGGGGGAGTCTGTAGCTCCCACTTCTAGTCTCACCCACTCACAACCACGACGTACCTGTACGCCGAGTTGCCGATTACCTTGTTATTGTTTTCTAGCGACCCAAAACTGCACCGTAGTGTTTTTTTCTTTGCTGTTTATGTAAAGTCGGATCGGGACTGTTAGCGTTTTTTTCGACTTGCGCGATGCTATTCTTGCATAAAAGAAAAGGAAAAATTATAAACAGACCAATTTTCCTATGTAGAAAAATGCGGAATTAAACTACGTTACTCAGATGAATTTATACTTAGTAGTTTTTTAACCAAGCTTATGACAGTTGTTTGCCCGGAATAGATTGCGTCATTCTAGATAAAAAAAAAATCTTATAGTTATTTGCTGAAAACCACGACTGCTCCCCGTCCTTCGTATTGTGTAGACTAAGCCTGTAAGTGAAAGAAAGACCTGGAGTGAAAGGGTTCCTTGTCTGGACTCAAGGGACATATTTGTGGTCGGTTTGGAAAGTCCTTAAAGCCGCTGTTGGCCTTTTTTTACATTTATATATATCCCAAAAAATGGCCTGTTTATTATGGCGCTTCCTCTTGCGACATAAACAACGAAAAAGGGAGAAATTGACGAGAAAACACTCGAGACTTTAAAGATGTCATTAAAAGAGACAAGGACCGCACAGAAGAAGCCGTTTTTGTAGTTTGTATAATTCTGTTTTTATCACAAATGGCGGTAGAATCTGGTTTGAATATATGGTGCTTACTCATGTGTCGGAAATGTTATTGTGTTTTAAGAAAATGAAAAAGAATGTAGGGGCGGTCTTCTCTCTGCCCTGTGCGTAAGACGAGACACTTCCTCATGCCCTGGGCGCAGCGAGACCGCCCCAGACGCTCAGGTTTCCCTCTTTTATTTTTAGGTGTCAGTGTAAATTTAGCGTGACAGTTCTTCTGTATACTGTCAGTCTCCCTTTGGGATCCTTTAAATCAGTTGTCAAGGAGGCGGTCAAGAAGCCGGCGGGGGGCGGGGGGTTAAAGTGGACTCTAGAGACACCGACAATCCTTTCTGTTTTCTGAGTTCACGGAAAGTAAACACTGGAAATAAGGACTAAGGAAAGCCATCGTATTTGTGCTGATTGAGCAGGAATGGTAATGCTTTTAACTTTGCAGGCGTGAAATCAAACTTTTTTTTTTTTTTTACCGATATCATTGTACACAAATCAACAGGATGATAGAGTTAGGGTAAGAGTTGCTTCCAGTATTGAAAAGTTTATTTCATATGATCAGTAATGACATTTGTTACATTTTACTTATGGCGGCGCAACAATAAGGTCATCAACAATGAGAAAGTTTATTGAATTTAGATACACCGAAAATTATCAAATAGGCGTCTCTAATTTTTCATAACATCCCAAATGTGTTTTTATAGTATTTTATTTTCACAAAAGATACTGTTTGTTGTCATGTCAGTCTTAAAGTGAGTCAGAAAACTGGTTCGGGCTTCTGGTCGTGGTGGTGTCGTCATTTTCCCCTAAACTCTGTTTTGAGGAAATGGTTTCAGCGTGGCTAACTTTCTTATCGAGGAAAGGTGGAAATGTCTGCTGATACCAATACTCTCTCTACCTCCTCCGAACCCACCCTCCCTCCCCGCACCCTTGCGGTCCCTCACCTGCCGTTTGAAAGCCATCCTAAGAAATGGAGTGCGTCACGTGAGGGAGTCCTTAGAGGCGACCGTTGAATGTTTCTCGTTTTAAAAAACTTCCCATAAAACTAATGATATTCACTTTATCATATTCTGGAACTCCGTAGTGTTCAAGTTCTGACACTGACGCCTACATTCAGTATGATCGAAATAAAGTAAAGGCATAAAAGGGATGGGTGCGTCTAACGGGGGGGCCTGCGTTAGTCAAATTCTAATCTTGTGATGGAAATGGGAATAGTAAAATCGGCACAATGTCCAATTCGTGGCGTTTCTTTCTTTAATGATGCCGCACCTCTTCGTTTTGTTGTCCCTCCTTTTCTCTCTCTCGCGGGGTCTCACTCCTCACCTTCGTCTCAGTACAACTCTCCCCCTCCCACCCCCACCTTTTGGATCACTCACCCTCACTCCGACATACCAGCGTTGTACACCTGTGCCCAGGTTGAGTTTGTAAACGTTGGCAACACCGTCGCCCGACAAGCTTTTGTGATTTTCCCCAGTACTGAATGGATTTGCCTTACTCTAATATGAGAAAGTTTCATTTTTGGACAGACAGAAACATTATGTTCCTCTTCATTGTTATAACGTAAATTAAACAATGAAATGTAAGCGTTGGGAGAAATCGTCTAGCGGTAACCGGCATCGTGGGCTTTCCAGTCGGCCATTATTCCCAAGAGAGGAGGAGGCGGATCCTTGGTCAGAGCAGACTCGGTCTCCCAGAACAGAGAGTCAGTGGAAGTTTATACTTTGGTGAAGTGGTTGGAAGAGTGCTTGGCGCCACCAGTGATTAAATTCTCGAATCGACTGTGTTGTTCTTACAGTTGTGTTTCCACGTGAATACTATTTCTGAAGATGGGTTAAAGTATTTGTGAAACCGCTTATTTCTGAACAGTGATTGTTGCTTGGTGAAAATATGCGTTTGAGGTATCTTTTGCCGGGCATATACGAGTATGAAGTGTAGGGTAACGAGTGGAGACAACCGCATAAAAATCCCTCTAATTTACCGAGGTAATTAGCCGTGCAAATTTATTTTCCGTGTGGGATATATGTGAAGTTACCTTCGCTTCTTGTGCAGCCCAAAAACTGTCTCCAAGGAAAGTATAGAATGGTTTCCGGCAATTTAGAAGTAAACATTAACGTCAGCTCGTGGAAGGGGCCTGCTTAAAAAAGAAAAAAAACGCAGCTTGAGATGCAAAAACCTCCATGGAAAGTCGGAGCGCGAAAAACGGAGGGCCTAGAAATGAGACTTGTGGTACGCCTTTTGCCGAACACCTTGAAACCAGCGGTGTGTCTCGCTGTTCTTTCTGCATTCCATTAAGACAGCGTCGTCACCACCACACCCGCCAGTGATACCTCCACCCAACTGGAGCTGCTGCAGTTCTATTCTGTGGGAATTCTTACAGCTCTTTTAACAGTTTGACGAGGCATGCTTTGTGCTGCTTAAGAGTACCGAGGTTGGGGGACGAGTGATAGTGATAGAGGTTAAAACAAAGGACATCTGATCTGATATAGTGTGCGCTTGAACAAGACCGCAAAAATGTTCAGCGTCATGATTCTCGATATGTTTAGGTGAGTATTTCACGTGTCCTTTTTTTTTTCTTGCTTGGTGGCTCATTTACCCGTAGTTTATAGAATTTTTATTAGGTTTATCTCTTCAATGTTTAGGATTTAGGGCAAAACTGGATTAATATAATAGTCTTAGTTTTCCAGATTTAATTCTGTCGATTTTTGAATGCATGCGGTTGCCCTTAGTTTGTTGGTGACTGGTTTTGTTCATGGTTTACCTGGTTTACAAAATTTTATTACAATGAAGTTTTATATATATATAATTTTTGTGTACAGTTAATCCTCTAGAATTCATTTACCGCCTAAATATGGATGTATATATTAAATAAAAGTATTTATTTCGAGGGCATGATTTCCATACTGAAAGCGTACACCGATATATGTCTCCGTATGTTTGTTTAAATGTGTTATATATATATATATTATATATATATATATAATATAGATAGATATATATATATATAGATATATATAGATATATATATATATTATATAGATATATATGATATATATATATATATAATATATGTATTAGATATATATATCTATAATATATATCTATATATATCTTATATATGTATATATATATATATATTATAATATATATATATATATATTATATAATATATAATATATATATAAATAATAAAGGAGAGAGAGAGAGAGAGAGAGAGAGAGAGAGGTTTGCCTTATCGTTGTGCGTTACATAAGTTATCACTTAATAAAGTTTAGCCACATGTTGCTGCACGTACCTGTAAAGCGTTTGAACATATTTCTGTCACAAATGCCTTCGCAGGTACGCCTTGATGAGAGAATAAACTTCACGAAAAAATAAACGTGCCAGTAGACCGCCATAATCACACTGCAATTGTTACTTATTCCTTTCATGCGTGTCGTGCCGTATTTCACTGGTACAGGTAAACATTACCGGTATACTTAGTCTTTATGAATCTTCGTTTTATTTTGTCACGTTGCACAATCAAGGTTTAATCATTTCTATGCTCTTAAAATTATCTCGCAGTCAAAGTGACGCAACGTGGATATTTGACGGAAATAATGAGGTCACGTTGAATTTACTGAACTTTTTATAAAGGTTAATTTAACAGAAAATGTCTTATTTTACCTGTTGGCTTGGCGTTGAAGTCTGCTGTGGTAGTTTTGGTTACCTTAGCTGTAGTGGGTCTCCAGAAATTTTTAGCGCTTTATATATATATTTGCATTTGTTCCAGGAGTTCTTCTGTACAGTGAAACTCAACAATCGCTTTAGTTTAATTTTATTTTGTACTTTAATTATATTTACTCTACTCTACCTTTAAATGTTTCAGATGCAAGTATAATTGAGATCGCCTTAATGTAGGTTGAGTTGAATTTCCAGAACGCAATTAAATTATAAAACAGGGAACGTATCCTGATGCAAAAGAAATGATGTCAAGGATAAAATTCCAGCCAACGAATAGAGAGAGAGAGAGAGAGGAATTATCGTCAGGTGCGACTGTTTTGAAAGGTTCCGTCCGTGAGGCTGTAACCGTTTTTTTCCTTCTCTTCCAGTCAGTCTCGTTGTCTATTCATTCTTTTTCCCCGTGTTAGTCAGTATTTAGATCGTTATGATCAAGAAAGCGACAACATTACACTCATCTCTTTACGAGCTGTTTTAAATTACTTGTTGGATGCTGAGTAACTGTATATAAGTACGTATACGAGTATAGCCTACATTATTCAAGCACGGGAAACCAAGTACATGTGGAACTTCACAGTAACCTATAGCAAGGAAATATGACTCATATCTAAATTCACATGAAATGAATGGAAGGTATAGAGTTGTGTTTTGGCCCGAGCGTTGGAACTGTCCGTCAGGTCTCTTGTAATACCCATATTTTTTACTGTATGGTACACTTCCACTGTCAATTTTTAACGGACATTGTATTGGCCGCCATGCATGTTTTATGAAGTGAAAGGGCGCATGCAGTTAAACTTTGACGGGTCCGTCTTCTTTCCCCACCGCCCTCACCCCCTCTCCTCTCCCGCTGTTGGATGAGAGGTGAGGATGTAGGCGGTTTTGTTGCTGTTGGCGGCGTTGATGGTGGTTCAACGGACTCGATCTCGAGTGTAGTGTAGTTCAAGGACACAACACTCGCTGGCTCACCAAAGGGAAAAGGGAAAACTCGAAGCAGTGAACCCACCCCCCATGGTCTCTCTCTCTCTCTCTCTCTCTCTCTCTCTCTCTCTCTCAAGGGCAGTTGCTACGCCAGGTAGCCCCAGCGTTAGATCAATCTTACAAAATGCTGACGATTTAAGATTATATATTTTGTTACCGGTAGCCCCACATTCCAGAGATTTTTTTCCTCATTAGGCCTTGATATTTCGGATTGTGGCATTTTATGACTTTCCCAGCCGTCCTTTGTGGCTCTAGTGTTTTATGGAATATGTTTCGTCATTCCAGGGTTTGGAATGTTATGTGAGAAATGGCAATCGCGAGAAACATTTTTGATTGGATTTTCAGTTTGATGTTACCATCGACCATAGGTATTTATGAGGTGGAACGTGGTGTATATTAACTACTTTGGGCAAGTATATTGTAGATGGTATACTTTAGCACGTATCTGTGATATATCTAAGACATAATTTAGCAAGTATATTAGAGACTGTTTACCCGTATGGCATATATTAATGGGATACTTTACCACTTAATTATTCAATACTTCAATAAATTATCACGTGTATGTTGATGGAAACTTATTATGGAATCTGATTTAGATTGCTTTAAGCCACCGTCACTACTGCAACTATTGCTCTGAATACTAATGCTTTTGGTATTGTTAATTAAAGGTATAGCCTTAGCTTGATACGTTTGCGTGATGAGATCTTACCTTATTATCACAATCTCGGAATTGTCTAACGTGGAGCATTACAATACACTTTATCTTAATCAGTTCTCGAGCGGAATATTTGTCTTAACGGTGGACGTAAAACTTTTGTTAACTTTAGCCGTTAGACACGTGACCTTTTCGCTGTAACGGACACGCGATGAAGTCACTCAGTTGAGTTTATTAAGTAGCCTCACTTGATCCGTCCAGAGAAAAGCGCGTTCAGTTTTGAATGTTTGTTCGTGGCTGTAATATATATATATATATATATATATATATATATATATAATATATATATATATATATATATATAATCTAAAAAAATGGCATTAATGTAAGAAAGGGTCTAGAGTCTAGAAGGAAAGTCCATAACTTAAAAGGAGACTATCGTTGTTAAAAATTGTGGCTATATTATCTGGGATACATTGTGTTTTATGTGTTTCATTGTGTTGAGATTATTGTAATTATTATTATTAGCCTTGTAAGATCAATAGGTAGTTGACAGCCAGTTTTTCCATAACGTGAAGATCTGGAGGTTTTGGTTACATTATCCAAAATTACTCACCTTGGTTGATGGTTAATTTTATCTCTGCTAAATTATCTGCTGACCTCGAGCAGTTGTTTAGGGTCAGCCAAAATTATAGATTTAAGGTGTAGGCTAAATACTAAAAATATATTATTGGTTAATAATTCTAAGTCTGTCTTATAAATTATTAATCTCGATAGGTTTGTAGTTAACCAGAACCACTCTGCCATTATGGTCAGGTTAAAAAATCTACTCATCTGGGGGTTTCGTTAAGGTTACCCATGATCTTTAGATGCAGGAATGTTGAAGTTTGGACTGCTTAGAACTGTTATTACCGCTGGTGAAAACATCAGTGGCTATTAAATGTCGGGCAGTCATTTATCTTTCGGCAGTATAGAAAGGCACAATGGAAAGGTATAAGATATTTGCAAAAAGGTGAATTACAACATGGTTTACTAAAAGTTGAATGAAGTGTTTCAAAATAAATTTCATACCTATACGTACTAATTGAACGACATAGCTTTTTTTTATTGTACTTTTTTTTTATTGTTTCATTAGTATAGTGTAAAGTTGACAACGACTTAAACGGGTGGAGACTGGCAAGTATCTCCTCCGAGCGAGAGGGTTTTCGCAGAAGGCAGCAACTCAGATGGCAGGAAATATCAAAAAATCATCTGGGACAGTATACCAAGGAAAGTGGTTAGCATACTGTGATTGGTGTCGTAGAGGGAACTTGTCTCCGCTCGGTACCACTATTCAGCAGTTAGCAGACTTTCTGATATATCTCATATTATCATTAACAATGACATCTGGTTCGTTTTCCTGAAAAAAGGAACGATTAATATAAATTAAAAAATTAAGCAAGTGAGTGTTGTAGTTTCGAATTTTGTTAGACACATTGGTCATATTATCACAATTAAAAAATTGACACGGAAAGCATCTATCAAGTACCGCTTAGGCCCCGTCCACACGGCCGAGCTTTGCTCGACGAACTTTGTTCGATGTGACGTCAGAAGCGGAGAAACCGCGGCAATGTTCTGACTTTTCTCGCTGTTTCAACGCTTCTGACGTCACATCGGACAAAGTTCGTCGACCAAAGCTCGACCGTGTGGACGGGGCCTTAGACATAAGAAAGGAGCCAGGATTTAATTTTTGGAAATACGATAAATACATTTCGGATAAAATACGTGACTTTTTACCGTGATGAATAACACTATTCTATAGCGTGTAAATAGGCAAATGAAAAACCAAGTTTTTGGCTTTTTGACAAATGAGGAGCATATTCTGTAGCAGGACTCACACTTGGTTAAGACTCGGAGGTTAGCGCTGACGATCTATTAGCCTAAACATATTCACGCTTTCCAAGGAAAAGGCTGATAATCTGGTAAATGTGGCATTTTATTTTATTTTTTATTAGGTTACGTTTTCAGTATTCAGCGTAAGTAATAAGTGTAGATTTGAATTATATACAGCCCATTAGGTCAGTAATACAAGGAATGCTATAACAAGCTACATACAATGACTGTTGATACAACTGTTGTAAATAGAACAGTGGAGAGACTGAATATAGGGAAGGAAAGAAGAAAAGTGTATATGTAGTGTCTACTTTAATTTTTTTTCACATGGCGTTATCAAATCTAATATATATATATATATATATATATATATATATATATTATATATATATATATTAGATATATATATATCACAGATGTACATGCTGTCTTTATTGCGACGTTTCGTAATTATCAAGTTAATTACATCATCAGTCTGTTAAAATGAAAAATAAATTTCCTAGTAAAATTGCAAAAACAAAACTAAAAATTAAAAATTCAGAAATGCAAAAGCTAAAAAAGTTATTCTTACAAGTGTACAAAATATACACATTAAAATTAAGGAAATTAAATTATTTAAAAGGACATACGTTTAGTTTAACGCTGTCACTCCTCTAGGTCGGTCCTTAACTTCTTTGTTCTGTAACTGTTCACTGCTGCTTTCAATCTTTTGTTAATTTTTGCTTATTTTATGTTCATTTATCTGTCATTTTAATGTATGTCCTTTTAAATAATTTAACTTCCTTAATTTTAATGTGTGTATTTTGTACACTTGTAAGAATAACTTTTTTAGCCTTTGCATTTCTGAATTTTTAATTTTTATTTTGTTTTTACAATTTTACTAGGAAATTTATTTTTTATTTTAACAGCCTGATGATGTAATTAACTTGATAATTACGAAACGTCGCAATAAAGACAGCATGTACATCTGTGTGTGTCCTCTTCCCTTCATTGATGGTTATTAATATGGATTGGCTCCTGGCACTAAGCTATATATATATATATGCACACACATACTTAAAAGGTGTTTTTAAGTACGGCTTCGTTCAAAGTTCTTGTTTACATGCAACGCGTGTGGATATAGTATATGTATTGGTGCTTATAATGGTTCCTTCCTGGTATTTATTAGTTTACCTTAGTAAAATGATTTAGTTTACTACCTAAATTTTTTTATTTATCCAAATATTTCCTACATAGCATATACTTACAATACTTCCAGTTTTGCTTACCCTTAACATAATGTTCACGTGTATATTCCTTATTAACTTTTATATATATATATATATATATATCATATATATATATATATATATAATATATATATATTGTATGTGTATTTGGAAAAGTAATTTGTAAATAAAAATGAGTGACTGTAATCGCGAATGCTATATTGATTCCGAAGAGAATTTGACCTCAAGGTTAATCCTGAAAATGTACATTTTTGGATTTAGATTCAATACCTGGTTTAGAGGGATCGCCGTTATTTATAGCGAAGTATCAACCGTACAAAAATGATTTATGAAGAAGGCAAGTTACAATTTCATTTCATGAAATTGTACCTTGTTGATCATTCCATTGCATCCTTTATGAACACCGTTTTATGTACATTAAACATTCACAGCAAATTACCATAATGCTACGCAATTGTTTAGTTGAAATGATCCAAGCACAGCTATAGTGTAAAGGAAGCCGTTGGCGTTGAACAGTCTTCGTGTCGAGAATATTATAGGAATTGTATCACAACAATCCGTAGATAGCGACACTGTCTCCCGCTTTTTGCTCCTGTGTGAGCATAGAAGTAACCTACCAGCATTCAAGTTCAGTGGACCTCGGCAAAGAATAGCACTATTAAATTTAGCCTGACCAGAACAAAGGACTTGAAGTATGCATCGCCACCCTCATTAAAACGAGATGCTCTCGGACGGACATTAGTACGTGTGGCGCATATGAACGTCGGTCACAACTTGTTGGTCGTCTGAGCATCGCTTGACGATGATTATAGGCGAACCAAATATATTAATTAGTGTGATTTGTGAAGCACTTTTCCATGACAGGGGAATTTAATGAACGCCATCCAAAAAAGACCCAACCTGTCAAGCCAGCTGTAAGAACAGGATCTTAAGTAACCCGAATGTCCATTGAACCCGCGTCAAGTGAGAGCAGATTCGGCGAGAGGTGCGCTATATGCAATTGTCTTCACTCAGTCCAACCCCTCTCCTCTCCCTCTCCCTCGCACCCCTCCCTGTTGGCGATCATCATAAGTGGTGGCTGATATATATACACACCATCTTCCAAAGTGCCCCGGGATTGGTTCAAGTTGTGAAGAGGAGAGAATAGGATATTTATAGCCGAAATGCTTGGATCCTTCTCTTTGTGGTTGGAGATCCGTCTGTTTGTTTATTTAAATTTCGTGGATAAGGAAGTTGCCGCTCAATTTTATATTTTGAGATGGTTTCTGAAGGAATGCGTCTCTGTGCTCTGAAGATAAGATTCAAGGAATTTTTCTCTCTTAAGACGCCAATAATCCTCTCTCTTTGGTGTTGCGATCAGTGTGTTAGTTACAATGATGATTTTTATTTTATTTATTTTTTTTACATCGCATCCTTTCTTTGAAGTGTATAGCAACTGATTCGTATAAAAACTAGTTGGTTTGATTAGAAGTTTCTTAGAAAAACTTGCGTAAGTGTAATATTATCATAATTATTACTAGAAATTATTATGATGTGGGCACAGGTTGGCGAAACAAAGTTGAAATGTCATTTACCAGGAAAGTATTTGCTTTAAATAGTGTGTTAGTTGACAAGAGCTGAAGAAAGTAGGTATGGTTGTTCAGTACACTACCTTGCAAAGGTGCAAACATGCCGAAAGTTGCAATTACAGGATAAAATTCTGTTTTGGGGATTCCTTCATTTAGTCAAGATAAATTCACAAGTTAAGAGAGCAGATATGGCCCATTTAGTTATCACAGTTATGACTGATTTATTTAGTACAGTATTGCCAGCTATTTGACGCATTACTAGAGAATATCTCGAGAAGCATTCCTCAAAATGCAGTGGCGCCTATATCCTCCAAATCAAAGGTGTAAACTCGCAATTCAGCTGTGAAGTGATAAACGATAAAGCAGTGTTACCAGTATTACCGCGGCAGGTTGATATGGTTCATTGGACACCCTGGACCTTGATTACTCAAGCATTGGTTCGTAGTACTATTTTTAGTTAAAGTATGTAATTGCATTGAGCGGGCGCTTACGTAGATACAGCCAAGTGAAAAACAAAACGCCTTAAGAACATTTAAATCTATATTTTGACTTTCGTATTAATATTTTACATATACAGTGTCGTTAGGGCAAACTTAGATATTTTGGGCTAATTACGTGAATATTACAATTAAGTGAGCAAAGGAAGTTAAACTTGAAAGGCAACTCACTGGGAGGATTTTGAGTAAATAAATGAGGTGTTCTTGGTATTTGGCGGATGGGATTTTGATAGTTTCTATAGTGAAGATGTACAATTAAGACCACTGTGTTTAAAATATTAGAAGATAAGATAAAAAAAAATAAAGAGGAAAATCTGTGAGGGAATTTCCATTCTCTTTGTCAGAAGTCCGTTTAAAGAGAAATTGTTTGGATCGTGGAGCTCTGTATTGAATTCTTTCTTGATATCTGGAACTCCTTCATCACCTCTTTTTTGCCAAAAGCCACTTCATTTCGTAACAGATATTGTGTTGTGTTTTGCTGAATAGGGAGCTTTTTTTTTCCCTTTATTTGCCATGTGAATTACGTGATCGGAGGTGGGGCGGTGGCGATAATGTACGAGATGGTTTTGAGATTGTCACGCCGTGTTGTCTCGCTCAAATGAAAGACGCAACGAGAAAGAAAAAAAAAAGCTCAGTTTGAGACTGTGAAAAAGACATCACTTAGAAAGTGGCAGACGCTCTATGGCTCATGGACTATGCTTGCCGACCAGTATCATAATACCGTTGTGATTAACACCGTCATTTGCGATAATAATTTCGGGACCCGTAAAGTCACTGTCTTTCTTGGAACCGTCAAGTTTCTGTTCATGCCTGCCATGTATTTTCTTTCGGAAGCCGTTCTGTGGGACTCCTAATAATAGACCGTTGCTACTAACTTGGAATAATTCCAGAAACTTGGTGCATCCCCCAACCTCCTCTATTATTCTCTTGCTAATAGATGCTGAGCACATTGCATAATTAGAGTCTGTTAGTTACAGATTAATAGAAACTTAAGACAGCAGGGCGTAATTTATGCTTTTGAGTAGGCCATTAATGAACTTGGTTAGCCTAACTGCTAGTGGCGCATGTTTCCATGTATCACAACCTGGAGTGGTTTTCCCCGTCGTCATTGTTAACGTTGTGGTTTTGAGCAATGCGCTGTTTACTGGAAAACATAAATGGCTTCATTGTTGTTAATACGAGTATTAAAAAAAATAGTAAGCTTTTATTATAGGCTATGTCTCGATTGCCAATTAGCCTATTAAAGCATTTTTCTTTGCGACTATCTTTGCACCCAAGTTATGGATGGCACTTGAAAGCAAACGAGAGGTTAATAAGGACATGAACACGAACCATTATTCTATTATATATTGTGTCTGTATCCAGCGTCTAGCACAGAGGTATAAGTGCGAGCATTAGGGGCTATTAGCATACCTGATCGCCACAACGGCAGCCGGACTCTCTCTTTCTCTCCTTGCTAAAGATGAATGTGGTGGGGTTTTGTGTGAGAGGTCAGTCGCTCTCGTCTCGCCTGTTCCTTCCAGACGCTGTGAGAGTTGCTTCTCGAAAGTTTCTCTGAACATGCTTTTGTTCCCCTAGGCCTTTTGATATTTAATTATGTTGAGCACGGGAAGAAAAAAATGATCATAAGGTTTGCGAGAGCCCCAGAAACTGAAAACTTTTACTGTTATAGTTTTCTTAGCCTTTTGAGCCCCAGCTATGATTTTTAATGCTGCAATTTATGTATATAAAGACTATGTCTCCTGGTAATGCTTTAACGCCCTGTGTATAGGTGTATACTTTGCGCTTATAAATTGAATTGATGAATAATTGAAGATAGAATGTAATATTTCATAAAAATCCCTCTCTTTCTCTCTCTCGCGACTTTTTTTTCAAGGTCAACCAAAATGACCAAGAAATAGGCAAATTCCTCGGCCATTAGCTGCCAAAACAATTACTGAAACTGGCACCAGATAAAATGCCTGTTATGTTCGTCGGTTGATTACAGTGAGGCCTGAAAATCCCCGAAGTGTCTTATCTTTATTGACAGTTTGAGGAGAGTGAACTTGAACCTATGGGCAGTTAATGTCTTGCGAACCCTTACCTTTCGTTCATGTTGATATTTCATGACTATGAAAGACACGCGAGCACTGCTGAAAGTTTTTTTTTTTTTTCCTAACTGGTTAAACGTTATCTGATAACCGGGAAAAACGTGATCAGCTGAAAAGGTAAAGAATGGAAGGGAGTGTAGCTCCTGAATTTCGAGGGAAAATATTACTACGCAATATGAATTTACTTTATTTGTCAAGTTTGTCTCTCTCTCATCCCGTACTCTCTCTCTGGGGGGGGGGTTCCCCCCTCTCTCTCGGGTCTCTCTCTCTCTCTCTCTCTCTCTCTCTCTCTCTCTCTCTCTCAAGTAGAATGCAACAAAAGATAGCAGAAGGGCGGAGATGTACGCTGGCTTACCTCTCGTCGGGTATGCAAGTAGCGGCCCTACCGTTATAGAGAGAGAGAAGTTGACTGGGCCGGATGCTGTGATAACCATCATTAGCTATTCATAGAGATTAGAATGCACCGCTGGAAGTTCAGTATAGAAGTGGTCGTCTGTCACAGAGAGGCTGTAGCATAAGTGTTTTAGAGAAATGAGAACGACTTTCAATGTTCAAGTTTTAGCTTAACAATGTTAGCTTTGCGGTCTGTTTGATGCTTAGTTTCACGTTTCGATTAGCCTTTTTATTCAAATTCATTTTCGCTACTTGTTCATAGCAGTTTTTCTCGATAATGAATCGTGTGTTGGGCGCTATCAAACAGATCTCGGGAAGAGTTGCTCTCTCTCTCTCTCTCTCTCTCTCTCTCTCTCTCTCTCTCTCTCTCTCTCTCTCTCTCTCTCACATTTACAAGTGGTGCTCATTTAAGATCAAAGTTTTTGTCAGTGTTATAGTTGTTATTCCGAAGGGTACAAAAGCTCTATTTTAGCTGTTTTATCCAATTTGGATATATAAAAGGTAATCAGAGGTTTTAACTTTCGGATAAGGTCAGCTTTTATTACACGAACGGGGGCGTGTTAGTGACAAAATTGTCAGTAGATTTTGGAACCCGTCCTCTCTGCTTTTCAGGGCTAAAATAGTGTGCACCTGGAGGTCAGTGGTTGTGGCAGGTGCTTTGATCCGGCGTCTTTGAGGAGAGGTGTAGTGGATAGCGGGAGTTGCCGCCTAGTCGGATTTTATTCATTTTGATGTGTTGTGGCAGCATCCTCTCAGTTCCCGTTATATCCAGCGTTTTCAGTCTGTCTCTTTCTGGATGATTCATTTTGAATTGCATGAAATGAATGATTGAAGGGGAGCGTTTAGATTTATCAGTAAGGTCGGAGGTCAAATCAGTCCTAAAAAGTTGCTTGACCCGTCATGGTGGTTGAAACTGATCTTCATCTTAATTATGTTCTTGGCCCGGAGCGTCTCTCCCAACCATTTCCCGGCTCCGCCGCCTCCAGCATCACAACCACGTTTTCCCTTCCCCCCTTCCCCCTTCCCTCCCTCGACCCCCACCTCACGCAGCCACCCCCTCCAGCAGCGGTGGTTAAAGATCCATTTAACCGCAGCTTCTCATCCTGTTGCACTCGTACACATGCTTTTGCACTCGGGAATTGCACAGTGCATTTCTGAATGCATAATACATTTTTTAAGAGTTGTCGTAATTGTTGGCAATGTTTTGGTTACATATACTGTAATTATTGCGAAATTGATGCTTGTCTTGATGGAATAACATTTTTTGTTATTCCAGTAATTACCGTTCTGATTATGAAAATATGAAAAACATAGCTTATATTTATTACCTCAGCAAAGGTTTTGGGTGTTTTTTTTTTTTGGGGAAATTTTTTTTTTTAAAACCAAGATTGAGTGAAATCTAAAGAATTCATTTTGATAACAGTTTGCGAAAACTTATTGGGGTGATCCTTTTTATTTTGGAGTGAAATCTAAAGAATTCATTTTGATAACAGTTTGCGAAAACTTATTGGGGTGATCATCTTTTGGTTAGAAATCAAAATCCGTGCATCCGTTCTCGAGATTGTTTTAGTAGTAGCATTTACCGTAATATGCATACATTCGTAGGAAATGAGTTATAGTTTGCTTTGCAGAGAGTTGCAGTAATTTATTTTCTCTCTATGGGTTTTGCCATTTTTTTACTCTGGTTTCACCTCTGCTAAAGTGATTAATGTCAGTTAAATCCTAATTGCTGTTCCAAAACTCAGGAGCTGCCCAGCTGAAAGGTAGCACTCGAAAGTGCTTGCAAGCAGTAATACATGAATTGTATTGGCTGGGAATAGTTTGTGCCCATGTATCTCTTATTCTGTTAGGTAATTTAAGCTCACTTATGGATGCAGAATCCTTCCAGATAATCCATTTGTATACATAATCATAATTTCGGTATTAAAAGTAACAAGGGGAGATAGGATTAGAAATGAGTATATAAGAGGATAGACAAAGGTAGTTGAAATATCAAAGAAAATACAGGAGGGAAGGCTTCGATGGTATGGACACCTGTTACGAAGAGAGGAATATCATGTTGGAAGATATACGATGGAAATGGAAGTGCGGGGTAGAAGGAAGAAGGGAACAAACACCAAGAAAGAGATGGCGTGATTGTGTAGGGGAAGATATGTTATGGAAAGTATTGACGAAATAGATGCACAAGACAGAAATCGATGGGGACGAATCATTCATAACGCCGACCCCATATAAAAATGGGTTATAGCTGGGAAGAAGATGATGATGATGATGATTTATGCTGTATTGTTTTAGTATTTGGTAAGAAAAGTAAACTATGCTTAAGCGACAAGTTTATCGTCGACCACGATCCAAAGATATATATTTGCACGTATTTGAGTTTTTCATATTTCTTTTTTACTTTTCTTAAATTTCTCAAGGTTTTATCTGTGATATAGTCTGTGGATGCAGGGTTTATTTTCAGAAGTTTTTTGTCAGATTGTTTTACAAAGTTAAAGTTGTGCTACACAAATGAATTTTTATGAGAAACTGTTTTTGGTCCTCTCGCGTTATTTCCCGTGTTGTGTGTGGACATGGCCATTTATACCTGCGGTGAAAGTAAAATTGACACTGATGTGGTGATTCTCAACATTCTATAACCCTCCGAGGTTACAAAATTTGCCGCGGGAGGCTTCAAAAGTTGCAAGAGGCAGCCTCAGGCTTTATAATATTTGAATCACTAGAATTTGTCGTGGTCTTTCAGATTTGCACAATACCTTACAAAATCAACCATCATTTTCATTAACTGATTATATACTGTTATCTTTCCCGAATCGCTCTTGTTTCCTTTTGCAGTGGAGATGAACTGAAAGTTCACTTTCTGGTGTTAATGATCTTGAGTTTGAGCGACAGAATAATGGACGATGAACTTTCAGAATTACAAACTGGAATTTATGAAGTTATTTTATTAACATCAACATCGCGGTTAAGCGTAAAATTATTTCCCCCCTTTATTTCAGTGTTATGTTTGCTCTTTTATTCGATTTTGTCCATTCACCTAGGCACGATTCCGTAAACGTGACCATGATTTTTTCATTCGAATATAACGTAAGTTACACATTTAAGAGGTGATATATACTGTGGATTTGACAATTTTCCGATGTATTTAAGTTGACGCGTTAGCAATTACAAAGCTTTTATTTCAGATGAGCTATATCCTCCTAGCAATTAAGCAAGAGATTATCCGGGATTTGGACAGTTGCGTTCTGCAAAAAAAAGGGGGGTGGGGGGCGGTTCAAGACTGGAGGGAATAGAAGTCTGGCCGTTTTAATCACAGCAATAATACGGAATTTCGCTATGACTGCTTAATTGCTTATTAGAGCGCATAACCAAACGCTACTGTGGCAGTGCAGTAGTTTATTGTTCAGTCCTTTGAAAATTCTCACTAGACCCGTGGATATGTATTCGTTTTAGTACCGTTCGTTAAGGGTTAAGTAAAAAGTCTCATTTTCTGTGGTGAATCAATTTAGCAGTGCAACATTAGTTTAAATATATGTTTTTCTTATAGTAGAAATTAAACATTTTTGATTAATTTTTGGATAATAAAACTTAAAGAGATGTTAGTTCTCAATGTCTTACAGAATATGCTGTCAGTGTTTTGCTGCATCCCGTTGTCTTCCTTTGTTGGAACATAAGACAAGTAGTATTTATGGTGTTCTCCGAGACCTCCATATAATAAAAAATAATCGTTTTTAAATTCGATTGACTAAAAGACCCGATGAACCAGTCAGTTATTATTGTAACTAGAAATTGGAGCTTTAAATAACCCTTTCTTGTTTTTATAGATCAGCCCCAGCCTCGTTTTTCTTTTTTATGAACCGTTTCCTTTTCCTCTCTTCTAATCCATTGTTTCCTCCCATATACTGACACCACCCCTCTTCTCTCTCTCTCTCTCTCTCTCTCTCTCTCTCTCTCTCTCTCTTCTCTCATCCAAACCTCCACTGCAGACCCTCATATAATTTGCGCTCAGTTCTGAATTGGATATTCTCGCCCGAATATCTGTTCGCGTTTTATAAGTATTTTTCTTACTACTTTTGAAATAGATACTTACATACCAAAGTGAAATTGATATCGATCAACAGTTTATGTTTTATGTTCTTTCCTTTTTCATGCCTCCATGAAGTTATTGTCTTTTGTAAGATCGAAAGAAAGTTATATAATAACTTTCTTGTGTTCGGTGTTGGGTGAAACCCATTATTGTTTCCTCGTGGGATGGGAGGATGTCAAGAAAGTGACTCTGTGATTGACATTTTAAATACGTCTCAAGGATTGGGATGGGGACCTTGACATGATGCGCTTTGAGATGCTCATTCTATGGTTGTCATTCATTCAAGAGATCCTATCACAGAATAGTACAGGAGATCTTATCGCTGAATAGTACATGAGATGTTATCACTGAATGTTCTACATAACTATCTTTTGATGGAAGAAGGTACTACTCTTAACAGTACTGCGGTAACTTTTTGTTTAGGTAGTCTAGTTGAAGAGCCCTTCTCACCTGAACAGTATCTCTTCCCTTCTCAACAAGGGAGAGAAGCCTCTCAATTCGAGGACAGACCAGATTTTTCAGGATCTTTGTATAAAAAATGAGAAGAAGATGCGACTGGAGGACGGTTGGTCGCATTCGCATCACGTGTTTCCATAGAAACAGGTTGTGCATCCACCCCCTTCCCCCCCCCCCCCCCCTCACCGAGCCCTCTGCTCCATCCCTCACCTTGTTCCTCTTCCTGTGGTTCCATCCCCCTGTTTTCCAAGTCCATCCTGTAGCATCATCCTCTAGGAGGGATTTGGAGAGAAGATTCGCTTCCTTGCACCATCATCTTTCCCCGTCTCTTCCCCTCCCTAAGCCTTGGTTGGCACGCGAGTATTAGAAAAAACTTTTTTTAGCCTTAGCCTAACATTCACTGCTCTCTCTCTCTCTCTCTCTCTCTCTCTCTCTCTCTCTCTCTCTCTCTCTCTCTCTATATGTATATAATTTTATGAATGCTAAACTAGTACTATCATATGACCGAGTTTTAATATTCACTTATTTTTTTAATGCTCTTTGTATTCTGTGGAGAAATTCGTCATCCTATTAAATATGTTTTAGGGACTATTCGTGTCGTTATTAGCCAGCGACGTTTCGTTTCTTCCTGCGCATTTACCCCAAGCGTCTTGCGAAGGCGGGGGGGGGGGGGGGTGGGGGGTGGGGGTTTTTGTCTGGGATCACATATATAGGTTTGGCCTTTTTGGGGGCGATAAATTTTCCAAGAGGGGGCCCGACCGGTGGTTCTTTTTGTTCGTGCGCTCATAAAAAGGAATGAGGCAGTCGCTGAATAATGGAGTGGAAAAGTCGCGAGTGACGACGAGAACCGGATTCTGGCGATCAGTTTCCAAAACACCAGCGCATATCTACCCTCCCTCGTAAATTCAAAGTAAATAGAGGATTTAGTGAGTTTTTAGTATGTTGTCGAAGGCTTCCGGAGGCTATGTTTCTCACTTTTGGTTTTTTTTGTAATTTTCAAAACTGGTCTGCCCCGTTTTTAGACACGGAGATCATTTTAAACTGGCGGTCCGGTATACAACGAAAGTTAGTAACAGCGATAAGAATATGATCATTGTTACAGATATACTTCATATTTAGTATCAGTAGAGCTTTAATTCATAGCTTGGACACCGACGTGGTCATATGCACGTAACATAATTACACATAATCCTCCTATTTCGCCTCTGAGCTGTCGCATCTCTCTCTCTCTCTCTCTCTCTCTCTCTCTCTCTCTCTCTCTCTCTCTCTGTTTAGGATTACTGTTGTCACTCTGCTCACGTGCGGATATTAATTCAAGAAGCCGGAGAGGAAAGGCAAGTCCCTCTTATTTCATTATGTTTGAAAAGGGGATAAAAGTAAATACCTTTGGCATATTTGTCTCCTAGTCATAAACACATACACATATACATACATACATACATACATACATATATATATATATATGTATGTATGTATGTATGTATGTATAATGTAGTATGTATGTATATGTGTCTGTATGTGTGTGTGCACAGCTACTGTGGCAGCGCATTGTACCTAGAACATAAAAGGGGGAATGAGGCAAGATCCTTTTATTGTCTAAGTTAGGAAGTTTTGAGTATTCAAAACACCTCTGCGTAAGGACAATTAGACCCTTTACTCCCCCTCTTATTTTCCCCCCTCGTACGAGAGCGAGGGGAGGTGAATAATTGGGATGAAAGTGGAGGCTCTGAGGGGATGGAGAGAGTGTGAGGGGAGACTGCGGCCTTTCCAGTCCTCTGGAGGGTGAGCGGGGACACGCAGCCGAAAAGGGGGTTGGATGGCTCCAGACTTCCAGTCTGATAGATTCTCCCGAGCGAGTTTCTCCCGATGCTGCCTGGGAACCCCTTTTAGCGCGTATCCAAAACGCCCTGGCACCGGAAACGTTTTCGAAGCAGAACTAACGCGCCGCGGGTATATATTTGTTTTGACAGGTTTTTCAAGAAGTGCAGTAGACGAAAAATAAATGTTTTTCCATTAATGAAGGATTATTATTAATGAAGGGAAGGATGTGAAAAAGGAACAGAAATGTGATAAGTAAGCACACGCATTGTCTTCGGCGTCCCGTCCCAAGAAGGTTTGGGGGGGTCCTGAAGGAGATGGAAAGTGAGCTCTTTATTGGTTTTTACCCGCTGGGGTGAGGTGGAGGCATGTCACTGCTGAAGGAGGGGAGAGGGGGCGCGAGGAGGCATTAAGTGCGTAGACAAGTGGTTCTTGTATCATGGCTTCTAGAAAGTCTGAACAAGGCGGTGAATGTTACAGATGAGATCAGTTTAAAGGGATAATCACGGACAAGTGTGTGTTGGTGATTAAGTCTTGTTTTCTTAGGACGTTAAACTGCTTCCTGAAGTGGTGGAAGAAAAACAGCTTGTAATTGGTGATAGAGTTCATGTCAAGTGCACCAGATACTGGATAGCTTTATGCATTTGCAATTTCTTTTTATTTTCAAAGAATTAAGTCATGCAAAAAGTTGCTGTTTTTTTTTTTTTTTTTTTTTTTTTTTTAAGAGAATTTGATACTTCTTTGATGTAAGCATCGAGAAGAAAAATGAAAATCATCATTTGCATACGAATATTGCAATGGGTTTCTCTGCTCTTAATGTAAAGCTGATATTGAATACAGGGGTATTTTCCCGTTTGTTTATGCAGTATTGCCATAGTGTCCAAAGCTAGCACCGTAAACCTTACAAAATTTGTACTAATATTACATAGCTTTTCGTAAAACTTTATTCTAGCATAGAGCATGAAAAAATAATCCTACCATTCACAAGGCTTGGATGCGTTTGGAATGAGAGAAGGCTACAGTCGTCCCGGAATGCACAAGAAATAATTGTTCTTTCTGTATTGGGACCTTTGAAATTGAATGTGACATGAGCAACGAGAGCGGCTCTCTTCTGGCGTTAAAAATACACAAAGAAAGTAGGTAGATTTTTCCCGTCTTTGAATTGATCTTGTATGGTATAGTATATGGCTTCTTAGCGTAAGTCGGGTCAGCGTCAGCCATTTCCTGGAGATGACATAATCTTCTTGACAGTTAGGCAATTGCTATTGAATGAATGACAGTTTACTGGAAACTAAAGTTTTAAAAATTGAAAACTATCGTGACTTTTGATCACAGGCTGTTTGAGCTGTGAATGTCTTTTGAATTGGAACCTCCCTTCCCCCCGCATGTGTGTGTGTACGTGTGTGCACCTTGCCATCTTACAAATAGGTGATTTTTGTAAACTGGCGCTTGAAACATGTTTGTATAAGTAGCAAACGTATAGGTCACAACAAGAATTATAAGTTTTACTTTACACAACAATATATATTATTTATATATTATATAATATATATATATATATATAATATATATATATATATATATATATATATATATATATTATATATAATACACTATAATTACTATAACGACATCATTGAAACTGGATGGAATCTAGCGGAGATATTTATTTGAAAAAAAGTTACAAGCTTCCCTGAACTAACAGTCCTTTTTGTCAAGTATCCGTTGGATAAATATCTCCAATAGATACCATCCAGTTTCAGTGAGGTCCTGTTAGTAATTGTATTAATGCATAGAACAATGGTGTAAGTGATAAAGTTTATATATATATATATATATATATATATATATATATATATATATATATATATATATATATATATATATAACTGATTTTGTGGTTTGAAGTATTTGTAATCATATCATGACACTGTAGACACTGTGTACGAGAGAGAGAGAGAGAGAGAGAGAGAGAGAGAGAGAGAGAGAGAGAATTACACTGCAAATGAGTAAATAAAGATGACGAAGTGAAATGCATTGAATGGACGTGAAATCTTTAAAGGGACACTGAATGGCAGTGTTTTTCTGACGGAGCGTCAAGTTGAATGAATGAACTGTATGCTGGCCGTGGACGGACGCGCGTGCTTGTGTGTAATCCCAAGCAACAAACAATAGTCTGCCCTGTAACCACAACAACAAACATCACGTGGAGCCCGGTTTTCTGCTTGGCTGACGACATCACAGAAAGCGGGAACTGTGGGCCTTCGCGTGTTGTGTTCCGAGCCCTTCAGCGACCGGTTACCGATTTTATTTTCGATTACTGGACGTTTGTTTCTGTATCGATGGTCGCATTAGTTCCACCTGCTTGTAAATGGGTCGCTGAGGATTTGACATGCTTCTGTTTACTTCGTGTGACATGTATTTGCGGAGACGTTAAAAATCTGCCGTTGAATTACGATGTGAGGCAACCCCGTGTAGGTAGATCTGTCCCAGGTTTTAGTGCCAGGTTGCCAAGTCAGACAGGTGCTGTGCACACATTAGTCATTGGATGGCACCTGTGCTAGAGGGACGCGTGCTTCCCCGAATATCTGTTTCTGCGGACGACATAGTGACTTAATCTTTCAAGTCTTTCAGTGCTTTTGTTGGTGTATTTAAAGTTGTCGAGTCTTTTGAGAAGTTTGTCATTCGTTTATGAAAGGGGACAAGTTGTTGTCTCTTATGCGGTTGCGTTGTGAATAAGTTCGGATGAATGAAAGTTTTTCATCGAATAAAGAACTTGAGTGAAACAAATGCGGTCTTAGGAAAGAAGCGAATACACCAGGATATTGAACTCTGCCTGAACTGACTGGTTCAATACCATATTACGGAAGTGACAGGATATGTTCTTAGTGACTGGCTTGTGTGACCATGTCGATAATGTAGTGGTGGACCCCAGGCATCAAGGAACTTTTTATGGAGGCTTTTGTGCCATTGTGTCACGTTACTAGATTAGCTTTTTACTTTTTTTTAATATATTCCAATTTTGAGAAAAATCTCTAGAATTGATTGGTATTTGTTCTGCATTTTTTAAAATGTGGTTAGCAAATTGAATTTTTTAAATTTTATTTGCATTATAATTTTGATGTATCAGTAGTATCTGAGGGATCTAATTGATCACAATTTGCCTGCCTTCAGTTTATTTACTTATATGGCGTTAAAGACAGCGACAGGTATTTCAGTACCCGTTTATTATTTTTTCCGACATGGTTCAGGGTACCTCGTGTATGTCAGCTATTCATTTTCCACACACACACACACAGAAAGAGAGAGAGAGAGAGAGAGACGAGAGAGAGAGAGAGAGACGAGAGAGAGAGAGAGAGAGAGAGAGAGAGAGAGAGAGAACGTAGAGTTTTAAGCGTTTTGTGTGACGTAACAGAATTGATTTTATCAATCCATAATTAATTGGTTATCATGCTCGGCCACGCCGGTGGCTTTACAACAAAGCAGCTTTCAACGATTGTCAGCTGTAGTTGTACATGCACAAGCAAACAAACGCGTGCACACACATAATTATATAGCTATATATATATTATATATATATATATATATATATATATATATATTATATATATATATATATACTGGCAAGAAGGGTTGAAGCAAGACTGTGTGCAGTTGCATACACCTACTTTCAATTTGCAGGAATACAGGTGTGTGATATGATGCTAATGATAGTTTGCGTATTGATTTTTTTTTTATTCAACATATCACATTTCCGAACGTGGTGTTGGTTTAACCACAAAGTGTCGAAAGTTTTTCGTAAAAACACTTTTGATTCATTTACCTTTCGACAGTGCCAGATGGTCACATTGAAACTTCTGATTTTTTTTTTTTAATACTCGGTTTATATCTCTCTCTCTCTCTCTCTCTCCTCTCTCTCTCTCTCTCTCTCTCTCTCTCTCTCTCTCTCTCTCTCATTTTATCTGTCGACCTAATTGATCAACGTTCCCTAATCCCTTCATCGAAACTGTTCTCATAAGTAGTTCCATCAAGTATCGATTGCATCAGTTTCTGGAAACTTACCTTAAGTTTGTGGAAGTAATGCTGGAGCATTGTAGTTTCCGAATAGAACTATATTGATGGAGCAATTATATATATATATATATATATAATATATATATATATACATATATATATATATATATATATATATATATATATATATATATATTGTGTGTGTGTGTAACTGAATCACGAAAATATGGAACGTGATGACGTGATGAATATGTAGATAAAGACAAAATCTACGAAGGAAATAAATATATATATATTCATATTTATAATATATATTTATATATGTATACACACGCATATATATATAATATATATATATATATATATATATATATATATATATATATATATATTATATATATTATATATGTGTGCGCGTGTATGTGTATTGAACAGAAGTAATTTGTGTGACGATATACACGATGTACACCTTCACCAGGAAGATCTTCCAAAACTTTCTGGCGCATTGATGACTAACACGGAGTGACATGTAGAGAGATATAGTCTGTTGATTGCTTTGTTTACAATGGGTTAATTTGCGAGGAAAAGGCGGGTAGGTATAGGTGGCAGGAAGCGCTCACTGACCCGCCCTGCACAGGATCACAGTGGTTTCCAACTCTATACAATTTAGCGCTTCTCTCTAGTCGAGATTTGGGATGTTGGGATTATTACAAAATGTTGTTAGCTTGTAACGCAAGGTATAGCGTAGAGAAGGGTTTGATGTTATATATACTGTAGCCTTTTCAGCACTGTTTGTTTGTTTGTATGGTGTTTTGACGTTGCATGGAATCAGTGGTTATTCAGCAACGGGACCAACGGCTTTACGTGACTTCCGAACCACGTCGAGAGTGGACTTCTGTCACCAGAAATACACATCTCTAACCCCTCAGTGGAATGCCCGAAATCGAACTCGCTGCCACTGAGGCGCTACCCTATTTTCTCTGTCTCTCTTTGTAACTTGGCCTTGGGATCTTTATATCTCAGTATTTTTAATGCCTACATGTGATGGAGATACCACAAGGCTTGAATTGCATGGCAAAACTAATGTTATAAACTTTAAGATTTGTGTCTCTCTCAATTTGAGGAAGAATTAATAATTTTTACAACAAACTTTTTAGTCGGCTGAATTGAATTCGTGGAGCTTTTCATAAAGGCTGTTATGATATAGAGCGAGTCTTCACATCGAATTCAGAATTGGGATTTTTCACATTTACGAATGGGACGTTGGTCTCACGTTGTCTTCAGACCCCTCTTACTATTGAGAACAACAGCAAGAGCAAAAAGTAACATCATTATTATCAGCAATGGGATTCCTGTGCAAATTTATCGTGAGTTACCTGCTTTCGCAAAAACAGTGATAACTGCAATACCAATATATGATTGGATTCTTCTTGAAATCTTCCCCGATTGCTTTAGTACGAAATACGAATCATAAAGTTTAATTGTGTAATGGGTATCTTTAGGTTTTCTATTACTACTGGGTTAAACTGTGTTAAACGTCTGGCAATTCCTTTATGGTCTCCCTGATGACTGCATGAATATAAATCTTACGTATAGTATTCGGTCGCACGAAACTTTATATTATTTGGTACTGTGTAGTCAATAAATGAAGGAATTTATGACAAGAAACTAGATGCCACCGTTGACTATTATTTTTGGTGCAATATTCTCAGGCCATAAAAGAATTTCTTTCTGATGTCTGGCTATCTTCTGTAGGCAGATGTTGAGTCATTTGTCGTTACAATGTCGACTGACACCAAATATTATCACTTGATTCAGTGTGAAGTTGCATTGCCATGGCTCATACTCAGCTCTTTATGCAGTGTGGGTGCTAACCCTACATTGCCTCTACAGGTTTGGAGATTTAAGTTCCAAAGCCCCTACATCTTCTGATGTGAGCCGAAAGATATTGACAATTTGACCATAATAAAGAAATCTTGATTGATTATTTTTAAATTTTTGTAAGTATACCCTGGTATCTATCAGTTGTGTGTGTCTTCATGTGTTTTAATGACTATTTCAATGGTAAAAGCCGCAGTATGGCGGAAATATCCGGGTCAATTTTCAGTATGGAATATGATTGGATATTTAGAATTACTTCATCAGTTCTTGAATGTTGTTATTAATTTGTGATTGCTTATTTTTGTATTAATTTCTTCATTAAGATTAGCCTGACTAACCTTTTCCATTAATCACACACACACAAAATTATTAGGTAACTTACTTTCATTTAAAGTTGAACTAAACAGTTTTGACTTTGAAATATTCAATGTTATGATGAGACGCGTTACTCTGTGGCCTTTAATGTTTTGGAAATGAATTCTTCTATGGATCTTTTACTTTTAGCCTTTGTTGCAACCAGATGTATCGATTTGAAAGGCCGCGGTGTTTTATTGTTCCGGGAAAAAGATGTCTTTTGTTTTATGCTTAAAAATTTTCCTTTGTATGGATTGGCTGTTTTCCGCTTGTTAAAGTAAAGTCTAGATCCAAGGTTCATATAGAGCTGGATTTGGTTTGTGAGAATGATTGGACGGTTATTTCGATTTTGTTCTCTTTTTCTTTATCAAGCTTTGCTTAGTGAATCGGAAAATATTCCTGTTATACAGATCTGTCGTACCTTTCATAAAGGACCGAATACAAACAAAAGTTTTGTATATTTAAAAAAAAAACTCTGGTGAACCTGACCATGACGGTATCAGGAGCAAGTTCTCGGATGGAAAGTGGCCAGGCTGGTAATCTTGAGGAATGTTGGAGGGTAAGCCAGGCAGATGGGGTTCATGTAGGGTTTGCGATAAACACTGCGAATTCCTTCTCAACAGAACGCAGGGTTTTAGCTGCAGATTTAAGGAGACGTGAGCTATGTGTTGTTATTGAAAAAAGACTTTCAATATATTAAATAGCTTTATAAGGCACTCGGTAATGGCTTTAGCTGTCGTTGAACAAGTGCCTTTGTGTACGGAGTGATTTACAGCGGCCTAGTTGTAGGCCTAATATGATTTTGGTAAACTCATCCAAAAAGATTTCCGTTGTGAGAAATTCTAAAGGTAATGAATGCTGTTGGGTGATCATGTTAAGTATTTATAAATAACAGAGCGAGCTTAACCACTGTCGGTTTAGTGTTTTGAATTCCGAATAGATTGGGTTGTATTAGTAAAGATTATCTCTCTCTCTCTCTCTCTCTCTCTCTCTCCGTTGCTGTCGTCTCCCAACGTTCGATATCTTCCTGAACAGCGGATACTGCCATCCGGTACTAAATAAATTCAGGATGTGACGTCATAGATTGGCGTTCTGTCATCTTAAGAACGATGTGAATAGCCTGTCTATTAAAAAATTATCATTCCAATGAGGAAAATAAAACTTATATTCAAGTATTTAAAAAAAACTTAATGGAGTATTGGTTAGTTAAGCAGTTCAATTAAAATTCTTCTTAGAATGATATTTTTGTATAAACTACTTTCTGCGTGCGTGTAGTTTAATTAATAGAAGCATTATATTTGTAAGTTTATCTGTATTTTACTAATACAACTAAACTTTCATTTTTGAATTATTATCGCAGTGTAGCCAGGAATTGTAGAATTTGGAAAGGTATTTATACAATAATAGTTACTGTTACTTTTTAAGTCTTAGAAAGCCATCAAGAAATTTATACAAAAGCCAAGATGTTACATTATCAACTTTTGTTTTTCCCAACGCCAGCATTATTAAAAAACAGCCTTAGGTTGTCGAATATTCTGGAACGAAATTGTTTTAGAGTTCAGTTGTAAAAAATACTTTGGTTGGATTCGGGAGGGGATTGTCTCTGGATCATTCCTGGGAGGGACGGGACACACCGTAACGCAGATTGGGGAAAATGTGTTGTTGCCTTCGAATTCTATCTGCCCTCTTTTAATCTTGCAAAACGCTGCCTTTCTCTGACCTTATCGTTTGGGTGCGTTGAACGGATTTTCGTTTTGAAGTGGTTCCTCGGAAAAAAAAAAGTTTGATTGGGCCATGTGCTTGTCATTTGTCTGTGTCGTGCTAAAGCCTGTCTGAAGGTTCGGGAGTATTTGAACGTCTGCAGTTAACACTTGTCGCCTGTTCTGTCCTGTGTGTGTGTGTGTGTGTAATCGTTCCAGTTTTACCTTGTACTATTAGAATAGAACTGTTGAATGTATACACATTAGCATTTTACGTATCCAAATTCGATATCTGTTCATTTATCTGTCGAAAGTTTTAAGATTCGTTGGCCTGTTGATTGATAAATTTTTTTTAATAAATTCGTCGACTACGTGTTTATTTCATTGTTAAAAAAAAAGTTATATGTATGTGTGTTTGTATGTATTTGTGTAATTGTTAAAATATTTCAATGTAGCACAAAATTTAGTTAGGGCAATAACGTTAGATTTTTCGCATTCGAACATATTTCACTGTGACAAGTAGTTTACTGAGGTATTGCTTCACTTTCCCTTTGGTAGTGTGATTAGGATCGCTATCTTATCGCGAGGGTATGCGGTCTAATCTAGTCTTTTACAATGACTTCAGTCATTTTTCGCCTTCCTGGCCTGTTACGCATCTTTCCTGTGTGATAATTATGATGAAAATAAACCTGCAACAACAATTATAGAATTATACTCTTGGGAATCGGTAATCGCATCTTGGTTTTCGTTATGGGAACTTGGTCTAAATAATGATTTGTTAACTTTTTGTTGTTCATGATTTCGTTTTGAGGTTTCGAAGTCAACGAAGCTGTAACGGACTAGTACGAGTTGTTATCCATTAACCACCAAGCAGAGTTAAAGAGGAGAGAGCTTTTTTTTTGCAATGTTATTCGTACTCTATATACCTTCTTTATTTGACATTCCTGTGCCGCCAAGGATGCGATACGATTCTTGTAATAAGGAAAACCGTAATAAGGATGTGGAAGTACAAAACGAATTAAAGAATGCCAAGCAGTAAGAAGTCTACCCAGATGTCCTTGGTGGTGTTACAAGGCCGTTGAAGATATGTAATGACGCTCATCTTCACCTCAGCGGAACTCTTCGAATGAAACTTAAGGACTTGTTTATGCAAAATACCATCCCTATTATGATTGTGTACTATTAAGAAAATAGACTTATGAATACGGCCCGTTTCACTTGGATTCACGCTGTACTATTAAATAACTTATAAAATGATTATGAAAACAACGACATAATCACACATCTCCGGTTCAAGATTGTTAAGTTATTTTATATTATCTAATATGCTGGCTGTGTAATTTGGGTGCAAGAGGTGTTCAGTTGACACAATCGATAGCGAGGAATTTTGTGGGTGGCGTCATGCACAGGGGCGGTGACCCTACCCGTTCACACCCAATGACAGCCCTTTGTTTCCAATATTTCGGTACATTTTTCCCTGATGTCTCACAGCGAGAATAGTCATCCTGCAACCTCCTAATGACTGGATAAGCAAAAAATCGCCACGTTGCAATAACGAGTTACCAGTGCATGCATTTTATATATATATATATATATATATATATATATATATATATATATATTATATATATATATATATATATATATATATATATATATATATATATATATATATATATATATATATATATATATATATATATATATATATATATATATATATATATATATATGGGGATGTGTACATGCACTCATGCTCTAGTCTGTTTTGTCATATGAATGAATCAGCACCATGTACAACGGATGAATTTGAAGAACCTACTTTACTAATATTACTCTCTTAACTAGAAGGAAGGTTTTCGTAGTGTAGGCAGACTACTAAGGTAGTCGTTACCTGATGAGAAAAAGGAGGAAATATAAAAATGGTGCTTGATTGATTGATTAATTAACTTGCCATGTCACTGGTCTCCTAAGGGTTTTAGGTGTACAGATATTTCGATTCTATATCTGATGCCACAACCCGAAAACAATTGATTTAATGGCATCGCCAAATTATAGTTTTAAAATTCGGTAAACATGTATTTCCGTTCATAGGTTATTCGTCATCTCTGAAATTTATCATGTTCGAAAGCTGGCAGAGTTATGGGCCGTGCAGGCGCCTCGTTATTATTGAGTGTTTTTTGTTATTCATATTGTATTATAGCCATGAAGATGGGCTTCGAATACTTTAAAGTATTTACAAAAACCGTAATTTCCGGGTAACGTGACGCTCTTCAATTCTTCATTCTTGACGTCGTGGGAGTTTCTTGAACGAAAATCTGATTTCTTCGTTTTGTTTCCATTCTTGCTAATGATTGGAAATTAAATATTTTCCATTCTTGCTAAAGATTAGAAATGGAAACATATTTGATAGTTCTTGTTTGGTATGGTATTTTTCATAAAAGAATCAATAACGAGTTTAATTTCCTTGTGGTGGATGTTCGTTCAGTTCAGTTCTGAATGATCTCCAGGCAGAGTCGGGTTTTGTTATAAGGCAAAGAGGGGATTTCTTTTTGTTGTGCTTTCTCCTTCCGTGTTTTACAGAGAAGGGTTTGCGAAAACGCGTCGTTGGATTTGCTAACCCCGAACCAGGAAATAAATTTTGTGTTCCGTCACGACGTTATATTCGTGTTCGAGGTATGTTTTCGAAACCCACTTCATCTAAGTGGCAGATTAAAGTTTCTAGAAAGGCTACACATCATGTTACCATTCTTCATGTGGAGTTTGTCAATGAAGGTGGAAGATATTCAATATCCAGAGCTAGTATTAAGTCCACAATGACGTCACAACCTGTGGTATCAGCTGTAGAGACTTGTGTCCTGGTAATCAATGACCTGAATTCTTGGACTTCGCAGGATGGACAAGAGCACTAGTTCCACGCTCAGTCACACGTCTCTCTCTCTCTATGTTGCTTGCTTACTGAGTGTTTTTCGCCAGGAACACAAGTCAAAGAAAGTGATGGCTTGTTCAATACTTTCTCTCTGGATCCGTCAGTCGGGATACTTACGTTGCACTGCAAGCCATAAAGAAAGTGACTCGCCCAGCAATCTTTCTCCAACGGAACCGAAGGTTTCATTACACATTTAGTTCTGGAAATTTCGGAAATTTCGCAAAGTTGAAATTTTTTTTGAGAATATTGTAAATATTATTAAATGCAATTCTGAAGTTCTGTCTTTTATATTTACTTCCATATATAGGAAGTTGAATTGCTATAAGTTTGCGTACATTGTCAAATATTCATTTATAATCTAAAGATGTTTAATCAGATAAGTCGAAAGTGCCAGACTACCTGTATATATGCTTCATATGTTTTCCAAACATTTCAGTTTTATATGTAAAATAAAAACTTATAATTTGTTATGTTGTAAAGAAGAGGAAATCTTTATAGTATCAAATTGTTATGCATATTCTCAGATGATTATTTTATGAAAGGTGTCATTTTATAGAATTGTGTTCCAGCTTAGTGAAAAGCTGTCGAGCCGTATAGAAGGTGACGCGCAGGAGCGTTTAAATTTCAGTGTGAGCCCAAATGAGATGTGATAGTAAACCCATATCAGATAAAACATTTGTGGCTTTGGTGATAGTCACATATTTTGATAAGAGCACTGTAACCCGATGTGTCCAGCAGACCGTGTAGTGTTTTAAGCTCTTATTAGACAATTCTGTGAGAATTTGGAAGAGCGCTGCGGTAAATTATTAAAAGTAATAATGAACCAAAATGAAGTGCTTTCAAAATTCTTTTACGTTCAGAAAACTCATGATGTAACATTTAATATGTGAAGTGCAACTCAAACTTAATGCAACGAATCACTGTCAATGAGACAGATATTCTACACTGAATTGTGTGTGATGAGAAGAAGGATATTACCCAGAGATCTCCGAGTTGCTAGTGGCGTTGGGATTGGACCGCTTTAAAAGTCTCTCCAACGAACAATGCGAGTGGATACCTATCAGTTCGATAATGGATAGCAATATGGTGTCAAGTGACACTTATGACTCTGACAAACATTTGATTGACATGGTCAGAAGGACGTGCATTATGAATTAATAGGAGACTATAGGGTGTAAGGGTGATTAGAGGATACATAAGTGTGCGCACGTCTTTTGATAAATGAACAGGATGCTGAAATTTATGACTGCTGGGTTAGTACCATAGAAGTAGTATACGCCAATGCAGTGTTTGATTCTTAATTGTAGGTTGTATTGATACTGTGCATTAATTCTAGGTTATATCGATACTGTATATTTTTCATGGCGATCACTGATGAGGAAATCTTTGAACAGTCGATGCACATTTTAATATCCTCTATATTAATTAAAAACTAGTTTCCTTCAGCCTCTTTAACTGCCGTACACTAGTAGTACGTTTTAATATCATCTACTTTCTTTTAGTAGGTGCCAGTAGTTTTTGATAGTGCGGAATAATCTAACACGTACAATGATCGTAATTGTTGCCATTTATTCTTCCAGTTCTCGCAAGTCCGGGGGCAGCAGCGGCAGTGGGGAGGTGGGTGGAGGCACCCCTCGGCACAAGGGTACAGGGGGCAGCACCCCTAGACATTCCCGAAGAAACCGAGACCCTTCGCGGGACAACAACTCCACACCGGTTTCTGGAACCGAAATCAGCAGCTACGACAACATGATCAGCATGGTGGAGTTTGACCCAGGCCATCGGGAAATGGCAGTTGATGTACCCGAGTCTTTTGTGGCTAGAACCAAGACTCCTCCAAGGTCATTATTAATATTCTATTTTGTCACTGTGATAACTTTAACTGTAGGGTAGTACGGGTTTACTTTTAATGAACTTTTGGGTTTAATTATTTTGGCCTGCAACTCAAAGTTTGTAGTGCATGCATATGCATACTAATAAATAGTGCTTGCCTAGATCCATCATTGAGTACCTAAAAACAGCCCAAGACTTTGTAAACAGGCTGTAATATTCTATCATTTTTTATTTCTTTTATTTGTGATGTGGGCAAACAAAGAATAGGGTTTTAATGTAATTTACAAATGAAATCACTATTGTAGGTATACTGAACTTTTTTTTTTTTTTTTTTTTTTTGCGTGTTTTTTTCTGTCTTCACTTCTCAATTTTTAACTTAGAGCACTAATATTTAAGCAAGTAATGTTTGTAATTATAACAGGCTTTGAAATTTGCTAAAATACTTCAGCACTCCATATCTCTCTTCTATATATTGTTAGATTATTAACAGAATAGACAATAATTCAAAAATTGTCTTTGAATATTTTTTCCAGGAAAACTGCACAAAATTTAAGCTTTGTAAGGATCAGGAATTGCCATTAGGAAGTAGAAATTTATTGTTCTCTGCACGAAGTAAAGTGAACTCTTCTTCTCATTGCAGATATCCCCCACCTAAACCTCAGGGTCAGCCAATCACACCAATTCACAATAACAACAACAACAACAGTAGTAAGAGTAGCAGAAAGGGTGGATCCTCTGGAAGTGCTACACCTCAGAATGGTACCTTACCAAAGGCTGCCTCTCCTCCACGTATTCCAGACCAACCTCAAACCAGATCACCTCAGTTACCTGCTCAGCAGGAGGGACTTATGCAGATGCCTTCCACGCAAGAAGAGATGATCAGAATGAAGAAGTATGAGGTGAGGAAACTGGTAGTATGTCTACTCTTGAAAAATTTACAGTCAATTGGTATCCTTTGGTGTTTGGGATGTTGTCAAGCAGGTTAGAACACAAGTATGAGCGTTAGTAAGGAATGATTCATATTTGTTTGTACATTGAGAATAGAGTAAGGGATTCTGTATTGGTATTCATTGCCTTTGTTAAGCAATCAGGATATTGGTAGCAATTTGTTACCCATATTTCTCAAGTGCTTTCCAATTGGTTTTGTTCAGTTTTAAAAAATTTGCAAAGTAATTCTTCAGTTTTATTCAATATTGGTTACAGTGGGCCTGCTTACAGAATCTGACACACAATTTTAACATGCATTAGGTTTATCTAATGAAGTTGTTTAGCTTGGACTGTTGCCCCTAATACATTTACTATCCACACTGAAATTTGACACATGTTTTCTTTAGCTCACATGTATTGTGACTGAGGCAGTGTATTAATAACTATCACTGCTGCCAAGTAGTTCAAAGCATTCAGTTTAGTTGTCTATATGTTTCCATTTATAACTTCAAGAAGTTTCTCTCCCTTATATTATTATTATTATTGCAGGAGGAACTAAAGCTTCGAAGAGAGCGTGAAGAACAGGAAGCTATGTTAAGATCTTCCTTAAGGTCATCTCAAAAGCTTCAACAGCTGGCATCGCATCCACTCCCGACTGGCGTTGTAAATGAGGGCTTCTCTGGTGAAGAGCAACAGGCTGGAGTTGAATTAAAGGCTGTGGCAGATACACCTAGTAAAGTCATAGGTGAGTTTATTTTCCTCTTCTCAAGCTTTTGCTAATACATATGAGCAGCTGTCTGAAACTTAGAAAGTTGTGTTCCTCAAGAACACCTGTTACTGTATCTTTAGTCAATGTGATAGTGCAGTATAAATGGATCACTTGCTTCTCATGCTTATACTTTTTTTTTATATTCTGTGTATGGATAGATAGAGTAAATGAATCGGACTCCCTGTTAATTCTGGCATCACAGTCAGTTCCTCTAGTAGCAGCAATTAAAATACATGAAGCATGTGTATGCTGTATTGTATGGTCATAGACCTTAAGGGTTACTTATTTCACACACTATTTAATTAATTTCTGAGGCTAGTAATGTTCCAAATAGAGAGAGACTGAGTTCAGAAGTAGCTGTTAATTCAGATAGGTGAACACCAATTTCAGGACTCAATACATTGACTTTGGGGTTGTGACATTTTGAATATGTATTCTGTCCATCCTTTACCAGAATTATATTTCAGTTCTGTTTGGGGTTTTTCAGTTAAATTATAGTGAAGATATCTTATTAAAAATTAAGAGAGAGATGGATGCTTTGGTGCTATTCATTACAGAAATAGTAGAACTCTTGATATTATTAAAAGAAATTCCATGGACTATTTTACAAAATGGATTATGCCTGGAAAACTCCAATTTAAATCTGTTTACTAGTAATATTAAACACTTGATGTTATCCAGTATAGTATACTACTACTACTACAGAATCTCAGGTATTTATTTTTATTAACTGTGAATTTTAATCATAATACCTTTAAGTACATTAACTGTTTACTATATTTAATACAAGTAAGTCTAGTATGCTTGAAAGTATCCACATGCAACTGGAATGGGACTGACCAGTACTTGTCCCTAAATATAAATTTCATACATCTCTTGTTTTAGAAAGGAATAAATTTGAGTTCCATATTTTAATTCAGTATTGGTAGAACACGAGTTTTTGGAAGGCTAAATAACTATAATCTGCATTTTAACAAAATATAGTTTTGGTAGTTTTCTTTAAAAACTAATTGAACTCATACATGTTGTATTGAAGTTATTCCCTTTTAGAGCTCCTTGAATTTATCATTCCTATTTGTATGACCATTTTGGATAGCTTATATCATACCCACCTTTAACATAAAGCAGGTGAAACATTGTTCCACTGTTTTGTGACTGTTTTGTGAAGAATATCGACTTATGTCTAAATCTGTTCACTGTATTTTATTCTAGACGTTTTACTGATAAGTGATTGAAAAATGATTATACTGAAAGGAAATTGGTATACAGTCTAATCAATTTTATTTGTATAATGTACCTGTATAAAGTATGTTTTTTTTGGGGGGTCAGAGTTTCCTTCTGATTGATACTGTCACCAGTTTCAATAATTTTCGTGGCTTAAATTTTAGCATTCTTAATTTAAGATTTTATGTAATAAAACTGGTTTACTGTTACTTTTAGTATACAGAGTTCTTAATTTTTTTTTTTTTCTTGAATGATGATGTAAGTTCGACTGAATTTCAGGAATATTTGCCTGTAATGTCTGCATTTCAAAATCTCATCTTTAATGATCCTTCATGTCTTTAGATTTACTTTTAAATGAACTTATTATGCACTTTATGTGAACACCAAAGTTTTGTGCAGCAGTAACATAACTTATTGATATTCCAGGTATCAATGAACTTATACAATCACTACAAAGAATACAAACTGTGCTCAAGTCAAATGGTCACCGAATTAGTGAAGATGTGACGCTTGTAGCTCAACTCTTAACTAATCCAGAGTTCCAGAAGGTGCTTGCAGTACACAATAAGGTGCAGGAAACATGGTGTTTGAATAGACCTCCAACACCAGTTACAGACAATGCTCAGGAACTCTTAGCTGAGGTAAGAATAACATATTTTGAAGCAGTTTCTTTCCTATTTCTTTCCTATTAAAAAATACAGAAATATACATTGTTATATGTAATTGCTGATGAATAGTTTTTATCAGACTACTACGGTATTTAGGACATGACATACCGTTAAGGGTAGTTTTTCATTTGTGTGTCTTATTTTTAATACAGAGTTTGCAAGAGCTTCAAGAATACTCAGTACCTGAAGCTGCTGAATTAATAGACATACTCAACAAATACTCGATGGAAGGTCTCTTGTATGCCCATGACCGAATTGCAGAACGAGAGCCCTTACCCGTCGGGAATGTACCAGAGGAGGAGACAGTAGACAGAACGTCACATTATCCAGAAGACAGTGTGAAGATTGTTCGAATAGATAAAACAAATGAACCTTTGGTAAGTGTTCGAATAGATAAAACAAATGAACCTTTGGTAAGTATTGTGTACGATTGATTAAATGTGTTTTTGGGCAACATTTGATTACAGTAAGCTTTACCATGAAGTTGATCGATGTTGTTACATATGAGACAGAAAGTAGTAAAGTAACGTGGGGTTATCAGATACTGTGATTGCCAGGGTCAAAGACACTGAACAGAAAGTAGGAAAGTCAGTTTGAAGTAGAATACAGTGTAATGTTTCTCTCATAGGTTTGAAGGAAATGCTCAAGCTTCCATAAACAATAGCTTTTTAGTGTAACCCTTCACAATTTGGTGTTGCCCTGAAATACATAATGTTACCACCATCAAACAAAATAGGAGGCATGAGGAAACTTTATCCTTTTTTACACTGCAATTTTAACAAATAGTAATTGTCATCCTGTTTCCTGGAGAAATGGTCATCGATTTATAGGTATAATGCAAATCAAGATCTTAAGCTCCAAAGTAAATAAACAACCACACATATAGTGGTTATTGTACCAGGATCTGTACCGTATGTGAAATGAAAGTCCTTTCAAAGCTAATTGCTGGAAAATAATTAAATATAAAGTTTTTTTTCTTTTTTCCTTTTTGTTTTGGCAGTGTATCTAACATGATGACCTATTTTACCATTTTTTTCATGTTATTGAAAGTGCATTGAGATTAAATGCAGAAATGTATAGCTTTGCATGAAATAAAGTTTGACAAGCTTGTTTAGCATGGAAACAATTGAAAAAAATTGTTTAAAGACATATTCCAGAACATTGTATTTTGTGATGCAACTTTTTTGATATGGTAACTGTTCTTTAAGTTCATTTGAAATTATAATTACAAATGGATTAGTGTAGAAATGTAATGTGGAATCAATTTTATTTTGCTTTGTTGCCATCGTACAAGTAATTGTTCTTAAGCATATCACATCCAACTAAAAATGGCTGTAAAATATCTCACTTTTACTTTCAGGGTGCTACAATTAGAAATGAAGGTGATTCTGTGATTATTGGCCGTATTGTTAAAGGTGGTGCAGCAGAGAAATCTGGTCTCCTCCATGAGGGTGATGAAATATTGGAAGTCAATGGTGTTGAAGTTAGGGGCAAGTCTGTCAATGATATATGCGACATGCTCGCAGGTATGTGAACTGACCAATTATGAACATTCTTTTTATAGAGAAGCATTCCCACCAGCATTGATAACCATAGTCATTTTCATGCCATAGTAAACAAATCAACAAAACCTATCCCTAGGGTTGAGGATTTGTTATAAACTGTACAGTGGAACAAAAATAATTTTGAGCACTGAATTATCCTATTACTGCTTTACAGTGTAGTCTTTAAAACCTATTCTCTTAGTATTTTTGGTTATCTAATATATTGCAGAAACTAAAATTATTCTATTTTCAGGCATGACTGGCACTCTTACTTTCATCATCATTCCTTGTGGAACTCAAGCACCACCACCTCGCCCACCAATTGCTCAGACTATGCATGTTAAGGCACATTTTGACTATGACCCTGAGGAAGACTTGTACATACCTTGCAGGTGGGTGAAACTATATTTTCTGTGGGATTGTCATGTGGAATATTAAAGTTCCATGAAATATAAGTTCCAAAAAGAAACTACCGAAAGATTCACCTTCTTGCATGTTAAGAAGGTACACAGGATAATCTTGTGAATTATGATAAGCTATAAATATAATTTGGTCTGTAACTGTACTTCACTCTTGAGTAAAAGTTATACAGATTGCCTAATCTGCATCTGAAACGTAAGTGACTGTTTTGATGTCATAATATTTATCCAAGATTGAAATTTAGCTCTCAGATTTGAGGCTCTGTTGTTTCCCTACTCAACAAGATTGAAAATTTAGGCTGCTTTTAAAATCTCTCTATACCCTTTTTCTATCAGCCATAAGGTGGCCTTACTATTTCTGGTTACATTACTTCAATCATGGGATTATTGAGCTAAAAGGGAGAATTTCTTCTCCTGGCCAGTTTTTGTATCTCCTGCCAAACCACCACCATACCCCCCCAAATGCTCTATGAGGGTAGCAGTTTGCCATAGTTTCCTTCTACTGCCATGTTTTGAAATTCTCTCCTGGCTTCAGTTCTCATGATTTGGGTCTGTCACCTCATTCATTTTGCTACATAATTTTTTAGGTTTACTGCAAGGGTGTTGATAAGTACAGTTATATTGATATAAGACTACTGGAATTTTTTATCAATACAGTACTGAATGGTTTTCTTTGAAATTTGCAGGGAACTAGGAATGAGTTTCCAGAAAGGAGATATTTTGCATGTGATATCTCAGAGTGACCCTAATTGGTGGCAAGCATACAGAGATGGTGAAGAGGACCAAACACTTGCAGGCCTTATTCCTTCTAAGACCTTCCAGCAACAGTAAGTAATAAGAAAGTTTTGGTAAACTTTCCTTTGGCTTCTAAGCTTAAATTATAACAACTACACAGACCAAAAAATTGTTTCAAATGAATGCATTTCAGTCATGTTGAGAGTAATACTTTTTATATAAAACATTTCTGTGATTATTTTTTAGAATGGGGTAATTATAAAGTTTAGCAAAGTTTTCAGTTACTGCTTCCTGTTATAAAAGATTTTAAATCTGTGAAAATTGATAACATTTTGTATAAAACAATATTTGTAAATTTTATGGATTCTGTGGGAGGTCATCCATGTTCATCAAATTAAAGTGTTTTTGGTCCTTGTAGCACTTCATAATGTGGAAAATGACTTTATGTTGCATGACTTATTCTTACTCTATTATTTATTCTATAATGTTAGAAATTAAATAACTGACCTTTACTCTGAAAAAGGGAATGTTTGTAATAACACTAGAATTATTAATGAAAATATTTCAAAAGTGCTGACGTTTATTGTCAAACCAGTATACTCTGGTAACCTGTCAGTTTTGCCAGTTTTCTTTATAAGCCTTTAGAAATTTGTGGGTCTTATTTCAAGTACACTTGGCTTTTTTTTACTCGCAGCCGGGAAGCAATGAGACAAACTGTAGTCGGCGATAACAACAACAAAGAGAAAACAAAGAAAGGAAAACTTTTATGTGCCAAAAAGCATCAGAAGAAAAAGAAGAAGAAAATGTTATATCCTAACTATAATGAAGGTTAGTAATGCATTTAATAGTTTGGAAAATTTTATTTTTAACAATTCTATGTTGAATAATACAAGATGTCACATATCTTCTATTATTCATGATGCAGACTCTTTAGATGCATGCAAGTTTTTTTCAAGAACTTATTTTTCATATAGGTTTTCAAGCATGGATCTTTTAGATGCATGTGCAGTATAATTTTTTCCTTAATTTTTATATAGGTTTTCTTGCATGGAGCTTCACGTATCCCATATTTCTTCTTTCTAAAGAAATATGCTTGTTTCATCACAACCCCATTACATATTGGCCTATATTGAGGTCCTACAATGTTCCCAGGATCACTGGTCTTTCTATGTCTGCCCCCTATGGATTACATTTTTTTTTATTAAAGAATGTATCTCAAGTACATTAGTGCATCAGTCCAGTTTTAGATTGTGTATAATAGAGATTTTATTTTATGATGTTCACTAGGTAATGGGTCCTTAACTAGTTGGTGCATGGGAGCAAATTCCTGTTCACTTCAATAATTTTCTTTTACCCTTTTATTTTCTGTAATGCAGTGAAGAGCAAGCATCTTATGAATGGTATGTTATAGTTTTCTCTTTATGGGTTAGACATGAAATGAGTTCTCTGCACTCTGTACTAAGATTCTAAGATTCTTTGACTGACTTTTCAAGTCTTGGTGGTTTATCTTCTGATATTTGAAGTTTTTTTTTATATGCTTTTATTTCTCCAAATATATTCTATTTACTTCCATCTCGGTTTTTGGTTTTCTGAAAAGAAAACTACTGTGCCGGCTTTGTCCATCTGTCCGCACTCTTCCTTTCTGCCCTCAGATCTCAAGAACTACTGAAGCTAGAGGACTGCACATTGGTGTGTTGATCATCCACCCTCCAGCTATCAAATATAAAATGCAACCCTCTAGCCTCGATAGTTTTTATTTTAGTTTAAAGTTAGCATTAATTGTGCATCTGGGAACGATATAGGCCAGGGCACCACCGGGCTGTGGTTAAAGTTTCCTGGACCATGGCTCGTGCAAGCATTATACCAAGACCACTGAAAGACATAATTGTTTTTGATGGCCTTGATTATGTGATGTACAGAGAATTCGATTGCGCTGAAGACACTTCAGCACATATTTTACTTGTATATTTGTATAACCAATCATTTTACATTTCCTTGAAATCTTTCGTAGCATCAGAGAAGGACAATGAGGAAATTGGAGTGAAGAAGGGTGAGCGATATTTTTATTGCTTGGGTATGATTCAAAGACCAATGTAGGCACAGAGAGGAAGTGCTTTAATGGAATGGCTTTGAAGGGAACATTGGAAAAATGAATCATATACTATAATGTAAAACTAACAAAGCTGTTGTGAAATTACTGCAACTCATTTACATAAATAATGGTGTAGGTAATTTATGCATGTTACTTAGTTTATTATGTTTCCAGAATAACAAATGTTCTATTTCTTTTAAGATCTGCCCATCTGTCAAAACAGCTTGTGAGCATCGATTGTGACACCATCTGTTACATTTGGTGAATAGTACTGAGCTCACATCCACACCTTTCTGACAACCACCATATGGCATTCCTTACTGAACTTTGCCTGTGCCTCCTTTCTAGTCACCATTAGCAAGTTTATTTTAACTCATGTCCTATCCATCACTCTTTTCCATCTTTTCAACATTTCCACCACCTCTTCCTCAAATTCTACTGCTAACACGAGGTCATCTGCATGAAGTAGCTCTTAGGGAACCCTTTTTGGCACAACTATGTAGCTCCTTCTATTCCTACAATAAATAGCAAAGGGCTCAGCATTTGTCCTTGATGGACACACATTTACATCAGATTTTTGCAGTACACCTGCCACCTTTAGCTTGATGACTTATTTAATTATCCTGGTACTTTGTCAAAATTCATTTCAAGATCTGCAAATATGTAGTAAAATATTTCTCTAGATGATACTTGTCCCATAGTTGCTTCTTTTGTTAACCTCTGGCATGAAGCCAAACTCACAATTATCAGTTGTAACAATTTCCTCAGCCTCTTTCAAATGACTTTTTTTGTATTTTCAAGTCATGATGAAGTAATGGCCAACAGTAGGCAAAATTTCTGTTGTTGCTTCAGTTTGCTTTTGGTAAATTTGTTGTATTCTATTTTCCAAGCAATAATAAATGGATTAATTTTCTGTAGGTAAGCTTGTCCCTTTATTTTAACATTAACACATTTTCCATAATTTTTGCTGTTTATTAGTATCCATTATGTCTTACTATCTGGTTTTTCCAGTAGCATCCAGGTTTATTTCTTCTGTTACTGTCACTTTTTCAGTATAACTGAAAGAGTAGTAGTTAGTAATTGTTCCACTATGAAAAATTTGTTTTCTAATACTGGCTTTTCAATACTTATCTTTTGGGTTTTGCTAGGTCTTTGATATATTCAGTTTGAATGAGTATTTTCATGGAATTTGCCATGCCCTTGGTTCTTGCTAGGTCTTTTGATATATTTAGTTTGAACGAATATTTTCATGGAATTTACTATGACCTAGTATACTTATCCATGCAAAGCCTGTCATATTTTTAAGTCCTTCCTCAACAGAGACTTTTCAACTTGCAGTTCCAGCCACAGCCACCTGTGCCATTTGCTTGATGCCTAGTTGCTTATTCAAGGTGCTGAGTCAGTGGGTTCCAATATGAAGGGGTCTGCTGTCTCTGCTTCAGAATCTTTGGTTTACAAGTTAGCAATAATGTCTGTCATGAATTTATCATGATGACTTATAAAGATTGGCAGAGTGAAAATCATTCGCTCAGCCTATATTGTGGCCAGTGTTGCAAGCCAAGCAGATGGCACCTACTAATAAGAGGTGAACCTGACAGGTCTTAAGAATGCAAACTACCTAGGAGTTGCTTCAAGTTGTATGTCCAACTGCAGTACCAGTTTGATACCCCAAAACCAACCACAACTGCTGTGTTCCCCTTGCTTGAGAATGATCACGTTTCATGCATGGTACAGCCTGGTTCTACCTGTATGCAGGTATAAAACCCACTCCACCTCTGTTGTGATTGCGGATCAGCCTGCCCAATTCCATGGTAGTGTGCAAGCTTGCGCTTTGCCTACTGACTGGCTTACTTGTTCTTCCTCTGCCATTGCTCTTCCAGTGGATATGACCATTACTGGTGTGGATTCATGTTTGGTTTGGTGTAAGAAGACTTTTTAAAAATTGTTGTAGTTTCCCTTCTAATCAGGACCACTTCTCAAATGTCAGCAGACTTGTGCCTGCAGCTTTTTAAATGTAGAAGCTTCAGTATCTCTAATACCAACTTCAACTTGCTTATAATTTCCAGACTTCAGACATAGTTCATGAGGAGTTCCATCCTTACTTTAACAAAATGAATGGGAGTGGGGTCACATCCTCAACTATTAGAGCAAGGTCTCTTATCAGCAGTCACTGAGATCTTGGACATCATCACCATGGACATCTTCTTTCATCGGTGATTATGGCCACACGTATCACTACTGATATGGTTAATGGTTGTGGTTGAGTGAGGACTGGGATATTTAGTTTGACATTAACAAGGAGGAAGCTGACCATGGGTGTTCACCCTTACATGGAACTCCCAAAAATTATTCTTCACCATTCCAAGGAAGAATCACACAAGTGGAACCCTTCATGCTTTGTGCCTTTTATGATAATGGTTAGATAAAGTATCTGCTTCAATTTTTTTCATCTAGTGCAGGTAAATGTTTGCCAGACCTCTTTGCCAGGGACTGCAACTTTACATACAAGGCAGTTATCAGTGTCTACTGGAAATGTACTTAAATCTCACTGAAAAATGCTCATGGCTTTTTAGAGCAACTGAAGTATGAATGACAACAAGAGTGTTAACTTCTTATTCTTAAACTTCATCACTGATATAAACCACAACCATATGCAGGGGTATATGGAATTGTGAGAGGTATGTCCTGTCTTTAGCAACTCGCTACTTTTTTGCTACAGGGCAGCAGCCACACATATAAGACAAAGGACTGTTTCACTATTGTCAGTGAAAGGCATAGTTTAGCATACTCACCTTCGCCGTCTCTGTTTTCTTCACGATGAATGTGATGGTTACTATTAGTGCTAAGTGACCTAATAATGTTAGATGGTGTCTTGGGTCAAAATGATGTTAAAACATAATTATGTCTCCTAGCAAAGATGCAGAATGTGATAATAGAATAAGGGAGTTGATTACATTGTTGACACCCAACGTAACTTATCACATAGATGCACAACAGAAAAATCTAACGGCCAGTTGTATCTTTACTTTTGTAGTCTTGACACCAGAGACTCTGTAATAACTGAGGAGTTCTTTTCATTCATCATGAATAAAATTTGTTCAAGTTCAGCAGACTCATTTCTGCTTTGAGAAGAGATATGGCAAATGGTGGAGCCCATTTGTATTTGAAGAGGAGGATGTGAGGATGATATTTCCCCTTTAGAGGTTCATATACTGGTAATGACTTGTCACCTGGAATTCAGGGCATCAAAGTCACAAGAATAGAACCATAAGTTATTAAGTAGTTTTACCAGACCACTTAGCTAATTTATTTAGCTTTTAGTAGTTCTCAATTCACCATTGAATCCCATATCTAGAGAAAAGTCCTCTTTCCATTCATGTCACAGTTGGTGAGAGATCACAACAATTCTCCTGGTTCTTTATATGATTACCAGACCATAAAACTTAAGGCAGTAGAACATTTGAATTGATAACTTTCACAGTCAGATGATGCAAGTTTGTGTAGCATACCATCTGTCCTTCAGGATACACAAGTGGTGTTTGTGTGATGACCTGCCAAGAATTTCAGCTTTCTGGGAATTTGTCCAGTTTCAAGTATATTGTATTTAATCTGGAGATTGCACCACAATTGAATTTCATGGGCATGCAGAAAATTTGCATAAAAATTGAAATCACTGGGTAAACATACCCGAAGGTCCAGGGGGTACATGCAAAGTGAGACTACATTCTTTTGTTGGATAGACAAAAGACTGGCATCTCTGGAACATTGTTGAACTGTAATAGGCATATATATGATTTAATAGATTTGTATGAAGCCCCAACTTAAAAACTGGATTCAAAAGTAAGCTAAGTGATGCATTTATAAAAATCAAACCTTCAACTAAGCTTAAAATTACTTGCCAGCAGTATAGGTATCAAAACATCTTGGTGTTTTTCCAACATGATTTAATATGTAATTACATTTTTTTCCTGTATGGCATTGCATATTATTTTCAAAATCAACAATTCATAATATTTAAAAGTTAAGTTTCTTAACTGTATCCCAAAGAAAATTCCTACTCCTTGTTTTCCTTCCTGAAGAGTTTCATACATTTTTCACTCATTCTTAGTATACCTTTAGACATGTTTTTTCAATTATAACCATACATTTCGTATTACGTATATTTAATGAGATATAGAAAAAAATTTAATTTTGATGTTCAAGAAAGAACAGCAAAATATTTGTTTTTTAAATTTTTCGTAGTTATCTTAAACTTTATTCAAAATTTTGACAGTACTGTATATGAATATGCAATAATAATAAGTTCCTTAGGTCTAAAAATATTGTTTTTAAGTGTTCTGCCTTTAAATATGAGATTAATTATGAAACCGTATTTTTTGTAGTCATTATTCTCATGGCAGGATGTTGGATCAGTGACTAATAAAGAAATAAACCTTTTTCATCCTGTCACAATTATTATTTTATTAATTAAAGAGCAGATTTTCCTAACTGAACCTGGATGCCTAACATAAACCAAGTGAAATCGCAACATGTTACACATTGTTTTGGTTGATTTGCTTATCCTTTGTAGTGATGATAATCCCATTTTTAAGTCCCTGCTAGGCTTATAGATTTAATGAAATATAAACTTGCTTTTTTGATGGCTTCTTTTCATGAACAAGTTTATTAACAAGTCTAAGCAGTATATAACCCAAGTGGAAACATAAACCCTTCCTAAATACTGGCAGTTTCAAAATATGTATTAACTGCACTCCATAGCTGCCAATCATCTTTGAAGTAGAATATTTATACGTCACTGATAAGCACACTTTTCATTTATGTCCATGGGTGATGGGCGACATGTATAATCCCATCCAATCATAATTCATTATAGTCTCATGAAATACAAATTAAGCTCCTCTTAATTTTTGCAGTAAAAATGTATTTTCTTCATTTTGTAAAATTGCAGGTTTCTATGAGGTGCAGGGTAGCGTTAATTTCGTTTTGTTTGTTTCTGTGAATTTTTGCAAAGTACTTTTGTTAACTTAGTATTTTAGTGGAGACCTATTAGTGAAAGTCATCAGTTTTGGGTTTACATACATTGTTTTGGTAATCCAAATTGTCATGTTTAAATATGAGTTGCTGTAGTTAAATGCATGAGAGCCTCATATACAGTTTGTTATTTATAGCTTTAAGTTTAGTTTAATACACAGTAACTTCTGGATTTTAGTGTTATAGATTTTTTGTAATGTTATTTATTAGTGCACTTGCATTAACTAAAATGTTATGGTAGTTCACCAGTTTAAAGCTTTTAGTGGTTATTATATCAATCGTTAAGCATGATTGTGTGAGATGTTGTGTCCACTTTTAATCACATTAAAATTGTTGTAAGTACTAGGAGTTAAAATCTTGAAATGGGAGTTCATTAGTGGCATTCTGAATAATACATGCACAGTATTTTTACAATTAACCTGCCTGCTCTTTTGTTGCTCAGCACGGAGCAACTCTCCTCTTCCTATCCCAGGAAGGGGTGGACCTGGTACTGACATCTATAATGAAAATGAAAATTCTGGAACTAATCCCACAAGAAGTAGGGTTTTAACACTGAGGCTTGCTTTGCCAGCATGTCGATGTGTTAAAGGCAGCACACGGAGACGATCCAGCTCAATGTCTGATCTTGATATTGGTATGATGTATGGTAGTCCTCATCTTAATGCAAGCTTATAAAAGCTTTGTGTTGCTGTAATGTCTGTATTCGTCATGTTTAAGCAGTATTTTTACCATTATTTACCCCTTTTGTTATTGTTTGACACATGCCAATAATGATACTGTACTTTGTTTGCGTAATCAGAAGCAGGTTTTAACCCAATAGTAGTTTGCTTTGTTTTTATCATTTTTGTATTGTGTGAAGAAAGTATGACTTCACTGTTCATGTTTCCTCTGTATTAAGTTTTGTTTTCAGTGTCTGTGTAACAGGATTTTCTCCCTTTAATTTTGACAGTTTAGGGCTCTTTTAGTTTGCAGTAGTGATATCGCTATCAAATAAGTTTTCTTATTGTAGATTAGCTTGTGGTAAAGCTTTTGAAGTATCCTTGTACAGATTTCAGCCAGTTGTGTCGCTCATATAAGTTTACATTATGTTATACATGTACATTCCAAATACAGTAGTCATAGTGAAGTCATGCTTCTGCTTTGATGTTTGAAAATTGTGTGTCCTCATGACTAATGATAGCACTGCTACAGTTTTTTGGTGCACAGATGATGACTGTTCAAGAATTGTGTTTGAATTATTTTACTCCATAAACTTATATCAAAGTTCTCAGTTTTGCCTTTGAATAACTTGACACTGTTCTATTTATTTTTCAGATTTTGATTCTGAAGAAATTCTCACTTATGAAGAAGTAGCACTGTACTACCCTCGCACCAACAGAAAGAGACCAATAGTTTTAATTGGGCCTCCAAATATTGGACGACATGAGCTAAGGCAAAAGCTTATGGAGGACAGGGAAAGATTTGCAGCTGCTATTCCACGTAAGAAAAATACTTCTTTACAGATGTTGCAGTTTAATAATATACGTATAAATGTTTTCTGGACTTAGTGAACTTAATTAGTAATTTTTTGTTAACCTGCACAAAAATTTTCAAAAACTGAATAAAATATTTTATAAAGAGCCAATTTCATGAATGTTATGTATTTTTAAACAAAAGTTAATCTGTAAGTTCCCTTTTGTGCTTTACAGACACATCTCGCGCGCGAAGAGAAACGGAGGTGGATGGTCAAGATTATCATTTCATTTCTCGGGCACAATTTGAATCTGATATTCTTGCACGCAAATTTGTTGAGCATGGAGAATATGAAAAAGCCTATTATGGGACCAGTATAGCAGCTATAAGAGCAGTGGTTAACTCAGAAAAGATCTGTGTCCTCAATCTTCACCCCTTATCTCTAAAGATTCTCAAAAGTTCGGACCTTAAGCCTTTTGTTGTGTTTGTTGCTCCTCCATCATTGGAAAAATTACGACAAAAGAAAATAAAGATGGGAGAACCAGTAAAGGTGAGTAAAAGTTCTTTAAAGTTCTATAAATAAAATCTTGTGTACTACAATTAAATATTATAATTAGTAGTACCAACTATTTATTTGTGTCTTTGTGGTAATGAGAGAAATGCATCTAAATACATTTTCAAAACTTGTTACTGTAATACAATACAGTGTGGAAATTTCTGAGATTAAATTTATTGAAAGTTTCCTTTATTTTTATCCAGGATGAAGAGCTGAAGGAAACTATAGAGAAGGCTCATGAAATGGAAGAGCAATATGGCCACTACTTTGATCTGATCATCATAAATCAGGATGTTGATCGTGCATACCATCAGCTGTTGCAAGAAATAAATAGTCTTGAACGTGAACCACAGTGGGTTCCAGCGGCGTGGCTTGCACATGATCAGTGAAAGGTAAGACATTTTTAAAACATGCCATGTGACATATGTTGTCTTTTTACTTATTTTTGCTAGGAATATATGTATTTTGTATGTTTTTCACTTGATTTCTTTATAAGCAAATTCTATTAGCAAGAAAATAATCATTAACTTGCAAGTACAAAAGTCCACCAAGTTGAGGTGTTACTACCTTTAGTTCTAAGCTAAAATCTGGTCAGATTCTCTCAACTTAGTGAACCATCCGTTTCAAATTTTGAAGAAATGCGTGAAGAGTTAGTTGGTGTACACAAATAGGACTTGTTACTTAGTTTTACAACTGATTGGCTTTTGAAATACAATAGTACAACATTGGGATGTAGTAAATCATATTGCTGTTATTTTACCTCCCACCAGTAAAATAAAATCTTGGTCTTAATGGTGATTCAAAAGAATTGGTAAGCTGTGGCAGCAGTGAGGTGTATGATTTGATATGCATTAGTATTAAGTAGGTAGCTGAAGGCTAGCATTATATTTACTGGATATACATTACTGATTAGTAAAAATTTATTATAGTAATTAAAAGTAATATGCAGATTTCATAATTATGAGAAATGTTTTGTTTTTCTGAAACAAAATCAATCCATGCTAAGTAACATAAATCACAATTATTTAGTAATGCAAGGTCAAATTATTAAACAACCACTTTTCATCTTAACATTATTCTATTGAAATTATAAGTCCCACATAATAGTTGCTGGTTTTATATGAGGCAAGCATAAATTTTAACAGAAAAAAAATTGTACATACATTTTCTCTGCACCTACTATATGTTGGGTGAGGATCCATAGACACAGATGTTAAAAATCTTAAACATGGAAACCCACTAACACCCGAGCATTTCCTCTGCTTCTAGCGAGATCCTGAAGAAAGCTTCATTGGGGGAGGTAAAAAGATCTGTGATATCCCACTACCTGTTCAAACTTACAGCAGTCACACACACTGAAACAGAAATGAATGAAAAGTGGGCAAATTGAACTGGCTTTAAAAGGACAGAGAGCAAAACATGTCCTCTCTTAAAGGCAGTTTTATTACTACTCTCATAGTGATAAGCAGAGCATTCCAAATCACAATGGACCATATAGCCTAAGGCGACTTGAAACGTGAATAACCAAATCGTAGCTTAAGACCAACACTACGACACCCAGATTACAGTACTCATTTTAATTGACGTTCCAAATACAACATTGCGTTGTGTATACCAATGAGTACATAAATGAGATTAACTTTGTGATTGTGAATGATAGCTTCATTATTGTGAATAACTAGATCGCTATCCTAGCCTGAATTATGAGACTGGATTCCAGCACAGTCTATGCTTTGTAACTCATTCAAATCACATCACAAGAAAAGTACCCTTATTCTAAATACAGGCAGTCCCCGGGTTACAACGGGGGTTCCGTTCTTAAGACGGGTCGTAAGCCGTAAATCGTCGTAAGCCGGAGCATCGTCAAATATCCTAAGAAAACCTTACTTTTAATGCTTTGGGTGCATTGAAAACTATGTAAACTGCATTCTTATTGCATTTTTCATCAAAAAACCTTCAAATATTGATTATTTTGCATTTTTGGTGTCATATTTCATCTGCCAGATGAGCATTGTAGGCGTCGTAACCCTGGAAATAATGTCTGATGAATATAATTGAGAAGTGCCTTAACCTCGAAACGTCATAAGCTGAACCCGTCATAACCTGGGGACTGCTTGTATGCATAACCTCTAAAGGCACTTTCCCCAAACGAACTTTGAACTGAGAATACTCAAGCGATTATGATGTGGAGATCTTAATGCCTTCTTGTCGTCTTAATTATGGCTGAGTTCGTGAGCCATTTTCCCACAACCTCCCACTCTTGTTGATGTAGTGAGACTGCCCTTGACCGTGGTTGACCGAACCACCAAACTTATTCGGCTAACTACTGGACCAACATATAACAACCAGTAGTCGACAGTAAGCTTTATTACACACATACTTACAAACTAATACAGGCAGTCCCCGGTTATCGGCGGACTCGTCACACCCCCAGGAACAGAACCCTGCTGATAACTGGGGACCGTGTAACTAAACAATGCTTTTGTATCCCAAAAATCGTCGTAAGACGGAACATCATCAAAAATCCTAAGAAAACCTTATTTTTAATGCTTTGGGTGCATTGAAAACTATGTAAACTGCATTCTTATTGCATTTTTCATCAAAAAGCCTTCAAATATTGGTTATTTTGCTTTTTTCGTGTTATATTTCTTCTGCCAGTTCAGCATTGTAGGTGTAGTAACCCTGGAACATGCGTTATAACCCTGGAAATAATTTCTGATGAATATAATTGAAAAGCGCCTTAACCTCGGAACGTCGTAAGCTGAACCCGTCGTAACCTGGGGACTGCCTGTACTTTCCTATCATACAATACCTATTAACATGTACAGGCAGTCCCTGGGATACGACACGACGTTCCGAGGTTATGACGCTTTTCAATTATATTCATCAGAAATTATTTCCAGGGTTACGACGCATGTTCCAGGGTTACGGCGCATATTCCAGAGTTACGACGCCTACAAATGCTGACCTGGCAGATGAACTATGACACCAAAAATGCAAAATAATCAATATTTAAAGTTTTTTTTTTTGATGAAAAATGCAATAAGAATGCAGTTTACATAGTTTTGAATGCACCTAAAGCATGGTTTTCTTTGGATTTTTGACAAAGTTCCGGCTTATGACGCGTCTCAAGAATGGAACCCCTGTCGTAACCCGGGGACTGCCTGTATATAAATAAGGAAAATATATACAAAGATACATTACAACTTGCTGCAAAGTGTAACCTCTATTGTTAAAGTCTCAACAGGCGGTAAGAAAGTAACTGGATTGGTCACGAGAGATCAATTCAGAGTCAGGATAGTTTGAACTCTCACTTGGAACCTACAGGTTTAATCTAGTTTGGTGAAGTTTTTATTTAAGAGTTGATTTTTTATTTGAATCTCTAAGACTACTTTAAATTGCTTCCATACAGTCCACTGGTAAGTACTGGATGTTGGAAAGACTTAATTCTTTACATTCAGCATGGTAATAAGATTCCAACGAAGAGACTAAACTTGCAAATTCAAGAGCCAGAATGACTTGTCAGATAGAATATCAGGGAGACAGAAAGTTAGTATGTACTAGGGTACATTGCATGCAAATAAGAAAATAGATACAAATAAAAATCCATTTGTTAGTTATGAAGAATACAAATTGATTAAAAATTTTGTCATTCTAAAATGAGAAAGGTTAGTCATCATTGCAGTCAATATCTGTCATATAACTATTTTGAAAGAGCATGCATATGAACCATGATGGTTTCCTTATATGACATACTTCTCCCATGATGATTAATTTGCCATGGTACACACAGAATAGTTGGCCCTGCCTTCTAGCTTGGCATGTTTGATTTGCAGATATTGAGCATGCAGACACAATGACAATAAAGGTCACTGCATTACAGTACCAGTGCCATAAAATCAGCAATTTGTGGTGCCATAAGGTGCTGATAATAGAATTATAGTGCCATAACATACCTAACAGAGGCACCATTAACCGAAACTCAGCACCATAAGCGCCATAAATTGTCAAGTTTTGGTTACTGGCGGTTTTAGCTTATCAACACCCCACCGATGACTGGAGATTGCCTGTATTTTGTTCAGAATTCTCAAAATATATTATGTTTACACAATTCAGAGACATGCATGTGCAGACAGATGGTTCAGATGCAAAAAGTTTCTGCATTTTAATACCATGTACACATGATCGTGCAAACATGGGGTGTTCTGGTTCATCCGCAGCCTCTTCTAGTTTACTTACTTTTGACCAATCACATGAATGACTTAAGGAAGGTAACCATTTTTTTTGACTGGTCACGAGTCGTCCTTGGCTCATATTTTTGCGATCAGTGTCACCAGGTCTGATCGTTCATGTCCACAATCAGAGAATGCTTATGAAGGCAGACTGGGGCGTTAGCTTCTCTTTCCAGTCTCATCTAATTCATACATTGTGTTGTATCTGTTAGGACTTGAGGATCCTTCTCCTGCAGAAGCTCTTCAAGCATAGCTGGACTGGTGTATCATGAGATAGCTGGGTTCCTTTGTGAGCTTGATGATCTTATGGAAGGAACCACTCCTTACTTTTAGAACCCATCTGTTGAGCAAACTTACTCAAGGGTACACTCCAAAGGCAATGCAGTCACTTACTGCTGTGGTCATTACTTGCTTGTGGTGTCTTAAATCAGGTTAACAGTCTGATCTGTAGATCAAAAGGTTCCCTGCTATCCAGCAGATCAAGCAAGTTACTTTTCCTGCTATGAAAATGCCAGAGGATGCATAGACTACTCCCTTAAAGTTCATCCACCTCAGTGGTGTGAATGGAATGGTCTTTGCCTGCCACCTCGGTGGCCGCGAGGTTGATTCTCAGGCATTCCACTGAGGGGTTAGAAATGTGTATTTCTGGTGATAGAAGTTCACTCTTGACGTTGTTCAAAAGTCGTTGGTCCCATTGCTGAATAAACCACTGGTTCTATGCAATGTAAAAACACCATACAAACAAACAAACACCTTCCCCTATAGAAACTTCATCATGAAGGTATTTTAGGGGGTCAGTTTACATTGTCGCCTTCCAAGCAGTACTGCGATTCGACATCTGTTGAACATGAATGTGGACGATATCATCATTAGACTGTTTGGAAGAGAAAAGGGTGAAATTCCTGTTTTTGGTGTCAGGAAAGGCATTTATTTCTCTTTCAAACCAAAGTACAACTTGATGGCTGTGTCCTTATAAATAAGCCTTTTTACAAGTTTTAGTGGAGATAGTCTCACTCATTGGAACAGATCTATCTTGTGTTCATCTTTACTCTCTCTGAAGAGTACAGTCAAGTCATTGGTGGTAGCCAGAAGACCTTGATCACCCGTGCAGTCACTTTCAAGCCTTCCAGTGCTGAAAGGCACTTAGGCCAACCTTCAAAGTCAACCACCTGTATCTGGCCTTGGGAGGGCTCATACCTCCTCCTTCCATGCAAAAGTGCCACGAGTCTTCCCAGCCATTTTGGTAACATTCCAATCCCACTTCTGCTCTGGAGGGGGATGCTTTGGTAGATGTTCCCTTATTAACTGCTGGAGGATAGTTTGTGTCCTTTGGTATGATTTGCGTGTTCGAATTGTGTGATTCCCCTTTTATGCTAGTTCTCAAAAAATAGATTTTCTGTATCTGCGAAGCTGTTCAAAGTCTGCGAGTCACGCGTCGTAAACATATCAAAATCTATTGTCTTTTAAAGTATTTTAGGTGGTGTGGGGGGGCGGGTTCGGTGGTATCTGAGAGAAGGGGTGGGGGGGAATGTGAGAGAGATTTCCTGCTCAACCATTAGCTAAGACGGAAGGCTCCGCTTCACGCATTTGTGATGTTATAGAGTAGTGTGTATGAATGATCGGTATCATCATAGTCATAGGTATTATTCAGATCTGCAAAGTGTATTCTGAAGGCTTCTGCTCAGCTATTAGCGAAGACAGAAGGCTCATCCTCACGCATTTGTGACATCATAGCACAGTGTGTATGAATGATCGGTATCATCACCACCACCATACGTATTATTCAGATCTGTGAAGTGTATTCTGATCAACCGCATCATGTATGCATATCTGCCTAGAAGTAGAAGAGGAAGACCTATTCTCTCAAATCTAAAAAGCTTGTCCTTAAGTTAAAGACAAAGGAAAGAGCAACTTCCATTTTGACAGCAGTCGACAACTTGAAATCCGTCATTGCTGAACATGAAGTTAGAATTTTCTTTGTCTAAGTTAACTTATTTTTACTAACTTTTGGCATTTGATCATGTATTTGGAGAGAGAGAGAGAGATATTGATCTAAACTTTTCAAAAATGTCATTTTATGTTGAATTTTGGATTTTTATCCTTTTTTTTTAAGAAATTGTAATTTCATCTCATTTTGAATTTTCATTAAATCTTTATCGTAGAATAAATAAATTTAGATCATAACGATTACATAGTGAACGTGACAGACAAAGTAACAGACAGGCGCTTATAACCAAGTTTGTTAGGCCTAACAGGAGTGAAGATACACATGATCCACCAGTCCCCAAAACCTCAAATGGTTCACAAAGCCTTCCTTCAGCAGAAGAACTCTTAGTGGAGGATTAGATAGAGGAGTTTGAAGGTTTTTTGGCAGAGGATAGGTAGAGGAAATTCCATCAAAAAATTTTTTTTAAAGGAAATGACTGTATCGTACAGTGCACTTGCACCCAATCTGGGGAGTTTTCACCATCCTGGGTGTAACTTTATCGAGTTATTAAAACCTTTTTAATGTTTTAAGTATCCATAAGAACAATTTCATATTAGAAAAATTTACAGTATAGTACAAAGAAAGCATTGAGAATGGGTAGTATAAAAAAATTATACTGGGTAAGTTGCTGTTTGCCTCGGCCCTAATGGAATTATATTCCTATAAGGTATGTGTATCGAAATCTGTGATTTTCCAGTTCTGCGAGGCCGTGGATCAACCAAATTCTCGCATAATTGTGGACCGTACTGTATGTGTTTTAAGGAGTATCCACCTCCCCTCTTGCAGCAGCTTTCTTAGTTAGAATTGTTGGAGACTGGTCAGTGACCTCTCTCTCTCTCTCCATTGAACAAGCTTTGTTTCCTTGGGCATCTTCAGTGACAACTGAAGCAACATTGGTGGGCCTAAAACAACACTAATCCCACCATATGCCTATGAGCCAGAAGTAGAGGAGGACCTTCCTTGGTAAATGAAATCCCTGCTTCTGCACTTGTACACATCAGGGAGGGATAGGGCTTAACCTGGCAGTTCTTTTTGCATAACAAATTGTATGATGTGGAGGCACAAGAAGTGTACAAGAATAGCCTTCTTTCTGGCTTTATGAAATACTCAAGAGGACATATAGTTATTCCTCTTGCAATGAGGACAATCATCCAGTCAGGGGAGTAGTTTGTGAAGCTTCTGTTTGTAGAAATATTTTCATTTTAAAGGTAACAATTGCAGTTGTCTGCATGCACCAGACTTCTTTTGCCACATTGTACCTCAAGGATATTGCCCACAAATCCTTGTGGGACTTCTCAACAAGATATGGAGTCTCCATGCTCCTTAATTCACTTAATGTACTTGGATGGCTTAAACTTACAAGGTATATGAGTAACAGGTTCTCCTTCTCTTGTATACTTTTCTTCCATCTGTAAGGACATCCAGCCAATTATATATAGATATTTCACAATTGGGCATCCTATCTTAAGAGTTTCAGCTCATCAAGGTGTGACTCTCTCTGCTCTTAAGATACTTGAAGCCTGCTAGCTTGTGCTACCCGTCTATACAGTAGCACTAGGTTCTCTCCAGTTTCATAGGGCAAGAGTTTAGCTACATCTTACGCTGGGGCAGGGTCTTATCAATCTTGAATCCCTATGCCAGTTTGCATAGTAGGTTACAGGAGTCATGGCTCCCTTGCTAATAATAGTCACTAGGAGCATGGTTTTTCCAAATGGACATTCAACTTGCCAGTCAACAGTTAAGTGACTAACCTCCAACCTGTAGGATGTCGACAGTTAAGAGACTACCTCCCACTTGTAGGATGTCTCCAAAAAGGGTTCCATTAGAGCTAAAACCATCCCACTTGTAGGATGTCTCTTAAAAGGGTTCCATATGAGCAAAAACCAGATTTTAAAAATACTTCATGCCAAAGGAAAAGTGTCCACTTTCGGCAAGTGAGTGGACTACATTATTACCAAATTTCTAAGCCATTTCAATTCAGGCTAATAAATATACTCTTTCCTTACTTCCTTACCTAGAAAAAACAAATTACTTACAAATTTTTGTATTTTAGTTATCTTCAGTGGTTTTTAAAAGTCTACTGTGTTGTTATAGTATTTGGAATGTTGCAAGACAGTGCTGTTTATGAACAACTTGAATGAGATAGTTTCATTGATGAAAAGCAGGATTTCACAAAAAATTACTCCAACTGCTCATGCAATGGTTGTGTGAGTAAATGGGAATCTTGCCACCATTAGCAAATCATTTCTGCCAGCTCAGGGTTAGCATTGATTATATAAATTTGTTTACAATAAGGCAGCATGCCTTCACATGATGAGTTGAAAGATACATGAAATATGGGTTTGTCTGTGAAACTAAATCAAATGTTTGTTTTTATGAAAATATACTCACATGGATAGGTTTGAAAGCAATGTGACCACTGAATTCAGTGAAGTTATTCATAAATGTTGTGACTAGCATGCATAAGAAGGCTGTGATATAACAGCAAAAAATTTGTATTACCTTGATTCGTACTTTCTTTTATGTAGTATCAAAATTACGTTCCAGATTTTCTGGTGGTTAATTTGTCCATTTACCTAGAAATTTATGTAACACCTACAACTCTTCAAAATAAGTTTTGTATATAACATTTTAGCTACTTTAATTATCTGTATGAATGCAAATTTTTTACTCACTTAGGTACTGTAAATGGTCCAGTGGTGCCAAATTGATACCCCTGCGCTTCCTTCTGGCCAAAGGCAGATGACGCGTGTCTGCTTCTGCCCTTCAAGTGTTTTTCCTCTGGAGATCTTGAATGGAGGGCAACCAGAGTATAACAATCAAGTCTGACTTATACATAACTATAGAATATATATATGTATATTGTATATGAACACATGGTGCATTTAGCCTGTTCAACATAAAATGTGTTGGAATACAGATTTAAGGTTGTGTATGAAACTGGCTAATTGTGTTCATTCCCTCTAAGAAATTGGACATAACTATCAAGCAATATATACTGTATAATGAAGATCATTTATAATTGTAAAAATACTATGAACCTTCCCTGACTTGCGTGAACTTGAAATTTCATGTAAAAGCAATCTAGACCAAGGCTTCATTTACAAAAGGTGGGAAGTTTAAGCTCAGTTGTATGTGGAACAGCAGTTCAAAGACTTTTGAACAGAAATGGTTTACCTCTGTGGAAAGTACTATGGTAGTATTAAGCAGTCCACCTTTTGTTGAGGTGGCTCAAGTGTGTGTGATACTAGACCAACTAGAAACACGTTATTACCCTTGTAAAGATGAATCCCCCCCCTTCCCCTCTTTCTCTAGGTTAAGTCTTTTGTTAAACATTTTTCTATTCATTTAGTTCAGTGTACATAAAATTCCTTTACATTATGTTTCAAAACATTTATATCTATTATATCCATATCAATTTTATCCAGAATTTTGAACATTTAAATGTCCCTCTTTTATGACTTTCAATATATTGTAGAATAAAAGCTAATTTTAACCCATATTAAGAGATGTTTTAATGTCATGAAATCTTTATTTCCCATTAAATGTTTAAATTATAGTATTTTATTAATCTCATTGTAGTTGGAACCATTGCTCATTTTAATGTAAAGAGTTCATTGGCTTGTGCAATAAGATGAGAAAAAAACAAAATTTCTAAGCAAAATCAGACAACATTGTAATTAGTCTTATCATTCATATTTCTCTTTAACATAAGATCCTTTGTTGTTTTTATGTACATATAGGTGCCATATTACATCAAAGTCGTGCTTGTAAATCAAACCAGTTGTTTGCAGTGTTAAGCAGCAATAATACCTTCAGATCCATCTAAATAGTGTTGTCAAATCTTCGGCCTTTTCTTAAAGGCCTTTAGGAAATAGTGATGCCAATTTTGACAGGCAAAAAATCTGAGTGTCTTATAATTCAGAGTGAACAATGCTTACCACATTCACTTCTGAAAAGCCTATAGATCAACATTCTGACAAAAGCACAAGTATTTGAAAAATCTTGAGTTTGTGATTCTAATGTTTATTCAGAATGTTCAAAATACACACAACATGAAAAGGTAACTTCAGTATTTCAATGGTGTTTTCCCCATTTGTGTATTTCTTGTATATACTGTTATGATCTTCCTACGTTTACTTTGTTGTAAGTAGAAACGTATATGCCTCATTATATGAACCATTAAATATCGATTCCTAAAAATAAATGTGTATACCAAAAAATGTTTTTCATTAAAACTCCCAGTAAAAAAATATCTACTAAATTTCTAAACATGTCACTACAGTTCTATGGACTATCAGTTTAAGTTAAATATGTTCTAAATTCAACTTTCTCAACTTCAATATTTCAGCAATTTTCTAAAACCACCATCACCTTTGCATACAAAAAACCATACTTTGCACTACTTTAGTCTGAACTAATGTAAAAAAAAATGAACTAAATTTTGAGAATTAATTAGCAACTAAGCATTAATGCTTTGAAACTGTCAAGCAACCATCACAATATGCATCTGGTAATATACTGCATTACTATACAGGTAGTATCTGGAGTAAAGTCCTGCATTTATCATTAACCCTAAGAGCTGGTCTTAAAAAAAAAAATCAATATGCAGCAATCCTGGCCAGGGATACTTTGAGGTTGACCAATTTAAGAAAAAACATCAATGGAAAGAGGAAGATATGCAAATGCACAAGGTATAAGAAAAACAAATTATAAAATATTCCCTACCTAATACAAGAAGTTGAAAATTACTAATAATCCCTTATGGTTGTCTTGTTTTTTCCAACAATTTTTTTCTAATAGTTTTTCAAATAAATAATATGTCTACTTTTGTAAAATTATAATTATAGCTCATACAATATCAAAACAGTAACAAATTCAGAGTATATATTTGTTGTCAGATACGTAAATTTACTGAGATCTTAGATGCAGTAACTTTTTAGGATTATACACTGCAAAATTAAAATTATAACCAACATGGTACTATAATAAAAGATAAGAACTAAAACCAACAGCAACCTTGGTATACTTATGAGCAAATTTCTAAAAAGACAGAAAGATCCAGTACATGCTCCCTTGATGTCAAGATCACAACTAACTCATGAGCTGCCTGCTTCCTAGATCTTGGCTAGCCTAAAAGTTGCAATTGGTGAATTTATGGGCTATGAAGTATTGGAACCTCTTTCCACCCAACCCTTTCAAATTGGTGGTGTGTAATATTGATGCTCACCATGAGTGAATCCGTGAATCCGTCCACCACCCAAAACCTGTTATTTCCACTCCTATGAGGGTATTCATCCATTAAGGGTCTAAATTACATGTATTCATCCATTAAGGGTCTAAATTACATGAAATCTCAAAGACAATGTACTCGATAATATAAAAAAAAAAAAAGGCTCAACTAAAACTTCAATTTCTCCTTTGTCACAAATACATGCAGTCCCCGGCTTACGACGGGGGTTCCGTTCTTGAGACGTGTCGTAAGCCGAAAATCGCTGTAAGCCGGAAAATCATCAAAAATCCTAAGAAAAACCTTACTTTTAATGGTTTGGGTGTATTTAAAAACTATGTAAACTGCATTTGCATTGTATTTTTCACAAAAAAAAACTTCAAATATTTATTATTTTGCATTTTTGGAGTCATATTTCTTTTGCCAGATCGGTGTAACCCTAGAACATGCGTTGTAAACCTGGAAATGATGAATATAATTGAAAAGCGTTGTACTAACCTGGAACGTCGTAAGCTGAACCTGTCGTAAGCCGGAGACTGCCTGTAGTTACTTAACGACCTAAAATTTCCTATTGCTTCAAGTGCCAAAACTTAACAAATCTTTTTTCAAGATTTGCTCATACACAGGGGCAAAGAACACCATTTTACCAAACTTGTGTACTCCCATGGGTAAGAAATTAACTGTACTTAACACAACTTGGGGATTTGCTATTCTCTTCTATTTTGGAGAAAGCCAATACATTTAACTTTGCTTGACATGAACTGTTGACTATTTCATGTTAATTAATGAGATTAACAGTACCATGTCACATTTCTAGACCTGCATGGCTTGGCTAAAGGATTCCAGTGATGTAAACATGTAACATCATTTACCCAATCATCCAATCTTGCTTCAGCAGGAATCCCTGGATGAGGTGGCCCCCAAATCAAACCTAGGTCCCCAGGTTCTCAGCTATGCACAAGAAGAGATACCTGCTATGGATCATTCCTTTGGGAAGCACCAGACGAAGGCCCCTCCGCTAGACTGAGGGTTCTGGGCTGCATGAATCTCGATAGTAGTACCTCTTAACAGGTACCAGATCTATTCAGTAGTATTAAAGTTTTGTTTTAGTATACTGTAAATAACGATGAAAAAAAAAAAACAAATTTGCTATTTTCCATAAGGATAACATTCTGGATTCCTGCCAACTGAGGCTAAGGGGCCTAATAGGAATTTGAACCTTCAAGAGTCCAAGTAAAAAAGGTATCCGAAATGGCCCGCCCTGGGAAGCAAGATTTTTTAATCAAATCCAGGTGGCCCTTCCAGGAATTGCAGGGCATTAAAGCTGGGTTGTGTGCCTTTTTTAAATATTCAGAATAAATATTTAATAAAGAGGCAATTCAAAATGGATTCTAGATGGAGACTTGGGCCCCAGGTCTAGTGAAGGTGCCCTAAAGAAGCTAAGAGGCCACTGTTCTGCAAAGTTTCCTCCCAGGCTTAGTTGGGAACTCAGGTGTGGGACTCTCCTTCAAAGCTGTGTCCTAAAGATGCTTGGGGAATCTCGTAAGAGTTGGAAAAGCAATGACAGATTTTATTATTATCATCAGAATTCCAAAGGGTTAAGTGAGGTGAAAATTGGAGTATGGTAAAGTGAAGAGGAACATGTAGATGGGAAAACACCAAAAGGAAATGGTAAAACGAATGAAAGTCAATGGTTGCATCGGTGCCAAAAAAAAAAAAAAAAAAAAAAAAAAAAAAAAAAAAAAAAACGGAGATGATTCTATAAGAGCAAATTCAGTGGTCTTTCTATGGGGATTGGGCTAATGGGAAAATTTACCAAAATATTTTCAGTTATTGTTACTTTGATAATGAGAGGTTGATAAACTACTAACTACAGAACCAGCAAATTTTGGAACTGCCTGGTTCTCCCAAATTTTAGAGCTTCCTCATGCTACAATTATCTACTTAGCCAAATAGAGATTTTATTCTCCAAGATTAGTCAATAATATTCAATATTTGCCACAAACAGATAGTGATTATATCCTCCTCAACTGATTCCAAGAGTTTAAACAGAGTATAGAGGAAAATTCACATCTCCAAACCCAGAGCATATGCTGCAAAAATAGCAGTTATGCTACCTTGCTCTAAATTTAAGGGTTTAGCGAACGGGAAAACAGATTTCCTTATCCCATGGAGTTTGACCTTCATGCCCAGCAAGCGTATAAAACTCTTGTTTCAATCAGTGCCATGAATACTATTAAGACAGGAAAACCTTCTAAGATCCATGAAAACAAGAGAAAAACAATTTGATTCTACAAAGAAGTATAAAGTAATTGTGAATAAATGTTTTCTGCAACATCCTTATGGTTCAAAGAGGACATGCCTTTGTCACTTTTATATTCTTCTTGTGCAAGTCCAATTTTTATTCTCTATTCCAAATTTTTAACTAGTCAATATAAAAAAAAAGAAAAAAAAGCCTTTCTTTGCTTGATAATTACAAAAAAAATAATCTTTGGAAATTTTAATTTACCACAAAATTTTCCTTGACAAAAATTCTTCCTTTTTTTGGATAAGGGGAGACTTTATGACGATGCACCTTTCCTGTGATAGGAACTTCAGAAAAATTTCCACTGATGGAATCTACCCCAAAGAAATTGTTTGAGCAGTGAGCAGAGACCCCTGGTGCCAACAAATCAAGTGTCTCCACCACTCAGCCAGACTTGTACCCAATAAGAAAAGTCCCTGACCATGACCATCCAATGAAAAATCACCCCCTTCTTTGTAAACCAATTTTGGGTATAAATGTTGAACATTTCATATATGTATCCCTAGTGCCACTCAACGTTAGTAAATGGTAGTGTGAACTAATAAATGAACTTATGACACCCACTTTATAATTTACCAGCTGAAACAAAGGAACTTAGTACGTATATATTACTTAGTTGAGAAGGCGGCGCATTCAGGTATAAGTAAAAACCAAGGTATAACGTACAACAAGGTGCCATTCGTCATAACAATATAATAAAATCATCTTGAGCAGCTTCAGTATTTCCCATAATAAATAAGCGGAGCAAAAATGGCTACAATATTCTTAAAGCAAACCAAAGAAAGAGGCAGAGTTAAACAAGAGAGTGGCATCACTAAGAAAGTAAATCAACTGCGATAGGTGGATGGATGGATGGATTATGGAATTTAGGGCATAGCCCAAAGCGCTGGGGTGTAAACTTGATAAGATCAATTTCAACAACGCTGAAATGAAAGTATGGCTAGATGGAAAAATGAAGAAATGAAATGAAAATTTAATCAAACTGATGACAAAGTTCCCCCCCCAGCATTCCGATCGTTCAAAGGTTATGGAAAAATCGGTTTTGGCCCAGGGGGGCCAAACTGGAGATAGGGTGACTAGTTTTGAAAGGCAGGGTTGGATCAAATCTAATTACTGACGTTTTTTTACAATTTGAAATGACAAATACAAACAAATACTTTCGTTTTGGGATTCAAAAAATACCAAAATAAAATACAAATACTGTACTTTTATCATCCTAAATCTATAAATACAAAATACAAATAAACTTTTCTTCCTAAATCTAAAAACTAAAAACAAATTAAAATAAATCCAACTGGTTCAGAAAAATAAAACAAAAAATGAAAATACAAGTACTCTTATTTCAAGATTTCAAATCTATATAATAAAAAACAAATCCTCCTGAAAATTTGGCAAACTATAAATAACATTTTTTCACACAAGTTTATATCTGCATTCTATATATCATAATTGTGCATTTAATCATCATGAATGCCCGGAAGGTTTCCGGGGCCAAGGTTTTTGCTCGCTCCTGGATGTGTTTAAAAATTAACCCCTGGCCTTACTAAACGGACTCTTTCAGATGGTGCCGACCGTGGCCACAGGCACCCTAGAATATTTCTTTGCAAAGGCTTTCAAAATTGCTGAAGCTCTCTTGGTTTTGCATCCCAAACAGCCAGTACCTCCAGTGGGTTCACGTCAAAAAGCCAGGACAAAAACCTTTCTTCTAGGGTTACGACTCAAGTTCTGGCCTTTACCCCACTTGGAGTGTCCGCTTCTTGTTGATGCCAATTACCATTTGTATTTTACCCCCCAGCTGGTGGCCATTGTAGGCATAAAAACACGAGGGCGTTTGGCACTCATGTCATAGCCTTGTCTTGATTTGGTGCTTATGGTGATGAAAGGAGGCTCCCTCTCTGGAAAGTTGTTGTTTTTTCAAAGATGGAACTGAGTTGACTCTGAAAATTAATTAGGGTCCACAAATCTTCAAATAGGTTTGTACAGGAACTGCGACGTGTAACCCGTACCGCGATTGTGTAAATGACCCGTCTCAAGTTTCGTAAACCATGGTTTGTCAAATGATTTTTGACTCAAAATATCAAATATAAATACAAATAACAAAATACTTTTTTTTCTGGGGTGCCGTGATACAAATACAAATACAAAATACTTTTTCTCTGGATGGCTAAAAATTACAAATACAAATACATTAAAATTGTAATTTAAATCACAATTCAAATACAAAATACAATTGTATTTTGATCCACCCCTGCCTTGAAATCCCCTGGATTCGGACAGCCCTAAACAAGGGTAACTAGGTAGGCTGAAGGAACTTGTTTATCATGTACAAGTTAGTACCTCGAGATACGAAATTAATTTCCGTTCCGAGGGCGCCGCTTCGTTTCATGAGGTTTTCGTATACTTGGACCCCACATGTTAATAGTTAAAATGGCTAATCTGTTCCAAGCCCTCCAAAAAAACACCCCAGTAAATTTTCATAATAAAGTAAATTGACCTATAAACAATGAATTACTACAACAATTTGGACCATTCAATACCTAAATTAATAAAAAATGCAAAAATATAACCTGTAAATAAAGTGTTATATTAGTGTTAACGCTTACCTTTCGAGTTGAGGCTGATCTCCGAAAGTTGGTCGGCAGGCGTAGGAGGAGAACAAACGGCGCAGATTACGTACTGTAAGATGCATACACTTTAAAAAAATTATTATCGTAGTTAAACTATCCAAGGAAGATTGCTTTCTGCCTAACTTTTCCACAATGCTTTTCCGTGTTGTGGCCTTTTCCGGTTTCCGGGGGGTGGGTGTCTTCTACAAATGATTGCACTTTATTGAAAAGCCGAGCTTTAATTTCTGCCGTGTTTTTTTTTTTTTTTTTTTTTTTTTTTTTTTTTTTTTTTAATAACTTTCTGGTAGTTTTTTTAATCAACTTTTGTTTTTTATCACTTGGTTCTTTTTTTGCACCTCATGGACTCTGTTGGCCCTGGTGTCCATCAAAACCCTGTTCAACGCCAAAATGCTCCTCTCGCCTAACTGATTTTTGGGTTACTGAATGTTTCGGCTGCTGACCTTTCAAACATAAACTTAAGTGCCTTGATTAAAACTGGTATGGCATGTTGTAAATTGATTGGTCAAAACAACCTCCTCGTTCAGCAGGGAGTGGGAGATTTCTACCAAACCTTGCAAAGAAAGTTTTCCCAGTTATCCCATGATAGAGACTTTGATCCAACGTTATCCCATCGTGAGAGATGAGCTCTTTGGTCACTTATCCCACGAGAGAGATCTTTGGTTCAAATCATTATCCATATATGTCGTTCACTCCAAGAGGTGCTCTTCTTTTTCCATTTTCTGTTGGAAAGAATATGATAATTTGTTTTTTTAAATACACATTGAACGATCCCGAAAACGAATACCCACCCGCGGTGTCGTACTATAACAATACTGGTAATGAGTGGCCGCGAGGCACACCACCACTGTGTACATAGTAGATGCATGATGGGAAGGGACGCTGGCCAATAAGGAGAAGGAGGATCTCATGGCCCGCGACTAGCATCAGGAAACCAATGGGCAGAGCCAGGAGGATGGTGGCGAGTCTACTAGTACTAAGATGGCAGAGCGAGTTTCAAAATTTGGTTAGTTCGGCGAATACTCGGAACTTTCAGAAACCTTTCGTATTCTTGAAAACTTTTTGTATGTAAGAATCCCGGTTAAAATTTTTCGTATAGGCCTTTCGTATCTCGGAGTTTTTCGTAAGTTGGAGCCCTTTCGTATCTCGAGGCGTTACCTCTCGTACCAGGGAAATTGTCCAACAGCTACAAGAATGTGGGCATAACGTAAAATAGGATGTACCGATGCTGAATCGATTAACCACGCAATGCTGTTTAAAAAAACATCAGATTTGATTCCCATGCCTGCCAGTTCATAGTGGAAAATTACTTACAGGAATTATGAGTGGAGCTGTACAATTACAAATACCTCACCTGAGAAACAAAACAGATGCCACAGGAAATGTAGGACGGAACTTGAAATCCAACCACCTCGTAAGCATTGATATTGAGGTAATTTTTAAGAAAAGGATGGACAACCCCCAAGTATGGTGGCAATGGATGGCCTTCACATCATCCTCTGTTGGCTTGACTGAAACCTTGGGATAAAACATGGTAACCTTACCCTAACGTGGTTCAACTTGGGAATACAACTCCACCAGCAATTATTTCCAGGTTAATGAAGGTTTTTTTTTCATGAAAAATGCAATAAAAATGCAGTTTATATAGTTTTTCATACACAGAGCCTCCTTACCATATCACTGGCCCCTAAAAATTTTAAAATGTTCATAAATAAAGTCAAACAGATGAAACATACTTCATCCCACACTTAGAATTTTCATAAAGGCTAATTTGTACATGCTGAGAAGGAACAGCATTTTACCAAATGTGCACAGACAGTTATGGATGATATAAAACTTACAAAGTAGTTTTAAAACTAAAGATGCTATATTTTGATGAACAAACTCAAATAATTTGATATTTTTATAATAAAATTAGGTTTTATATATACTGCTAAGAGGCAGGTTTTATATATATTGCTAAGACGGCAGCTTAAATTTTGAAATTCACGCTAGCGATAGTCTTTTGTTTATGTAGGTGACAGCTCCCACCCACTTTCAGGGTAAAAGAGGAACAACTTATCCAAGAGCTCAATTTGTTGTATGAACTAGTGTCCATAATACAAGAGGAGGGTGGGCTCCATCTGTAATTACTACTAGGAAGTATATATAAAACCTAATTTTATTGTAAAAATATTATTTTTATAAAAAAGCAATCCCCGGTTTACAATGGTTTCGGCTTAAGACTTTCCAAGGTTAGGACACTTTTCAATTATATTCGTCAGAAATTATTTCCAGGTTTACGATGCATGTTCCAGGGTTACAACACTTACAAAGCCATTCCAATGGAAGAAATAAGACTCAAAATAGGCAAAATAATAAATATTTTTTTTTGAAAAATGCAATAAAAATGCAGTTTACATAGTTTTCAACACACCCAAAGCATTAAATGTAAGGTTTTCTTAGGATTTTTTATGATGTTCTGCTTTACCACGATTTTCGGCTTATGACACATCTCAAAAATGGAACCCCCATCGTAAACCTGGGATTCCTGTACAAGTAACTTACCCAGTAATTACTTAGCTGAATCCATATTGTGGGTGGAGGGATTCATGGACAAATAACCCTAAAACATTAGAAAACTATTTAAAGAAATGCTTACTGTTCCTTACCTGGTGGGAGGGCTGCTGCAGGAAGTTACTTCCTCTGGTTGGCGCTCATCTCCACCATGTAGCAGCATGGCGACATGGCCCGGATCGCCTCTATTGGAGCGGGTACTTCACAATAAAGGATTCCAGTCACTAGACGAAGTAACAACAAGAGCCTTGCAACCCTGGATATATAAGACTGACATGGGTGAAGGCTAATAATATATATGGCCCTGCCCAGGGCACAGTACAAACAAACATATAACAACCAGAAATTCTGTCACAATCACCACATAAAAACACACAACCACACAATAAAAACTGGTGGGCACTCTAGGTACTCAGTACCCTCCAGACTCCCCAAAAAACTCAAAACACCAATCATGTATACAAAGGCGGTGAGAAAGAGGTTAGGAAGCCAAGCTTCCTACGCTTCCTCTCCAAACACGACGCCAGTTTTGGAAAACTGGTCCAAATGCACTGCAATTATCATAAATTGCTTCAACATCAAGTAACTAGTGCATGACGCAAGTGGTCATGGGCTTTTACCTTGAGCTCATGTAAATCATCGTCTTCAATTTGAGAATAAGCATCTAAGATACAGTTTCTCGTAAGAAAAAAGAAATAGCATTCCTAGCCAGAGTCTAAAAGAGTTCTGGACACCAAAGATTTCTAGCTGGTCCTCTGACTTTTTCTGTCCTCTGCAGATAATACGTCAGGGCCCTCATGGGGCCACTTCTTCTGGGGCTAAGATGTCCGAGAGACCATTGATGGTAAAAGATCGAGGCCATGGTTGAGGCAGGTTCTCATTCTTCGCTAGAAATCCATGTTAAAAGCAGACTCTTGTCCAAAGCATGAAGGTCACAGACTCTTTTAGCTGTAGCAAGAGCCACAAGAAAAAGTGTCCTCTTAGACAAGTCTCTAATTGAAGAAGACTTCATGGCTCGATGTGTGGACTCAAAAGCCACTTAACTACAAAATCCAAATTCCACAGACACGACAGTTCTTTCTTGACTTTGAATGTATCGAAAGACCTAATGAGACCAGAAAAGTACTGATTCTTTGAAAAATCTAAACCTGTGTCTAAAAACAGAGCCAAAGCATAGCTCTACTAACCCTTTGTAGTTAGAGAAAATAGACCTTCACTATTTCTTAAATAAAGGAGAAAAAATCTACTGCTTGAGGGACAGAGGGATGAGAAGATGAGACTATGTGCCTTACACCAAATTCTAAACACTACCCACTTTGCCTGATAGACTTTGTTAATAGACTGTCTTTGCATCTTGCAACCGCTTCTGTTGCAGCTCTTAAAACAGTCCTTCGCTCGCAAAAGTCTGCACACAGTCTAAATCCCGTCAGGGTCAGAGTGGACATGCCCTGATGAAATCTGCTAAAGTGGCACTGTCTGAGAAGACTGTATCAATGGAAGGAGCCCTGGGAAGTCCACATTGAGGTCGGCAAGTTTCGTGAACCACTCCTTTCTCGGCCAAAAGGGAGCTATCAAGGTCATCCTAACGTTGTGGTGTGACCAAAACTTTTTCAACACTTCCTCTGTCATCCCAAATGGGGGAAATGTATACACTTCTAGACTGGACCAATTCTGCAACATGACATCTGTCGCCTCGCCCAGGCCCTTTGATCCAGACACAGAGCAAAAAAGAGGAAGGTGACGATTGTTGGAAGTTGCGTACAAATCCATTCCATCTGAAGTACGTACGTACGTACCTGCTTTCGATGGCTAAGTTTGTCCACCAGGAGATACTGAATCTTCCTTGAATGAAGAGTCATTAAACAAGTCCAACTTTGATCTGCCTAAAGGAGCAGGTTTTTGGCAGTCTCACAACGGGAGAAAGAGCATGGCCCTTCTTATAATCTGATTTAAAGCAATGCTGTGGTGTTGTCCGCATTGATGGCCACTGTTTTGTCGCGAGACTCTCCAAGAAAAGCTGATGAATAGTTTTTAGTTCCCTCAGCTTAATGTGAAGGGATCTCTCTTGTTGAAACCATACTCCCGAGATAATATTGTCTCCCAGAGGAGCTCCACAACCTATGTCCGTGTCAGAAAAGAATTCCAAGTCAGGGTTCAGTGTAGTATTAGGTTAACGTAAAATTATTATTTTTTGTT
>NC_061095.1:11302116-11342116 GCF_015104395.2 Macrobrachium nipponense
ATACATACATATATACTACATACATACATACATTACATACATACATACATACTACATACATACATCATACTACATACATACATACATCATACATACATACATACATACAATACATACATACATACTATACTATATATATATATATATATATATATATATATATATGATATATATATTTACATGTATATGTTGTCACATTTGATTCTGTGTGTTGGTATTTAGTTGACCGAGTTCCATATTGTTTAGCTTTGTGTTATAGGTAGGAAAATTAAGGTTTTCCTTGTTTTCATCTCCTACTTCTTTCTACCTTAATATTATTAGGTTATTGGTGATTTTGGCCAGCCTTATTTTGGATCCAACTCAGTATTATTAAGTATGTTTTCTCTCTTGGAATTTCTCTTGTTTAGGGCTGAGTGTAGTAGCTTTAGGTTTTCTTGTGAGTTACGGAGAACCAGGTATTTGTTCTCTAGATTATTTATCTGTGCAATTAAGTGTATTTAATCTCACAATGTTGATTTAAGTAATTTTCTAGTTTGTAATAAATAGTGTTAAGTTTTCTTGAGTTTCTGTTTCTGTCCTTCCTTGTCACTGAGGTACATGTACTGACTGCAATCTTTGTGAATATAAAGACCTAAAAAAAACCTGTACTGCAACCTGGGAGGTTGTAACAAGTGGGAACAGTGACTTTTCTTCAGTCAACCTTTCTACAGAACTTCACCATTGCAGGTCCTCCTTTACTCCTTGGGTAACTAAAAAATCACAAGTCTTGATATATGCTCTGGTCCCAATTGATTCTTAGGAAAAACTGGAGGGGTCTCATGTGTAGTCTTCCCAGTTTTACAAATTTTTCCATGGAAGCCAGAGCGCCCAGCAGAATCATCTATTGCATGGCTGGAGCAATCCTCTAGAGAATCTATTGTGATGGAGTCAGCGGAGATTTCTCTAAGATTCATCAGTATTCCTTGGTGTTGTCACTGAAAGGGTCGTCTCAAGGTCCTTCATGTGTTTTTCTTTCGAGGGGGACCAAATCAGCTAATCATCCAGGTATAGGGAGATGCTTATTCCCAGCAAATGAAGCCACTTGGCTAATGGGGCTACCACTTGGGTGAAAAACTGTGGAGCGGTTGAAAGTCTAAAGCATAATGCCCGAAACTGGTACATTTGTTTCCGATAACGAACCTCAAAAACTTCTAGTTTTGGTGGATTGGGATGTGAAAATAGGCACCCCTCACGTCGAGGGAAACCATCCAGTCCCCTTGATAAACGAAGCGAGTACCAAGTGGTTAATTTCCATGTGGAACTGCGTAGTCTGGATGTAAACATTCAGTTTACTTACATCTAAAACTGGCCTCCACCCCCCTGTGGATCTGGATATCAAGAAAAGGCGGTTGTAGAATCCTTCTGATTCAACGTTGTCCACTACTACTTCGATCAACACTTCGCTGTGAGGACCGAAAACGTTTCGGATGAGACAGAGTTCGTTGTCAATGCAATGATAGTGTTGGTCAAAGGAGGCTTCTTTATGAAGGGTATGGAATAACTTTTTTTCAGGACTTTTAAAACCCACTGCTATGCCACTTTCGAACTCAAATCTTTGCCAAAAAAAGGATAAGTCTGGCCCCCACAGTTGCATGAAGGACAGAGTTCTCATTTATGGGCTGCTGGTTTTGATGTATACTTTTTAATGGCATGGGAGGTGAAGCTGACAGATCCTCTTGGTCTAATCTGTGACTTTTGTCTGCCACCTCAAAAGGGCTAAGGTTGAGCAGGGTGGGTTGACTTGCTGGTCACTGTCCACTTTCTAGGTTGTCTGGTGGATTGAGAAAGCATGTCCTGGGTTGGCTTCTTATGAAAATGTGAAACAATCTCCTCTACTGTAGATTGAGGGAACAGATGCAGACGAAAACAGGAGCGCAGACTTGTGTGATGCCATAACCCTCTTACTAGTAGAAGAGACCCAAAGTACCTCTTTTTAACAACTGCCATAGCATACAGTGAGACTATTTCCATCAATCTGTTTCTCACTGCCTTGTCAGAACAGGAGAGAACACTATTCCAGTCCGACACAACTTCATTTTTGAGCAAGAGGTCCATTTTTGAGCAAGTGGTCCATTTTTTAGCAAGTGGTCCATTTTGAGCAAGTGGTCCATTTCTAACAACAAAAACATGAATTTTGCAGACGAAAAAAAAACAGATTTCCTGGCTGCATCAGTGAGCACAGAGAAGTCACCCTGGGGAGGCAACCACTCCCAAGGAAGGAGCTTCCCCAGTGTCATATGAGCGATGTCTTCTGTCCAAAAAACGTGAAGGCAGGATACTAAAGCACGCCTTTTCTAAGAGAGCCAATTTTCCGCCTCACACAAGGCATTTTTAGAACACGAGAGAACTACTCTGGGCAATCCTGGAGAGTTGGCTGGCTGGTCGCCCATCAAAAACGATGACGCAGGAGAAACAGGTGCCGCTGGAGAAAAGAAGTCTGGAAAACTTCATAATAAATACCGAAGTAAAGAGTAGTAGGCCGACAGTGTAGACTCTTTGAATGACATCCTCTTCATCAGACAAAACCTGAGACAATGAAGGACCAGGAGGCGCCACTGCTGTAAGAGAAGACTTCTTCTGAAGAAGGCCCATGATGTGGTCCAACTGTCTCTGAAGTGGGCTCAAAAATGGGTCCAAAATCTAGGAAATCTGAGGTGAGTGCTTTGTGGGTGCAGACAAAACAACAGGAGTTGGCACCAAAACACTAGTGTCCTCTACCAAAGCAGACCAAGCTGGCGCTAGGGGACTCACAACAGCTGCACTGCACTCTGGTGGCAAACCAAGGCTGGGTGCTACTGGACGCTTGCCTACTAGGTAGAGCACGCTCAACTTCTGCTGGGCACTCAGTGCTGTACAGGTGCTCTACTACTGATGAATGCTTAACAGCTCTTGGGCACTCTGAAGAGGAAGGCGGGTGCTCACACGAAGAAGAGCACTTGGAAGAAGAATCCACATAAAGTGCCACTGAAGACTGTTCATGCATAACAGAATGGCGCTCCGAACACAATCAGGGGAAGTCCAAACACTACACAAAGATTGTGGACTATTAGGGCGTGCCATAGATCTCTTACTAGGTAGAGGAGATTGCCCTCCAACAGTCGTACTTCTCTTGAGGGGATGGGACTCGTCAGAGAAGCATCATTGGCGCCCCTTAGAGGGACTAAAGTCTCCTGAATTGGACGAAAGAGGAGACACTCCCAAGGAGCCTTTCCAATGGCTGTCTTTTGTCAATACCTGGGACGTCACAGGTGTGACTGAGAGGGCCACTACTTGTGGGCAAACCCCACCAACCTCTCTTGAACCTCCAGTATGCCTCCTCCCAGAGCTGGGGAGAGTTGGCGAATGGACAGCCCCCTCCTCCACAACCACTTCACTTACTTTAGCGCTTGCACTTTCACTAAATTTGTCCATTAGGACACACATGGATGCCCCAATCTGGGCCACAGTGGAAGCAAGAACGTCAAATATTCTGTCAAATTTTGACCCGAGGCTGGTGAAGTGGTCTGTTTCGGATGCATGGGAGCTAGGAGAAAGAGGACGTGGTAAAGGAGGCGGCTTGGGGATACAAGTCAAAATAACAGGCAAAGACACAATCAGTAAATCCCCATTACCAGATTTACATGTAAAATCCTGGCTAGCTACTGCTTTAAGTTCAGCCCTAATAGCAGTTTTTCTCTTCCTATCTTTTTCATGTTTAGAGAGAAGAGAAGTCAAGGTTATTCATTTTTTCTCGTCCCTTTCTTTGCACTCCTCACAAATTAAGTCAATACAACATGTCTGACCCCTGCAAGCTGTACAAATAGTATGTGAACCATAACATGCTTTTGTAAGCCTGATATTACAGCCATTGCTGCAATACTGAATACTAGAAGAGCTCAAGTCTGACACTGAGTCACTAGCAAAGTCAAAATTAAGCAAAAATAAAAAGTTAAAAGCTGGTCTAACTTGAAACCTAATTAGCTAAGCACAGCCAAATGATACCAAAGGAAAAGATCCAACAAATTCCAAAACAAGCTGCTTGTTGTTGACACCTTGCCAGCAGAAAACAAATTGAGCTCTTGAATGAGTTGTAAACTTGTACCTCTTTTACCTTGAAAATGGGTGGGGTCTGTCACCTGCGTAAAAAAAAACTGCTATCGCTAGCGCGAATTTCAAAATTTAAGCTGCTGTCGAGTCGATACTCTTAGCTATGTAATTACTGGGTTAAGTTACATATATAAAACTAAAATGTAATTCTGAAGTTGCCCAATTCACACGGTTAATTATTATTGAATGATCCTAACGGAAGTCTTCACTTCGTAGTTTGGAAGCCACAGTCATGTAGCAGAAAAATGGATTTAGTTACAAATGACGCTTGAGCCCATACATGGCCCTTTCCATAATTCCTTCTCATAATTCCTACTTAAACTTTGTCATTCATTTATATTTCTCTTCTTTTGCTTGCCCTAAAAACAAGTCTTCAAAACTCAAATGACCATTGTTGTAGTGTTACCTTAACACAAACAAATCAAATCCTTTACCTACGCCATTGCATACCCATTTCATTCCCTCATGCCTCTGCTCAAGGACCCATCCCTTGAGTGTTATTAACCCAAAATTTGAGAACTTATCGTCTTACATCCTGGCCTGTTTTCTTTCAACCCTCTCTTATGTGATGCTCAATTATCAAACTCGCTTATTTCAATTCCAGTCACGGCCACAACCCAAACTCAGCCTCTAATATTAATCATCTAAATTCATTTTTAGCTGCAAACTCACAATGACAAACTCCAGTTATTCCTCCTTTTAAAACTACACCAGACATTTTTCTCTTCTACCTATTCTCTACTAATGTATTACTAACTTCTCATCACCATTTTTTTCTTCCCCAAGAATGCTATGAACATTTTTATTTAGAAGTAAATTACGAGTATCTGATTCCTACTTACTATCTGACACCAAAAATCGTTTCTAGATCATCAATCAAAATCATCCATTTCCCTGTCCTTGTTTGACTACTACGTTATAGACTCTCTCAGAAATTTATTCATTTATTTTCACTCCATGCAGTGTCTTCTTGACATGGAAGAAAGAACTACACCGTCAGTGGGTCAGAAGTGATGAAACTAAAATCTGCCTGTTCCAAACAACTAAAATATAAGAACAAATGGAATACCCCAGGATCATCAACAATGGTAAGAGTATCACTGAATCTATGACACCTTAACACAATCATTCAGTCGATCTCTATAATTTGCTTTTTAGCTCTGTATATTTCAACAATATAAACATAGGCCCAAGAAGCATTTCGGCCCATAACGATTTCTAGTCTTGCAATGCTCATCAAGGACATTAACAGCCCTTGGATACTTAATCCTATATGTTAATTCAAAACTTATTAAAACTAAACTTAATGTTTCCTGTCATAACTTGTTTCCATTGTCTGCACTCTACAGGGAATTTCTATTTTGCTGTAATTGTTTTTTGTTTCCTAAGGGACACCAAAATCTTATGTTGCGGTGTACTTATCCACTTATATAAAATGCTAGTGAACAAATAAGGAAGCGTATTCTGACAATGCTTTTCCCCTTACATTAATCAAATTCTTTCTTATGCGTGTATCTATCAAAACATGAGAATTGCAATAACTGTACTGGCAAAATTTCACTTACTGAATGCATACTTAACTTGCCTGAACCTCCTTCAATGACCTCTATTCTTAGATTACTAAAAAGTAAGGCTTAAAAATAAGCTTACCTGTGGAGCGGAAGCATGAACGATTTTGGGAAATAGCAGACGATTTCTTTTCTTTGGTACACACACCTGAAAAAATAACATTGCAGTTTGATACTATGAACAAATGTGAGATTGCTAAATTCTTTAGGACTATAGGCTGATCGAAATATTGATTTCATTTAGAACCTCGACTGACGAAAATTTGTCTTTAAGAGAGTTACTAAAAATTATTATTATTACTAGTATTATTATTACTAGTATTATTATTACTATTATTATTACTACTATTATTATTACTACTATTACTACTATTACTACTATTACTATTATTATTTTATTATTATTATTACTATTATTATTATTACTATTATATTATTACTATTATTACTATTATTACTATTATTGCTATTATTACTATTATTACTATTACTATTATTATTATTATTATTATTATTATTATTATTATATTACTTATTATTATTATTATTATTATTATTATTATTATTATTATTATTATTATTATTACTATTACTATTATATTATTTTATTTAATTAATTATTATTATTATTATTATTATTATTATTATTATTATTATTATTAATAATATGATGAAATGAATAATGAATGAATGAATGAATGAATATCAAACATACGCAAAAATTCACATGGAACAAGCATAAAGGATCATAAGATGGCAAACCTAGCAAGTATAGACTAGACTGCCTTTACTTGGAAAAGGTGTAAATATAAGGAAAATACATTACAAAAATGTATCGATCTATTAAAAAATACAAAATAAATATAATAATAAAAACTAACTCACCGGTCTCGTACGTACACCACTTCATACCTCAATTATAACTGGAGAATTTGATATATTTAGTTTGACGACAAAAGCCAACTAGCATTGGTATATTTTTGATAACCAAGTTCCAGCTATAAGAGAACTAATTAATTGTGAATGAAAAAAAATTCAAATGAACCAATATTTCGATGTTTTTGACTCTTAAATGGGAAAGATCCAATGTATACACATTTACAAAAAAGAAAAATGCCGACAAGTTAAGGGCGTGAAATTTAAGCAAAGTAATAACTGTGCCAATTTTGTCTTTGGCGACTATGGCATCTCTGACGCATCTTTAAAAATTCGGAAGTGATTACAGAAAAAAGCAGGTCCAGGACACGGATGCAATGACTTTTTAGGATGGAGTTGGTCAAAAAGTGGTTCTCTGATCCCAGACCCCCATCTGGTGAAACTAACGCTCACCAATTTAGTTTTTCTTTATATTTTACGGCTGTCGAAAGACCTCACAACCGTTCACAAACCGCACTTCTGAAAGCAAACTCCAAGACCAAACGCAGTCCGCCATAACTACACCAGCAATGCTCTTGAATATAAATCTCTGTCCTAGCTTTACTTCACTTAATTGTTACGAACCCATTGGTGAGCATACTATATTGGTCGTTGGCCTTAGGCACAACTTTGCCAAAAGGACCAGAAAATAATGTAGACGAATGACTGACAGGGTGTTAACTCTTCTTTAGTACCGATAGCCATTAGTGTAAAGCTTATTTTACTTAACCAATTTGCTTTTCGTTAACGATAACATATTTCTCATACACTTATAAACAAAAATTTTTTGACAGCTGCTACTCTCCTTACCGGACCTTCTCCACTTTCCTGTTCAGTAAAAATATTTCTCCAAGCATTCATAAACAAACATATAGAAACACATTTCATACCAATATAATTAATATTACTATACGAATGTAAAACTGAAAACCCACAGTTACACTAAACAGTAAACAACAACTCACACTCCACACGAGGAGCCGATTCAAAAGTAGTAATCCTTAACTCTTTCATTTGTATGTTCAACCCTAATTTGCATTTTGATCCCTATTTGTGTTTAAAACTGTATAAGTATCATTAACCCCATTCTTATTATTCTAACTTCTTTTTTTATTTTAATCCCCATTTCCACTCAGTTTTACTTCAAAATCCGTAACCCCATTTCTAGTTTTTAACCTCATTTTTATTTTGATCCTCATTTTGGTCCACACTCATTTTTACCTCAAAACCTCTAACCCCATTTTTATTTTTTAACCTCATTTTTATTCTATTCCTCATTTTGTCCACTCATTTTTACCTCAAAATTCCTGACCCAATTTTAATTTTTATTACCTCATTTTCATTTTAATCCCTATTTTGGTCCACTCTCATTTTTACCTCAAAATCCCAAACCCCATTTTTATTTTTAGCCCCATTTCTATTTTAATCCTCATTTCCAATCACATTTTTACTTCACAATCCCTAACCCCATTTTTATCTTAATCCTTATTCCCAATCTCATTTTTACTTCACAATCCCTAACCCCATTTTTATTTTAATCCTCATTTCCAATCTCATTTTTTACTTCACAATCCCTCCCAATTTCCAACAACTTTGGCATTTCCAACCCCTCTGTATCTCCAACACCAACCCCATTCATGTGTTGAAGCTCTTCTATTTTCCTTCCCCTTCCTCTTCGCCTTCTTTCTCCTCCTATCATGAGCATCCTCCCGCTCATTTTCTTCTTCCCTTCGCTTCCCCGCCACTCCCACCATCACTGTTCAAATTTATCCCCAATGTAATATCCCGAGACACAATAAAAATGTAAATGATGGTTCCAATAATGATGATCAAACAGAGACCCTGCTCCAGGCAGTCCATTCTCGGCTCTGAAATATATTTCTCTCCAATAGATCCTTTTGAAAAAACGGAAAAGAAACAACTAACACAACCGAGAGACGACGTGTTTGTTTCATACTATTTAAAACCAAAGTAACTCTTCAGGCGTAGAAAAATGGGCATCTTTTTCTACTTTTTCTTTTATTTTGTTCGTCTTTGGAGGTGGCGTGATCCAAAACCTTGGGATTTCTGACGCGCCGCCTATTGGATTTCTCTCCTCCAGCCACGGGGCAAAACTTGGAGATTCAGAAATGTAAATGGCTTCTGATCCCCCTACACGCCATAATGGAAATAGAATTGGATCCTCTACCAGTGAATATTCCAATGTAATGTCGCTTATTACTAGGGTATTTCCTGTTAAAATCGTCACTCCCGCATTTGGAGAGGCTAGAGATGGCGGATGGGTAGAGGAAGGAATGGGTGAACGAAAAAATGACGATATAAATGGGGAAGAAATCCGTAAATATTTAACAAAGTGGGGAAAATGACGGAAAAGTAAATATCGACGTCTGGGTTTAGAATCGTAACTAAACAGTAAGAAGGAAAATGATGCTACGGCCATTGAGAGAAGGGAGGGGGGGGGGGGGGGGGAGGGGAATGAAAGCAAAGGAGACGGAAGCGTCAAATAATGTAGGAGAGAGAGAGAGAGAGAGGAAAAGGAGGGCACCCTATCGCAAGTGAGAAATTTACAGCTACTTCATAATAACTGAAGATAATGGAAATACCTCTTTGGGAAGGTCTGGCTCGACGGTCGTCGTTCCAGCCGACGAATTTGTGAGATCATTATTGCTTCCTCGTGCGGCCTACGTACTTATTACCCGTCCTTTTGCCAGGCTGGAAACAACAGCCCCCTCTGAAATATATTCTCACATTTACCCGCCGCACGTTCGAGGAGCCTCTGTTTACTCGCCACCGCTCTCGGGGGCCGTCCGGCGCATGAACGCTGCTTTTAAATCTGCTATTTCAATTATAAATAGTTAATTAAAAGGTGGGGGGTATTAGCCGTGTCATACTTAAAATGCTAGCGAGACCCCTTTGGTTTTACGGTGGTTTTTTGCGCGGCACTCGCATCGTCGTAATTAACTCAGACTTCAGCTTAATGAAAACTTCGTGAATTAAACGGACAACAACTTAGGATGTTTCAACAGACTAAACATTGCTACATGACTCTCGAAAGTATATAACTTCTTCAGAACATATCGGCATTCTTCATAGCACCTCATTCTTAACCTATAAGGATCATGAAATTACAATGTTACTGGTTTCATGCCATATTTAAGAACAACAATGAGCTTTACGTCAGTAGTTCATTATATTATAAGAAATAATGATCACGCCATAATGATTAATTCATAATCTCTCTTCACATACACAATACGATAGCAGAGATTTTTTAATTATTTCCAGTTTGTACATACTCTTTATATATAAATATAATTCTATACACAGGGAGAGAGAGAGAGAGAGAGAGAGAGAGAGAGAGAGAGAGTAGAGAGAGAGAGGGAGAGAGAGAGAGAGGAGGGGGGGGGGGATTGAAATGGACCTAATATACACAGGGGAGGAGGAGGGAGAGAGGGAGGGGAGAGAGGAGAAGGGAGAGAGAGGAGAGGGGAGGGGGGGGGGAGGGAAATGAAAAAAAGAAACCCCAAAAAAAAAAAAAATATTTTAATAGCTCTTCTTGATAATCTTAAATAAATACCTTCAAGAAAACTCAGATTTTCGTAAATAAAGCCTTTGTCGTTAAAAAAAAGAAAAAAAGACGCAAAAGAATCTAAGAGCACGACAAACCACCACTAAACCTCGCGACACGAATTCAATGGCCTCTTGCCACCTGTTATTTAAGACTGATGATTACAACAGCACTTACAATGGCACTCGCATATTTAAAAGTGGGACATTTTAGAAATTTGGTATCCTAAAAATCCTCAGAATCTGGTCGCATTGAACAAGTAATATATTTGAACTACCTTGTTTCAAAATATTACTTTGGGAACTTTGGGGAATTTAAAAAAAAAAATAATAGGAAGTTATTTAAATCAATTAGTCTTGTAGGGGAAAGCACATTACAACTACTCTGCATAACTCTATATATTATATATATATATATAATATATATATATATATATCTCTATATATTATCTAATATATATATATATATATACTATATATATAGTATATATCTATATAATATATATATATATAATATATATATATATATTATATATATATATATATATATATATATGTGTGTGTGTGTATGTGTGTGTGTGTGTGTGTGTGTGTGTGAATACTTATCACATCACCGTGATTCATATAAATCATTCGAGCTACAAATGTCCTTTAATATCTAATTCGCTCTACCTCGGAATGATGATATTTTCATATATGTTACCGAGGGGGAATTTTTTAGTTGATAATAATTTCGTCCCCTCGGTACATATATGAAAATATATCAATTCCGAGGTAGAGCGAATTAGATATTAAAGGACATTTGTAGCGTCGAATGATTTATATGAATCACGGTGATGTGATAAGTATTCATAACAAGGCTGCGTGGGTCAAACGCTCGAATCGGCTAGCATGGTGGAGGGGGGGGTTTCACATCGATTCTAATTACGAATACAACGAGATCGGCGTTGATTTGTAATGGTCAAAATCGATATAAACCTTTAGCCTCTCTGATAGCAGATTCGGTAGCGTCACTGTCCGTTCCTGATTTCGTTCCCCGTTCAACTGGACGGTGGTTCGATCCCATGGGGGGACGAAATTATTATCAACTAAAAAATTCCCCCTCGGTACATATATGAAAATATATCAATTCCGAGGTAGAGTGAATTAGATATTAAAGGACATTTGTTGCTCGAATGATATATATATGTATGTATGTGTGTGTATATATATATATATATAGATATACACATACGGAATTGAGAGGTCGCTGGTTCGCGCCTGTCGATCGCCAATTCTATTATCGCTTAATAAATTCCCCCTCGGTTAAGCATATATGAAAATATATTAATTCCGAGGTAGAGCGAATTAGATATTAAAGGACATTGTAGCTCGATATATGTATATGAATCCCGGTAATGTGATAGACTTATACATATATATGCATGTATGCATGCATGTATATATCTTTCCTTAAGATTTAAGCTGTAACGTTAAACTGAACGAGAGAATTATCCATAATAAAAGAATATACACAATCTTCATGTTTCAACATTGTTTATACTGAAGAAACCAGTAGGCATTTTGTGGACTGAAGATCTATTTCTTGTACCAGATACCAGATACAGTTAGGCAAACGAAGTAACATGCTTTTTACTATTATTTCGAAGCTGTCTTTTCAAGGCGTTTATTCCCACTTTCAAAAAGTGAGTGTGAACATTAAGAAAAGATTCATTTTACTCGGCATATTCTAGTATATTGGGTATAAAAGACTGTCACTCGAAGTCTTTTTTTCTCTTATTTAATCTAATTTTCCTCGCCATTAAGGCTCCCATACCGCAAAATGTAATATCACGCTAAGAAGTATTTATAATAGCAAATTATTTACTACGCACATCGTATTCCGTACTTAACTTTACGGGGACGAACTGTGAAGACAGATCGATTTTTCAAGCAGCCCTTAGCGGTAACGTTGCCAGTTGTAAAGTTTGAATCAAACCATTTTGCTTTATTTATTTATTTATTTTTTATTTTTTGGAAAATAAAAGATGCAACAGCTTCTGTGCACACACATAGTACATACGTACGTAATATATACACAAATTTATACATATGTGTATATATATGTATGTATATATATATATATATATATATATATATTTATGATATATATCATAGATATATATCTATGTATAATACTAATATATGTGTATATATATATAATATTATATATATATATATATATATATGTCTATATAATATATACTATCTATATAGTGTATATACAATACATATAGGTATGTGTATATATATATATATCTACCTATATATCTATATATATCTATATATATATATCATATATATATATATAGATTTATATCTATATATATATATATAATATATATATATAATATATATATATTATATATATCATATCTATATACTATATATATATATATAGTATATCTAAATTGTAGTGTATATAACACATAACATTATATGGTTATGTTTATATTTTAGAATCTATATATTAATAGACAAACATATATATATATAATAATCTATAATATACAATATATATATATATATATTAATCTATATGTATATATATAGAATATATATATAATAATATACTATATATATATTAAATTATTATTAATTATCTATATTATATATATTAGATATAGATATGATATATAATATATATATATATATATATAGGATATATAATTATTAGATATATATATAGATATATATGTATATATATTATATTTATATATCTATTAATATCATATATATATATATATAGATAATATCTATATATATATATATAGTCTATTATATATATATATCTATATAATATTATCTATATATATATAATTCTATATATAAATTATTATTATATATATATCTAATATATATATATATATAGATATATATTAATATATATTATATATATATTATACATATATAAATATTGTAGTGTATATACACATTACATATATGATTGTCTATATATTATATATATATAAGTATATTATATATATAATATATTATATATAATATAATATATATATATATATAATATATTATAATATATATATCTTTATATATTAGATTAAGAGATATATATTATATATATATAATATATATATATATATAATATATTATATATATATATATATATATATATATATATCTATATCTATATAATAGATATATATATATATATATATAGATATGATAATATAGATATATATATATAGATATAGATGTATATATATATAGTAAGATATATGTTCTATATTATATAATATATATACTGTATATATATATATCTATATAGATATCGATAATATATATATAGTATATATATATATATAATATATATAAATAAAAAATTAAACAATCTATATATATATATATATATAGATAATCTATCTAATTCAAACTATATCGCATAATATATATATCTATATAGATAGTATAAATGATATAATTATATATACGCTCTATATGTATTATATTATATCTCTCTATATATCTATATATATATATATATATATATCTTATACTATTCTATACTATATAATCTATATCTATATCTCTATATATATATATATATCTATATATCTATATCTGCTATATTATATCTCTATATATTCTATATATAGATATATATTATATTACTATATATATCTATATCTATATAATATAGATATAGATAATATCTATATATAGATATATAATATCTAGCTGATATATATATCCTGTAGTGTATATATTAAATATATACAATTAATAATTAATATTATAAAAATAATAATTAATCAATAAAATATATAAAAAAATAAAAAATATAAAATATAAAATAAATAATCATAAAAAATATAATAATATATAAAATTATAACAGCGGTAAATATAAAATATATATAAAATATAATCTAGATAGATATATATATATAGAATATAATTATTATATTAGATAATTATAGAATATGAGTGTATATACACATAGTACATACGTAATATATACACAAATTTATCACATATACATATGTATATATATATATACATATATGTATATATATATATATTTATATTTATATATATATGTATATATATATATGTATATATATATATATATATATATATATATATATACTACATATATAATTATATAACACACAAAATCAAATCCAGGGTTTACGAAACTGAGCTCAGTAAACGCATACTAATGCCTTTCTAAGGACCTTCTTCCAGGAAAACATCTGGCGTGTAATAAAACAGAATGGGCTGTCATTTCAGAGATCCTCCGCCAACTATCAAGTTTCAATCCATTTTCTCCTCATCCTTCAACACTTCGGGCGTATCAAGTTGCAGCAATTACAAGGATGCAAGAAATCGACTTTTCATAAAATCACAAAGTCGACGGCAGCGCCACGTGGCAGCCGAAAGAAGCAGAGACAAGATCCTTTGTTTACATCAAGCGGAGTAAAGGGATCATGTGTCGACGCAACACCATCAAGCACCCCGTCCACCCCACCACAATCACCCCCTCCGTCCTGCCACAATCACCCCTTCCCTATGGTCACCGCTCCCCTCCCCTCCTCCTCCCCTTTGGACATCCTTGTCTGTGCTACGACAACCCACTATTGTTTACAGCCATTAACTCTAACCCGTTATTAGCTGTAATTAGCCAAAACGGGAGGCCTGTTCACTCGAGGTCCTGCCAATATCACCCACCGGGCACAAGAAAGAACATCTCGACTTAAATCCCCTACACTGGACTATTATCTCAATTTTCCCATTACCGTATTCTGTAATCAGAAGCCCAGATTGACAAAGTAATGAAGAAAAATGTCAGGACATTGGTATCTAATTACTGTTGATCACCCATTCCGCATACGGTGACAAAATCATCACGATATGTATCCAGTAAATATATGGAACAAGAACAAAATGCTCTCTCGAATAGCTTCAATAGGAATAATTGAAGCATCCCACCAAAATACTGGAAGACAAAGGACACGATATGAATGCTGAAAATTTAATGAGAATTAATATGGTAATTTCAGCACGAGAGTCTCCAATCACAATGACTGCAATATTAATATTAGGTTGAAATATGTCGCTGGGATGAAACAATCTTTTTCAATATTTGTCGCTATAGAAATCTTTGGTGGATGATTACTCGACAAACAATCCTGTCAATGTCGGGTATAAATACATAAGTGGCAGTTTCTAACTTTAGTTTCAAAAAAGAAAAATACAGACGAGGCACCTTACTATAAACTATGTAGAAGACATAATGCTAGGATTCCTTGACCTTAAAAGAAAATCTCACGACAATCAGACATGTTAAAGATGATAATGCTAATGAGGATAATCTAATATCAACACTTACCAGCTGTTGCATAAAATTACATACTGCACACACGCATACACACTGCGGTAAAAATCTCAACAAAATCGGTCAAGAAATGTGGATTTGTATAGCGTTCATACAAAGAAACAAACAAACTGACATTTTCCAAACAAGCAAACAATTACGTAATATGTATACAGAAATTATGTATGAAAAATCGCGAAGTAACCAAGCCTACGGACATTACAAGCCTTGTTTCAAGGGCAGAACCAGCTCCGTTTCAGGGAATCCCTTCTCACCCCCACCCGCTTAGGAGGGTTGGGGGGGAGGCAAGATGAAACCCCATTATAAACCATCTTAGGGGTCCCCACTATAACCCTGCCAAGTTTCATGCCCATCGGATCAGCCGTTTGGCCGTGATTGAATGACAGACGGGCGGACAGACATTACGCTCATTATAGCAAGATATAAAAATGCGAGAGTGCGTGTTTGTGTGCGTAGGCGCGATATATTTATTCCTTCGTTTTACAAGGGTCCTTGGTCTTTCCCCATTTATATTTAACACGAGAGTTCAATACAAGCAAGTAAAAGTCATATGACAAGGTTAATAATGTAATTACTCTTTTTTTAGACACCTGAGCAGTTTTATTAGGCTTTTATAGACCTTCCTTAAATGCATCACATTGAACAAGCTATAAGAATGTAACGTGTCAATTTATCTAATCAGTTTTAAAATTCTCTTAACATCAAAGGGTATCTCATAGGAAAACTACCAAAACATGTTAAAACTTAAAACCAAGTCACCCCTGACAAGGAAACACTTTGTCATTGAGGACTCAATAAACAATACGGGAATTTCCGAGATGTGAATAAGTTTCCATGCATAATAGGTCTTAATTTTCTGTGAGAGGAGAATCATACCTCACCTTAAGGTCGTCTTGGTTGGTTGGCCAAACTGGCATAAGGACGGCTTCATCTAAACCAACCTCCAGCACTTAGATATGGGAAGATCTGTCAATAATAAACATGAGAAATTCTAAGGAGAGAGAGAGAGAGAGAGAGAGAGAGAGAGAGAGAGAGAGAGAGAGAGAGAGAGAGAGAGAGAGAGAGAGAGAGAGAGAGAATAGGCTTTTCGAGTTACACATCCACGATGATACTTAAAAACGAAATGCCATTCATAAGGAAAAAATGAAAAAAGGCTATCATTTTTTATTGGCAGCAATTCACATTCCTTTTCAAACAACTACAGCCCATAGTATCGAGGCATCCAGCCTCAAAATAGCACGTGTAGAATTTGTACCGAGCACAGAAATGACCAACGGGCATAGCTCATTACTTTCTAGAAAACAGGAACACCTTGATTTCTTACCTTAAAAACTCCTGCTACTTACACATCAAAAGTTTCTATTATGAATGTCTGATAGTAATAATCATAATCAATTCTCAAGGAAAATTAATGGACTGTATAAGAATCGTCAGCTCAGTGAAGCCAATAATAGCTGAGACAATCCTATCAGATTCCATCAAGCCTAGAACAAACAGTCTGTCTGAAGAATACATGTAAACTCATGCTGGTTTTTTATACGTTTCTCTAACTAATCAATTTTGAGTCCCATGGGCAGCCGCAGTGGGCTTATTTTTACTAATTTCACATTATGTATAGTTTTTTCCGCCTTTGCTAATTTTATGCAAATGCATAACCAAAATATCAGCTTATACATAAAATTGCTTTAAATTCCATGCTGAATTGATCGTCGTTCCAGAGGAGAAATGTTTAAAACTGTCCAAAAGAAAAATGAGTAAAAATCAACAACCAAAATTTTCTACACCGAGTTTGAAGTAGCAATTAAATGGGCAAAGCTGTTAACTCTAAGAGCTTGGAGGTCGCCCCACTGTCAATGTGTTGCAGTTAAATTTTGAAGAACAGAATCCTGGGATATGAGATCCCAAATGACAGCCACGACACAAAATGTGTACTATATACAAGTCTGGAGGCAGGGCAATAGGCATCCTCTTCAGAATCATTCCCCAGTTATAATATATACATGTGCACATTTTATAGTCTACAAAAATAGGTCTTTCAATATTTGAAGCGTCTTGGTAATGCCACTTTATTGGGTTCTGTTTTAAATTGACCACACGATGAGCTTGTCAAGTTGGCCAAGTGGGGGCAAAATTTCCAAATTCGTGGCCCCGTACTATAAGGGTCCATCTTTTTACAAAATCAAAACATTCCAAGACACACTGGATCTCGAAAACAATCAAAACCTCTATGAATGTTGGATATTAAATCTCCAACTACTTTGATTTTCGTGCATTACAATAAGAAAAAATACAGATTAACAATGATGTATAAAGCACGGGTAACAATATATACAAGAACTGATCAATCAGGACCCTTGCGGATACGTATCAGCCCACATTTCAAGTTCGTAATTACTGCGGTACTAAAATCAAGAAGCCGAGATAAAACTCAACAATATTCCTGATACCAATGAACTAAAAATAAACTCCAAGCATTAACGCTTTCTTAAAAACTGAGGGGCAAGGTTCCTCTGGCCATGAATTACTAGTACCTTTTTCATGAATTACTAGTACCTTTTTCATGTTATTTTTAAACAAACGATGACATCTTATTTCCCTGATGTAGGGACCAAGTTTTTAAAGGTTTCTTTCTCACATTGTCGAAAAACTTTGAAAGTATTCTTTGTAATAAACATATTCTCATGGGCAGTGACTCGACACATTTATATGGCAAAAATAAAACCAAAGGGAATTCCAAAATTAAAGATCATCCCGTACCTTTTTAAAGTCAGCGTCATGATAATCATTCAAAGCAAAGGAAGCTCTTTTTTTATTAGTAATTTTTTTTATTTTTTCCCAATGCAGAATACATAGAGAGATTTATACTTGAAATCTCTGAGCGGATGAAATGTAAGAATTTTGGATTAAAAGTGCTATTCTATTCTATCTATATTAACAGTTGCTAACGTATATATACTTAGGTTTTCCATACGTAGGTTTTCCGTATAATTTGAGATCAAGGGAAAAGCAAGCCAGTAATTGCATAATAAAATAAAATATAATAAATCTGGGCAAGCAAAAACTGCCACACAGAAATTACGCAACATTGTGTAAGACATAAAGACAATTCGCTTTTAACTCCGAATATACAATATCAAATCCTGATCTATTTCAAGAACTTGTCTATTTAAAAACTTATGACATATTTGGTAATATACTTCGAGCAAATTTACAAACACTGAATAGAGAGAGGGTTTCACTAGCTTAAATTAGTAGCATTAACGCATCTCTACTTTGATTAAAATGAACCTCCTCACCAACACTTGGAATGATTCCTTTAAAAGGCAAAAGGTCAACGAGCCTCAGCAAACAAAGGACCACTAAAGAAACAAGCTAACAAAAGACAGTTCTAACCACATGCTGTAAGTCAGTGCTATCTGATATACTGTGACGCAGCAGTCCTGGGGACCTGTCATTAGAAAAGATGATAACAGATTCTGACAAATCAGTGTAAGTGATCACAGCCTATGGGATGGTCGCTAAAAACCATGCCTGGAGAGAGACGAATCATTTTCCGTCTGAAGTATGGCAACCTAACTTTGGAAAAATAAAGGTACGATATTATTTTCAGAGCGCTTTACCTGCATACTTCTCAAACTCTTTCAAGGTCGGGTAGTGTTTTCTTGCAGGCGAACTGCAAGAGCTAGTCTCAAATCATCCACACTTCAGGTTTAGATGCCAAATATCAAAGTTGATGCTAGAGATAGACAAAAAAAAAAAAAAAAAAAGAAAATGGGTGCTGAAAAGGATTATACTTCCATTTACCAGAGTAACAATTAAAAAACGGGATGCATTCGTAACTCATTAAAATCTGACAAAATGGAGAGTCAAAATTAAATCTTCATTCTTTGCTTCGAGAAAAGAAAAAGGGAAGAGATGTGGAATTCTATCATAATTAATGATCAAAACAGATGCCTTCATCTAAGACGACCCTCTGACAAGTCCTGCTTCACTGCAACTTGACTGCTCCTCCAATAATCCCCTTCAAAAGCAATGGTCCTCGACATTAGCATTAGCCTGACCGATAGACTACGGAGCCATCCCCACAATTCAGGACTCACGCAGAGGAGAGAGAGAGAGAGAGAGACAGAGGCTTCCATGTCCAGGCGAATCTTTTTGGAAGCCGACGAAGGCCTCCGAAAGCGCTGTACAATTAACGAGCGTAATTGGCGAGCGGATGAAAAATTGGCGAGAGCATATTAGGGGTCAGTTAGTAATTGAGGGCAAGTATTTCCCAATCTCCCTCCATCCCGTCAGACCACCACCACCTTGGCTTGGTCACGTTCGGGCTTGCGGTCACAGAGGTCAAACGTACCCGAACATTATACCCGGTGAGTTTTATAATTTTCGGTACTGACGGTTGGCGAGCGTTACAGTCCGTTCCGCGCTGTGACCAATGAGAAACGTCCTTCGTGGCGAGAGAGGTTGTGATTGGGAGTCCTCTCGACGATGTGGTAGGAGATGATTGGTGGAGATAAGAGGACAAAATGATCGTCGTAAAGGCGTAATTGGCTAGGTTGGTAGCCCTGCGTGATGTACACTATGGCAGGGGGGCACCACGGATACTCAGGCCCGCACGAACCTACAATTTTGTGCATTTTTCGCCTCGATCGGAGAGAAACAGTGTCATGTTTGGCTGTCGATCCTACGGCGGACGGCTGGCTGACAGGCGCACCGAAACACGACGACCCTAACATGGGATACCCTTTTCACAACTGACTTTATTACCCTACTATACGAGGAAGCTGTCAGCATTCTCCAGCCAATAAGTAGCTATCTCACAATGACCCTCAGTTTGAAGCACGTAACAGAATTTATTTCTGTTATGATTTACAGAAGAACCTTGAGTGAATTCATTCTCACTATGTCAAGCAGCGGAGGAGGCATTTCCTCAACCGTTTCCATGTTCGAGTAACATAGTTTCCCAGGCACTGCAGGACTTTACCAGCAGCAGCAGCAGCCACCTGCCAATGCCTTGGGGCCGTCGTGTTCTGCTAATACATTATTGCACACAGCCAAACGTGTCTGACACACTTGGATTATGGAGCAGGGCTCGAGATTTGGATTGCGGACACTCGAGTTTTATCTTCATTCTCCGCTCAAAAGTTGCTAGTGGTCGGCACTGAGGTTCTTCGGTATATGAGAAAATCACAAAGTTTAGAAATAAGCACCAAAGAAATTATAGGGGCATGGAAATTGTTACTTCAACAAAAATGCATACTACCATGTTTAAAAGCGTTGAAAAGGTATTACAAAAAGTACTTGACAAAAAAAAAAAAAAAAAAAAAAAAAAAAAAATTTGCTTCAAACCAAGCTTGAAAAAATAAACACAGAACAACAATTTTAACAAAAAGACACTAAAAGTCATCATCTTAAGAAAAAGTATGAAAATATTCAAATAGAAGAGTTAAAGTTGACCTTGCGTAACAACACAAAACGCACAGTCATAATAAAATTAAGCCATCTCATCCTCTTCCCGATTAAGTTGTTTCCGGCACATGATCACCTGGCTTCTTGGACCAAAGGTGGCATGCTTTCCAAGAGTTGGACGTCATCAGTGTGCAAACCAATGGGATGTTCATAAAGGCAAGGGCCCGTGCTGGCATAAGGCCCGAGTCCTCTAACAACACTAACTTTGTTTATGAGACTCACACATGCAGCATGAATTAATTCAATTTTTTTTAAGGGGTTCCCCTTCAGACTTAAAAGAGCCGATCTCTGTTGGAAAGCAAAGGAATAAATAAATGACCAATACTCGAAATATTTTAGGAACTCTATACACACCAATGCTCATAATATACATGGCACCACAGACATGAAATGATGGTTATTACTTGTGTATAAAACCAAAACGAAAGCTAATAAAGACCGTGTGTAAAATATTTCTTATTGAAAAAAAACACTAATATATGAGAATGCTGTAAATCAAAGATGAATTTTGTAATATGATAGTTGCGAACAGAAATCATTAAGTACATAATTTTTATTTGTTTGTATGGTGTTTTTACGTTGCATGGAACCAGTGGTTATTCAGCAACGGGATCAACGGCTTTACATGACTTCCGAACCACGTCGAGAGTGAACTTCTATCACCAGAAATACACATCCCTCACACCTCAGTGGAATGTCCGAGAATCGAACTCGCGGCCACCGAGGTGACAGGCCAAGGCCTAATTTTTATTTAGCTTCAAATAATTAGCCATTTAATGAATACAATGATTCTCCAGGCCAGAGTTGATGAACCATGACTATATTGACGTTACTGTGGAGTAACATGCAAGCACCCGACTTTTTGGTTTATGTTTGTTGAACATTGAATGGATTAAAGCAGAATGTTTCTCCAACTCGATAAGGTTTCAAAATGTGAACGACATTTTTCTGTGAAATGTTACATCATTTTTTCCGGGGCATCTACGAGACCAATTTTTATGTTGTCAGTTTCTCTACAGGTGAGGGTTCATCAGGTGCACATAATATCAAACTTGAAAATAATTTCTTACAAAATGTATACTGACAACAGTCAATTACCTACCCTTCTGCCACGGCTAATATTGCTACATAAAATCCAAATTCCTTCCTTCTCCTATATTCAGCTACAAAATCTAACCGCAATTTACCAAGATTGAAATGAGTAAACCAAACTGATCGATTTTGAGCTCCCTGACATTTAATTAAGTAATTTGTAAGTAAAATCAATGTAATACCTATAAAGACAGACATTCTGGTTCGAATAAAATACTTCGTAAGTAGTAGGGCGTGAATATAAGCATATTTTATTAATTAAAATGAGAAAACTTACGAAGTAAGGCGGGATAAAACTGGCTGTGATTTCAAATCTCAAAATAAAAGTAAAATAAAAGTAAAAATAAAAATAAAGTAGGTCTTTATGAGCAGTTACGTCCGCCAAAAAGGGTGGGTGCCAAAAACATTCTTAAATACGGTTCTTAACAAGAGCACATTCACGTTATATCTTATTTTATTTAAACTGATGAAAAAGTTTACAACGCTCCCTCCCCAACTCCAAAATCATTTAACTTGCTTATTTTCTCTCCTTTAATTGCTGCCCCACATTGTCATATAGAATCCACTTCCCCTCCAAAAAAAATACAAGGTCCAATAAATCCCTTATGCATTTTACTCATCGTTTACGTAAATAGGGAAAGGATTTGTAAAAACAACAAATGAATACAGTCTTTAAAATTATCTAATTGTCAAGGATGTCTAGCTTCGCCGATATTTCTAACAGGCTTGAATTCGCCTATAAAAAAATATTCATTAGAAAATATTCAGAAAATGTCACTGCCGTCCTGACAAACAGAAAACACACGGAGCTGTAAGCACCAAAAAAGGTCACATCGATTTCCGTCAAATGAAGGGAGACAAAAGAAGACCCGAGATGCGACTCAAGGCTCTTTCCTGGGCTGAAGGACCCTTAACACAAAATCAAGTAGACCCCTTCCTCAATCCTTTGAAGACTGTGGTGCGTAGTGACAAGTCAAAACAACGCTAGTAAAAAAAATATCTCGATAATTAACTACGGAATTCAGCAATAAAAGGAAAGAAACAACATACAAAATCAACTGCCCAACTACTAACTACCACCTTAAACTGCACTGCTCGTTTTCAGCATCGGTTCGTCAAAGTTACTTCGATCAAATGAGACCTTTTGGATGTTCACTTTATTTGAAACCACGTTCAGGTTTAACACAAATTTACCAATGAAAGTATACAGAAACTCTACAGCAAATTACCCAAAAGAACATAAGGAAAAACCAAGGCTTTTCTATTACTAAATTGTAATCAATTTAAAATTTGCGCTATTATATATATGTATGTATATAATGTTTAAAAATAATAGCTTTTATGTAATTCTGCGCATCTCAAAAGGTAACAGGTAGAATGTGAGGGATATTCAGGCAAACCACTTACATTGAAGGGAGATCTGAGGTTAGCTGCTTTCATATAATTACCCATCGCAGTTTCATGAAGTTGGGATAGGACAACATTTCTACGGTCATCTAACGGAATGTTAACGCTAAATGAGAGCAGTATCGCCCATAGTTCTGGAACGTCTGGTAATTTCTCCTCTGAAGATACATCCAACACATTCAGCTAGCATTTCTTGGGGATGATATAAGATACAGTGGTTAATTTTTTTGCAAAACAGGCAGGTCGCTGCCCTAATACATGGTAAACAAATGTCAAATATCTTCGATAAAAACGGAGTCACTTGAAGGAAGAAGTAAAGCGATGCTGTGAGGACACATCAGTTTTGAGACCTTGCACACATATTGGAAGGACAAGGAGTGTTCTCGCGTCGACTTATAAACCAGAGTAAACTTGTTAGAAAGAAAGTTAAAAACAGGCAATTAAACAGTATCCGAATTCACTGTCAAATTCATAATGCATATTCTTAACCAGTTTTATACTTCAAGTAACTAACACGAAAATATGTATTCCTGAACAGTTGTACATTTCAGGTAACTGTAACATGTGGCAGCGAGGTATTTCCACTGGAACCAATAGACTGTTCATCCGAGGAATTGCAAAAGGTTATCTGCGCAGGTAATGTGGTCATCTTTAGTCATGGTGGGAAAAAAACTGTAACCACTTCAATACAAACGGCCGTCTGACGTTACACCGACCAAGGATTTCTAATATTCATATTACTGGACAAAGACAAAAATCTGATTACTTGACAGCCTTTAGTGTCTGTTTATAATCATGATGTATACGCTAATCTACCATCTTTTAGGCCATTACCATTTAAAAAAAAATTCAATAAACACGAGAAAAGTTTTCATGTTAAACGATCCTCAGAACTGGTGAGATTCCTGTTATTTTCTCGCACAAGGTATAGTTTTTTTTTTTTTTTCCCAAAAAGACGGTGGCTTTAGGTTTCAGCAAGAATTTAGGAAAAGGTGAGATTCCTGTTATTTCTCGCACCAAGGTATAGTTTTTTTTTTTTTTCCCAAAAAGACGGTGGCTTTAGGTTTCAGCAAGAATTTAGGAAAAGGTTCGAAGATTGTACACCCACCACCAACCTGGCTGCGACACACCATATTTAACTACCTGCCATTTACTCAATTCCTTACTTTGGTCAGCAGAGGTCAAATGAAATCGGAACGGGCTCAATAGCTTGGCCCAGTCTAGGAATCGAACCGAACCCCTACTGCTGGAATGCCCGCTAGACAAAGAGGTCAAGTTATTAGGTACAATTTTCAAAACGTCGAAGTTAGCCATATTAAGACAAAACAGTCCTATCGAAGGATAGAAAACGGGATTATCTTTCAAGGATAACCAATATAAGCTTCATGTCTCCTTTTCTTGGTAGCTTTTTAATATTAATTGAGTTTGAAATACTACTCAGTATTTTAATATCTAATTTACTAAACTCATACGATAATGATAATAATCGAAAATAACACCATTGTTGGTGACGGAAAAATAATGATATCATCGGTATTATTGTAATTATTCTTATTACTACTTTAATGGTCGCATTTCGGAATGATCAAATATACGCAATATTGGGCATGAGGGCAGGTTGGTGGGAGGTGCATTACGGGGGAAACCAGTTCATACCGACGTTACCTATCATAACCTAACCTAACGTCATTAGCTGATAATCTTGCTGTTCGAAGTTCATTCTTATGAAAACGATCGTTAAAACTGGTAATTCTGGTGGAAAGCTAAATTCATACTAAATGAAATTACGACGTTTAACCTTATGCAAAAATCTAAATCTGAAGTTCTCTCCTGTTTCGTGAGGTAGAGAATAACAGGTTCGTTTTGACGCAAAACGCAACATTCCTGAAGCCTACTTATGACTTCGCTGTGTGGCAGAGTGAAAAAAAAAAAAAAGTTCCAAACACTCCAGGCATCACTGAATGATTATATGACCACCGTAACTGCTGCTGAAAACAGATAGGAGTTTTTGAAAACAGATACCAGTTTTTGAAAACAAGATACCAGTTTCTTTAAAAAAGATACCCGTTTTTTAAAAGATACCAGTTTTTGAAAACAGATACCAGTTTTTGAAAACAAGATACCATTTTTTTTAAACAGATACCCGTTTTTGAAAACAGATACCAGTTTTCCAAGCCCCTCCAAGCACTGCAATTCCAATTAAAATGTTCAACTACACACGAAGAATTTAGATTAACATATTAATATATAAACTAATATATCTTTAAAGATGATGCATCATAGACAACGATGTCCTCAAGAATCCAGTCTGTTCAATTCACATCAACACTTGACCAATTAATCAGCTGCTCTAACTGCAGCGTTGCTTCCAAGTCTAAAAAAGTCTTGGTTTCATAACACCACAAAATATCTGGAAAAATAAATATTTTCATACGTCTCATATTTAACAGTTCTTAATTTGAAATATTCCTGTACTTTAATACTATACCAAGTAAGAATATAATTACGAAAGAATAACTTGTAACTCGAATCCCCGCTCCGTACCGTATTACTGCAAGCCTATATTCATACATGTGTTACTTCAAGAGTTATTATTTGTGTATTCAAAGTCAATAACTTTTAAAATATTTTTTTTTCAATCGCTAATTAACGTTGCACTAACGTTCCTTGAATGTTCAACATCCACCAAACCTACTTACAACCTGTTTGCTGCAACGTTGCAAATACATTCGGCGTTAGTTGGGAACATAGATATTTCAAATATACTGAAACCGGTAGTATACCGGTGTTACCATAAGGGTATTAAGTGAAGGGCATACTTAAGGGAGCAATTGCTTAACACTGCCATCCGCATTTTGTCGATGACGACAATCAAAGAAAAATAAGAGATACATATTACATATATAATTTTTCAACTAACTGGAAAACTTCGCCAACCCAGAACTCAAGCGGTTCAAACCAACCTAGGAAGAGCATCTACCAGCAAAATGACAAGAGGGGAACACGACGTGCAGGCTGTGTCTTGGAAGACCTTTTCAAGCTGGTGCCTGACCTTGCATTTCACCTGCAACTGATGGGAAACAGCCAGGACGTGGAATCGCAGCGGTGGAAAGAGGGCGCTGCTGAAAGAGGGGCCATGGGAAAAGGGGCGACTGAGCGAGCGAATTGAAGAACACGGGAATAAAAGGTAATGACATGCCACCGTAATAACTTTAGACAAAAACAATAACCTCTTCTGCACACCCAGTCTGTCGAGGTGGGAAGAGCAGCGGTGCTAATACCCGAATGCCTCCAGAACTTGCCAAATCCTGGAAAAGGAAACGCCACGTCTGACTACGGTCTAGTGGTAAGGATTCCTTCCAGGACCTACCCTCTCTACATACGGTAACTATCAAAGTTCTCTGTTTTACGAAACACTTTTCGAAATAGAAGCGATGATATAAACACTGAATGGCCGACACTATTTGGAACGTTGGGCTTCGAGAGGCTGCTGCTGCTGTTGATTCCGTTGGCGACGATGCGGGCGTGTGCTAGGCGGCTGGGGTACGTCACGACCCGACTACCGTGCGGAGCTCGCTAGACCCCGCGGTCACTCCTTTTTTTCGTGGGTGCCCTCCCGAGCCCCGATCCCCGTCCCCCAACACTCCACCCGGGAAGGACTGTCACCCCGCGGGCCATGTGATTTTCTGACGAGAACTACGATTACAAACACACGAGCTTTCTTCCTCGTCAAATCCCGATGGAAACGATATGCAGAATAGCCGGTTAAGGTCGACTAAAATCTCAGTCACTGCACAAAGATCCTGATCAAATCCGAGTTCCGTGTATTTCCCAGAGCACAATGGAAACTGAAAGGTGATCTTGCTTCTGTCACCTGCTATTTGCACATTTCTGGGGACCCAGCAAATGAACGTTTTGAGCTCCCTACGACTACTAATTCTTTATCATATGCAATTATAAAAAACGAGTCAGTATCACTTATTAAGTTTACATCACAAACGCAAGCAGTTTTAATTTAGCAGTAAAACCGTTAAAACTAGTTGCATCAACTAACACAAAGTTGCCAGGAATACTACTCTACAATTTTGTAGTTCAGGGAACGAGAGACCGCTCGTTTTGGAAGGATACATCGTGGCCACGGCTGCACTCGCTTAGATGATCAGGCATTAAGGGCAATGATGGAAGGTTTCTCTTGAAATAAGATTTATGAAAGGCCTTGAAATAAGGTTTATGAAACGTTTATGAAAGGCCTTGAAATAAGGTTTATGAAACGTTTATGAAAGGTTCTGAAATAAGGTTTATGAAAGGTTCTGAAATAAGGTTTATGGAACGTTTATGTGAAAGATTCTGAAATAAGGTTTATAAAAGGTTCTGAAATAAGGTTTTATGAAAAGTTTAAATCTGCTGACGATGGTGTACCACGATTAGAAAAACGAACCACCACTTCCACTAGCCTTGTTGAAGAGATACAAATCTCTTGAATGTTATGGACCCCCAAAACGAACAAATGAAAACCACAAAAGACAATTCGGAGTAAAGACTAACACTTAGAATTACTTGACGTAGTGTTAACAATGGTCACTGAATGGTGGGGATTGTTTCTCAAGAAGTTGAGCTTCATTCACTCTGCTATTTACTACTTTGCTCTAGATCTTGTTCATAGTCTTTCATTTTAACAATGAAGACAAGAACAGCCTCAATATTATAACCAGAGAAACTCGGTATTAATAGTAGTATTATGCATTGTAATAATAGCACAAAGATGACAACAATTAGTATCAGCAGCATTTGTGCCAAAATGAGCAGTAGCGTTACCAGTAGCAAAAATCGAAAAAAAATATGTATATTTTCGCAATAAAATTCGAGTAGGGGCGGAACAGCATAAGCAATGCTCCTTAGATCCATTTATGGGGTTGAAACGAGAAGGGCCGGGGTGGGTGAGGTGGAGGAGAAGGAAGAGGAGAAGGAAGAGGCGAAGGAGGGAAGGAGGGAGGGAGGGAGGATAAGAAAGGACGAGAGAGGAAAAACATGAAAGCCATAGATAAAAGAGGATCTCATCAAAGACTGCAGCATTGCGTTTGACATTCGGAGAGAGATTTTATTAAGCCGAGAAGCCAGCCCCATTATCTTAAGCAGGGCACGTCTGCTTTCACGAGCAGACAGGGAGAAGAGGAGAATTGGGAGGGGAGGAGGGAGGGAGGGGAGGGGAGGGGGAGGGGATGGGGAGGCGATAGGAGGGGAAGAGGAAGGGGGCAAAAGCCTGTAATCATAAAGAAGACTAAAAATTCGTGCGTTAAGGGTCGGTCCAACAGTAGCAATTGCAGAGAGTTGCTTAAGAAATATCGACGATTCGAGCTTTCTTTGGGTCACGACTGGTTAGTTGAAAGCAACTCATGGATTACAAGACTCGTTTGTTCGCTGGGTACGTTTTCCGCTTCCCTTTTATTATTGGTGCTTCTTTTACGGTCCAATTCTTTTCTTGAACAACTCGACCGTTAACGGGGAAAATATCTCTGATGACATTTTCTAACATCGTCGTCAGCAAGAAATACTTTGATATTTTCCAACTACACACTAGTTTTTGGTAGTGCTTGCTCTAAGACGTCAAATTTAATTTATAATAATGTCTCAAATGTTAATGGAAATAAACTAAAGGAAATTATAATTTACATTATTGCTTACATATGACGATTTTCTTCAGCTGTTAACTGTTCGAAAAATGTTATTTCTAAAAGTAAATCTCATAAGACTCAAGAGTAAAGAAACTTTCTAATAAAAGCTGCTTCACTAAATATGTAGTACTGCAATGGAAATAAATCGATGGCCATAGTTGTTATAACGACAACGTAACAAATAACACAAATCAAATATTAGAGCGAATTAGAATATGGCTTCATGAATTTGAATTCAAACATCTTGAAAATGAGTAATAAGAAATACGACGAAAATTGGGAAGTTAACATTCACATCGGGCTTATACTAAAACGTGAAGTAACCACTTGGATCTACGACAAACAATTCCCCATTAACACCTGCTCGACAAATTACTCACTATCTTAGATTAGGTTAAACGACAGACTGGGTTCCCTTGACTGTATCCCCCGTATTTGTTACTAATTTGTGGTGCGGGAGTTTGTACTAACGATTAATAATGTTCTCACTTCTTAAACCAGTTCCTAATCTAACAAAATGGGAGTTGTATTCTATCATGCCACAGCGACAATCCTGTCAACCTGGTCACACGTGACTGCTGTTGCATATCTTGTCACATATGCATGCAGCATCCAACTTTGTCACATATGAGCACAGCAGGTTAACTGATCTACCTAAGAGATCCATGTCCTATCTTGTCACATTAGTGTGCCGTTGCCTATTTGGTCGCCTATGTATAGCCTACCTGATTATGAATGAGAGCAGCGGCCTATCAGGTCATGTGAAAGCAGTAGTCTATCAGGAAACATATGAGAGCTGTAGCCTATCAAGATCGCATTTGAGAGCAGTATCCTATCTTGTTACAAGTACTCCATACCCAGAAGTAGCCTATCATGTTACTAGTATACATCATACCAAAAACTGAACAGCATAAAAAAAGACAGATATTATTAAAAAAAAATCTGCTCCGTATCAATGATGAAAAATTAAAATGTTGAAAATAGAAGTATTGAATAAACTTTTAAATAAATTATATGACCACACACGTGAGACAGAATGAAATCAAATTGTTACAAGTACACAAAGACTATTTCTTGCAGTCCCTTCCTAACCTGGCGGGAAGCAGAATGTCCATGGGGCTTAATAAAACCATTAGTGCTTGACAGCAGACCACGCTCATCATCCAATTTGCGACCACACAGTTCGTTTAAGGATGGCAAAATTAAGCATTCTCATCTATATGAAAGAATACTATGATCAGACAAAGCGAATCTTTAGGTTAACCTCTCAAGGAACCAATAATTTCTCTTGCCGTGCCTGTCCACATATATGAGAGTCGTAAACTGATATGCATAATGCTGGAGCCGTTGTTAATACGATTATATGAAGTGTTTCGTCTGTATGAATTCACGATAGCCTACTACATCCTAGCCTATTGGTTTGATACGGCAAATGTTTTTTCTTAATCAACATTGTTTCTGGCTATGGAACAAACATACATTAATTAATAAGGGTTTGTATGGGTTAACTGCGATAATATAAAGTAAATGTATCCCCTACTACATCAACTTACGATAAGACTAAGTAATGTGATATAGGAACTCACCAATTTCTTATTGACAACTTCGTTCCATCAGAACAAGGGGTTATAATTTTCTTTAACGAATCCTTGTACGATAAAAACGCCTTTCTCTCAATTACATGTGATGAAAGACATACACTTATTTCTGAAGAGTAACCGCATAAAACCTTCGCAGTCCACACCAGTAAAAAAAATAAAATAAAAAAATAAAAAAAAATAAAAAGCCTTCCACAGCCTACACGAGTAAAACGACAAAAACCGCCACAGTCCACACGAGTAAAACGACAAAAACCGCCACAGTCCACACGAGTAAAACGACAAAAACCGCCACAGTCCACACGAGTAAAACGACAAAAACCGCCACAGTCCACACGAGTAAAACGACAAAAACCGCCACAGTCCACACGAGTAAAACGACAAAAACCGCCACAGTCCACACGAGTAAAACGACAAAAACCGCCACAGTCCACACGAGTAAAACGACAAAAACCGCCACAGTCCACACGAGTAAAACGACAAAAAAAACCGCCACAGTCCACACGAGTAAAACGACAAAAACCGCCACAGTCCACACGAGTAAAACGACAAAAACCGCCACAGTCCACACGAGTAAAACGAAAAGAGAATACAAGGACTATGAAACTGAGTGACAAGCCTACATAGGGTCTTCGTGCCTAAAACGTTCTTTGGAACAGCAGCAAAAAATAGTGCATACCTCGACTCCTTTTTTTTCCGTTCGAACTGACGGTTGAGGCAACGTGTATTTTTAATTTAAACATAAATCAACATTATTATTAACAAGGGCCATGAAAATTATTATAATAAGTCTTATGAAAAGATAACAGGCAACTTCAAGCTGGCAAACTGCACAGCCTTCTTCGTCCTTTGCAGACTTACAAACAGCATGAATTATCATCATTTAATTCAAGCAAGTTCATAATGTAGCATATGTTTCGTTAAATATTCAGAAAGAGCAGGAAAAACGATGTTGCCGGGAAACTCATATATGCATAACAAAACGACACTAATTATTCATAACCTTTAAATCGATATATAATCGTACAGTAATAAATGTGGAATAACCATTGAGTACACCTTAGACACAAACAAATTATATATATATATATATATATATATATATATATATATATATATATATATATATATATGTGTGTGTGTGTGTGTGTGTGTGTGTGTATCTTAAAAGAAAAGGCAGATGTGGCGGTGAATTGTTAGATCTCAGCTTTCTCCGCTTAGTGACAAGAGGGCTTAGCGACAAGCACTGGATTCCTCGAAGGGTGCTGAATTGAAAGAACAGTCAAAATCGATGACCAATAATTATGAGGCTGATAACCAGCATTCGGTTGCTATGCTGTTTCAAAAGGTGTGACCGGATGCGTGTGTGTATTTGTGCGTGCAATGTATGGGGCCTAACAGCCCGAGGTCCTAGAGAAGGGGACACTCTCTGATTATCGGTGTGAAGATATAGAACACTTTTGGAGGAGGTCTCGAGGACACACCCATCGTAAAGGTATTGTAACCTTAAAGACTTTGAAAAAGTTACCCTTTGAAAAGAGAAAGAGAAGTGTAGTGTGTACACATTCATTTAATGTTTCTTTACATGTTGGGGTGATATAACAAATATGTCTCTTTATTTCAGATGGGTTCATGGCATTATACAAGAGAATGGGTTCTCTATAATGATTTGACTATTTAAATGTATAATCAAAGAAGCTGCAAGCTTTAGGGGAAAAGTTTACTTAATCTAATTCGGGAGAGTAGAATGACAGTTTATGGTCTTTTAAGGGTCAGACTTAGTTCTTTTATTTACGTCATTTTAATCATTTAGTTCCATATCATGTTTAGCTAGTTTGGGAAATGGGAAATAAAAAGTATATTTTTGTATCTATGAGGATTCATTAGCCCAGCTTATATTTTAGCTTGATACCATTTGCAGAGGGATAACCAGCAGCTAAAGGTAAGAGGGTTGCCTGCTTGTTTTATTTTAATTTAAATTAGTGCCGTATGGTCGAACAGACTCTTACTCGTCAATATATATATATATATAAGATTATATATATATATATATTTTATATATATATATTATATATAATATATATAAAAGATAATATATATAATATATCTATCTATATTAATATATATATATATCTATATATAATATATATTATATATATATATAGTAACTAATATATAAAGATAACCACCATGAAATGCAAACTGCTGCCACTTTATAAAACATTATATAGACTCCTAGAACATTCATGAGGCCAAGGGGCGTGGGGCTTGCAACCTCATCTTATAAGAACGATGAAAATCTTATGGCAACATCTGATACAGTGTATGTATATATATATATATATATATATATATATATATATATCCAGGTTGAAGAGGTAAAAGGCATGTCTTTCACAAGAATCGTTTATTACACCGACGTTTCACATCACATGATGCATCCTCAGGCTGGAAATTATATATTAAGAATACTAAAATTCCATTCACTCATCCCTCATAAAAAATTAAAAATCTAAAAAAGCAAACAGATATTTGACATTTACAAATTACAAAATTTAAAAACGAAAAGAACTTGAAAGGATCACCTACCAAGGTAAGAGATAAAAAGTGACTAAAAGGCAGAGAAAACTTAACCAATAAGAAATAAATGACTAAACAGAACGTGGAGAGTAAACAAAAACAGGCAGTTATGGTAAAAACAGTTGCGTGGAACAGGCAGTTATGCTAAAAACAGTTGTGTGGACGACGATTGGGTATTTAGTGTTGGTACACTGGTCTTAATAAGAAGGGACTCCAGCACCATCAACTCGTCGTCTCTACTTGCTGATCCATAATCTTAAAATCATTGATGTCCAAGCGGGCACCACAAGTCTGAGAGTGATTTCCGAATATTAGATAATTCGGGATTGGACAATCTGCATCCTGTCCTAAAGCTGACACCTTGATGGGAGCAGAAACGGACCTTGAGAAGCCTCCTTGTACATCCAACGTAGGTTCCCAGACTACATCTGGGACAGGTTATTTATAAACAATGTTGGATGTCAAGGAAGGGCACAGTCTGTCCTTCACTCTGAAAAAAGAACGTATACTTAGAGATTTCGTGGGATCAACATAAAAGTTAAACATTCGTAGTTTCGAAAAGACAAAATAAAAATCTCTCTCTTTTTACGTTATATATATATTCTTTTACAACATGTAATGCGAAATCTGAACACACATTTAAAACATCCTATTCTAAACTATCTAGGAATCTGAAAAAATGTTACACAATCTACATGACATTTCAAAGAGGGGAAACATGCATTTTGAAAGTAGCAATATATAATAATAATAATATATATATATATATATATATATATATATATATATATATATATATATATATATATATATATATATATATATATATACAGAGAGAGATAGAGAGAGAGAGAGAGAGAGAGAGAGAGAGAGAGAGAGAGAGAGACTTGAAGTGATGGATAGATAGAGAAGGGCAAACGTGTCCGATAAGATCCCCTCTGCCAGCCTCCGTAGTCCTTTCCATCACCTCGGTGAATGGTCAGCAACTGGATAACATCTTTTAAATGTGGAGTGATCGTGAGGACCCACTATTTTGGCTTTCGGTTATCCAGCGCATCTCTCCTTTCATTTATTCGCTCTTTTCAGACTGAAGCTTCGCGAAGAGTACTCGAGATGGAACGCACAAACGTTCCCCACCCCCCTTTTTTTAACCATCAGAATTTTCAGTCCTCCTACTTTTATAGATTAATGGTAATCAATGTTGGATGGCGGACCACATTTCTATATTTCCATTTCAGTGTTGTTTAAGTAAGGGGGGAAATCTTTACTTGATTCAATATATGTACCAGGTTTGACCAGCTGGGGATCATTAATAGATGAACACCAATAATAATCATAATAACCACATCTTCAATGACATCAAATATACTGTTCAATTGTCTCTTCAAGTGGTAACTTAAGTTTCCAATTTAAAAACTTTCTGCATCATTGAATCTGCAGTTTAAGACAGTATAGTTATCAGAACTGGGATTGTAGCATATTTCTGTTCTTATTTCTGTTAAGTATCGCTTACAACCTTAAGGTCTTTGGTTTAAGAATTCGTCAGTCGATTTTGTTTTTACAAAAGAAAAAAAGCACCAGCCAATCTTGATCACTGAAACCATTAAGAGCCTTTCCTACTCCGAATTACCAATTGAACCATCGTGAAGTCAATGAAATGGAGTCGTATCCGTTGCCGCTTCTCATGTTTTCTTATTTGAATTGTCAGTTTTCCTCTCCGTATCAAATCACTGTAATGGTTCTTTACTACTCTATATTCTTCCCAAGCAGTTTCGGCTTTTCACCCTCGTCACTTACCCTCTACATTTTCACTTGCCCTAAGTATTCAATTATTGTGCATTTTTTCATTGACAGGCACATATGTTAACTTTTGTTCACCGGATCATGAACAATTATTAAGACGAAACAGTCCACACTTAATAAAGCTACTTTACCCTGCCCACAAAAAGTATTTAGTATATATTCATTCATTTCTCGAGTTAGAATTCGATCTATTCCTAAAGCTTATTTTCATTATCAAATTTTTTCACCATTAGTATTCCAACTCTTATATAAGCTTTTGCACTAGAGAGATAGTACTCAACTCCCCAACACTAATATCTGTCACACTAATATTTACAAAGTCATTTAGAGAAAGATCTAATATATGCCCAGTCGAAGCTGTTGATCAACCAAAATTAAGCGCCTCAGTGGCGTGGTTGGTATGGTGTTGGCGTCCCACCTCGGTGGTCGCTGGTTCGATTCTCGGCCATTCCATTGATGAGAGAGAGATGTGTATTTATGGTGATAAAAGGTCACTCTCGACGTGGTTCGGAAGTCACGTAAAGCCGTTGGTCCCGTTGCTGAATAACCACTGGTTCCATGAAACGTAAAAGCACCATGCAAACAAACAAACAACCAAAATTAATAACTGATCGATGCAATTCCGATAATTCACTAAAAATGATTGCGATTTACTATATATTTATGTGTGTATATATTTACATATATAATATATACACATAAATATTTAGTACGTGCACATATACAATAAGGTCTTCTATAAAAACATTAACACTTGACCATGGAAGTCTTGGAACGGCATCATACGAGATTCTTTAATCTAGGCTTACCTCAATATATTCAAAACTATACTCTGTATTTTTCCATCTGTCCATCCGCCTGTGGTGTTTGCGCATGGTAATACTGCCTCCCGGGCTTTAAATAACATCCTATTTCGAATATTAACGGTGTAATTCGCATACAGTAAATTATTAAAACACTTTTCAGTTGCAAATGTACACCAAGATATCCTTTTATTTACCTAAAGCTTACACATAGCGGAACTATTTAAAGCCCGGGACGCGGTGTTACCATGCGCGATCACTTCAGGCGGATGGACAGATGGAAAAAAAAGAGAGTATAGTTAACAGATTTCTCGTAAGTATTATGAGATGAGTACGGCCTTTGAGAACAAATAATCCAACTCCTCCGCAACCACCTCTCTCTCTCTCTCTCTCTCTCTCTCTCGGAATATGAAAGAAATTATGAGTAATATGGTTTATTTCAGGTGTCCTAGTAGTTTTAATCATTAAGCCATTTGTGTACAAAATTTTGAGTGATTGTGCCTCTACTTATTTTAAAAAATCAATGTACTTGTACATGTACTTGAACTTGGGCCGAAAGTTCTTGACAAATCAAGTACTTTTAAGTACTTGATAATTATGCAGGTACAATAGAATAAATTACATAACTATAACTGCTTTTAATGTGGCTAAGCATATTGTAATACGGTATTTTACTCATTGTAAAATACCGTATTACAATAATACGTTACTAAATAATACGTTACTAAATAATAAAAGTAATAATATTAAGTTTACATCAGTTATAGCTATTAATGTACAGCAGTAGTACTAAACTATCTGGCAACTTTTGTGCCGTAGGTGCCTGGTGTACCTAGCCGAACATAACACCCACATGGGAGTAGGAAGGTTTTTATTAAATATAAAGTTGTGAAATTTTGTGTTACCAACTCTTAGAATATAAATTAGCTTCTTATTTTGCTGCACATATAAAAATTTTGACTTTCATATTGAGCACTATCAGTGTCTTGACTTCCACTTTGTATCAAGGTTTTCTGCCATATGGCTGCTGGGGTAGCTAATATTATTTTAGCCTAAAATAGAAATTTGTAGCCCGAGTTCGCTTCCAGCTGCCGCCAATGCGGTAACAGGAATTTATTTCTGGTGATTAGAAATTCAATTCTCGATATAATGTGGTTAGGATTCAGCAATAAGCTGTAGGTCCTATTACCACGTAAATAAAATCTAATCGTTCGGGTCAGACCTAGGAGAGCTGTTAATCAGCTCAGTGGTCTGGTTAAACTAAGATATAGTTACTTTGGCAGAACATAGCACAAGAAAACATGTTTCTAGGCAATGTTTAAGTCATATGTGGAAAACAGGGCAAAGAAATGTGACAAGTGACATAACCTGTCCAGTAAAAAGCTGCAAACTTCAATTAATTGTTTTAGATGAACCACAAATGTTGTGTAATGGGGGAATTAAATGTACCATCAAACCAGGTCCTGACAGGTTGAGCTTACTACAATAATTATTTTGAGTTTAATTTTTATCACTATTTCTTACCAGGGTAGGCAATAATTGTGAACTCAGAAAATTTTAATTTTCATGTAAATTTTTATAGCACACAGGAAAAATACTTTTTGTCTGCAGTGCAAATCTACTTCATATGATAAAAATTTGTATTATTAACTAAACTAGGAAATTTAATAGAATTTTAATCATTACCCTTTATTGTGAGCTCGTTCACTCTTGATCACCTTCAGTCGCTAACCCCTATGGGGACCTATTGACGCTCTGTTGGCAGCTCTTCACTTTTAGGTGCAGTGGGCTGGGGCTTACTACCACCATCTAAAATTTGAGAAGTACACAGATCATTGTGATATATTACGATAATATGCTTTTTCATCAGATATTTGCTAATGCATTTGAAATAAATTATAAAAAAAATATTATAGATACCTGTTGAGAAGTATTTGTACTTTTACATAAGTGCACTGTTAGTACATTGTTAGTTACTTGGCCTTAAGTACTAAGCAAATCTTCTGTACCTTCACTTGTACATGCACTTGTTAATTTCTTCAGTACTTGTACCTGTTCACACGTACTAGCACATGTACTTAAACCCCTGTCACTGACCCAGCCATCAATTCTACCTTAAGATGTCCACACCTCTGAGAGCAGAAACAGGTCTGCGTATGACAGCTGTCACGCATGTTACATATTCCCCAGAACTTTATCACCATTAATACGAATAGCCGTTCGAATCTCAAGTTCACATTTCAGAATTACGTGGGTAGTCCCATGTGCAGCAGGTTTTGTCAAATAACAGGGTTATCTTCTGGGCATCGGGGACTGACTGTAGGTAATAGTTCAGTCAACAACTGCGAGTACATCAACCACATCGTCTTCCTCGCTATAACCATTACAAATCATTATTTCTGGTTATATTTCCATATCATTTTTGTTCTAGGACATTCAACAGTTTTATGTATCCTGGCTGCTGCATATATTTTCATTGCTCGTCACAGCAAAATTTACAGCTTTTCCTTCGGCAGCAAACCTCACATCAATTATTGAAAACATCTTTACAGGCTTCAGTCTTTATGGATAAAGGCATTGACATTCATGGTGTGCTAAAACGGTACCTCTAATTCAACGACAAGGATTAAGTGACGGGTACCGGTTCGAGTGAATTGTCGTCATTCACTTGCAAGCTGTGATTGTTGGCAATATTGTAAATATTAATCCCATTCAACTGTACGTTCAAGTGACACGTCAAATAAATATTAGACTTATAATAATAATTTGATTTGCTCGTTAATTATGAGTCTTGAAAATCAGTATCAAATGAAAGGCAGCAAAAATTAAAAAGAAATACAGGAGAAATGAACACAAACGAAGCCTATCCGAAGAAACGGGGTAACCTACCACCGTAAAATTACTGGGAACAACGGTGCTTCCAGTCAGTATATTAGGAAAATGTCGGATATTAGGATCTGCCACCCGTCAATAAATGTTTACCATGAAGTACAGAGCTTCCTTACCCTTCAATTAGCTGCTTCAACTTGACCCTCCGACTGCCCAAGAGGAAGAAGGCTTGAGGTCTTCACTGGCTTGAGCGCAACGGTCGTGATAGCCGCAAACAATCCAATTATCCAAAGGCCCACTGGAGATGGGATTTTATCCCTTGCCAATTGCCACTGTCAAATGGATAGAATATTATGACATTAATTCGGAACTACGAACCACACAGAATACAATAACGAGCAATTCAAATCAAAATGTGTAATAACATAGTTGACCTATGCTTACAGTAACGAGCACGCAATCATTTCCATCCAATCACTTCAAGGCTGCAGGGAACTCTCAAATATTATTTTTGGAATGATCTGAAAGCACATGCCCTGTCATGTACATCCTTATAATGATCGTGCTAACAAAGCGGACAGAAAAGAATAAAACATCAGTTTCAGAACATTTTTGAAAGGTCGTCATTATGTTGATCATCAAACAAGACTATTTAACAACCGGTAAACTGTTTTAACTGCATAACGCCGGGAGCGTTCTGGTCTGGAGGGTAATCTTCAAATTCCCGTTAGTCTCTTCTGTTATCACATTTTCTAAAATGGGACAAAGCAATGATCTGGAATTCCAAGCAACACGTTGATAATGGAAACTTCAGTTTGTCAAGAAACGCACAATCACGAATATTCCATTAAAAGTCTGAACCTTTCACTTAACACATTGCTCAGAGGGAAATATGGAGCAGAATAATAGCGCGAAGGTCATTTTAACAGATGTAGCTGCCTTTCATGATCTCCTTCGACGAAAAAGGGCTTCGCAACCTTTTGGGTATAGTGGGCAGAAGGGGAAAAAATTTCAAATGGATATCCTTCCGGGGCAGATCTCTACAAAAAAACTAAGAAGGGGCCGGCCAACAACGAAATGAAAGAATCATTAAGATCCATCACGGATAACTGGACTGCGGAATTCAGGTAAACTGATTTGCATATCAATCATGTTATCATAGGCGACGACAGCAAATA
>NC_061095.1:11349616-11357116 GCF_015104395.2 Macrobrachium nipponense
ATTATAGAACGGAGGGTGGGGGGAGGGGACGTAGGGAAAGGATTCCATCGGTTAAGGTTTATAAGGAAATCCACAGTTTGCTCTTAATCCTCCGTAAACCGTTTTAATTCTCAAAGTAGAGCTAGTAAATCCCATCATTCCTCTAGCTTTTCTTTTCTTTCTTTTTCCCTCCAAATCTGGTGTGCACTGTTGACCTCTTTTCTTTCTTTTCCTTGAAACCTGAAAGGATAAGATGACTCATGTTGAGCATAAACATACTCATCTGTCGTATGTAGAGCCCTTTTTCATCAGACATATCAATCCTATATTATTTTTTGTTTAGCATCACTCTATGGATATATGAACCACATGCTCCAACAACTTCACTATTTTTGTTTTGCCGATCTTGCAACTGCAACTTTTTAAAATCCATACGTACACTGCTTTTGAACATTTAAGGCATTTTTCATCTGGACTATATAACCCCAATCTACATAAAAATACGGCCCCATTTGTAGATAATCTACTAATTATACTTCAGAATTCTACCCAAAATTATCTGTGAGCAAAACACAGTAAGGAAAAAATCCCAGAGCCAAAATGGTGTATAAACAGGCAATACTCGTGTTATCTTCATTAAATCAATATTAGCTTTGATATTCACAAATTTAAACGTTTTTCTGACTTCAGACTTTAAAGTTACGGCGATTATTTAAGTTAACAAAGACGTGTTATACATAAATTTCCTGTAGTTTAGGTAAAATATTTTCTAATAATCAAATTTTTAAATTTGCATAAGAATTATGTTACATTCGGAATGCTTTTAATCAAATGTCGAAAGCTCTTTCCGGCAAATTGATTATTATTTATTACAAAGAAAACTCCCTGCCACACTCACTTTTGAAAGGATAAAAAGAAAATTCTCTATTTAGAAATTTTCGTCATGAAAGTTCTCTGATATTAAATAAAAAAACCTTATTTAGAAATTTTCTTCATGAAAGTTCTCTGTTATTAAAAAAAATCTCTATTAAGAAATTTTCTTCATGAAAGTTCTCTGTTATTAAAAAAAATCTCTATTTAGAAATTTTCGTCATGAAAGTTCTCCGATATTAAATAAAAAAAAACCCTTATTTAGAAATTTTTGCTTCATGAAAGTTCTCCTGTTATAAAAAAAAATCTCTATTAAGAAATTTTCGTCTGAAAGTTCTCTGATATTAAATAAGAAAAACCCTTATTAAGAAATTTTCGTCATGAAAGTTCTCTGTTATTAAAAAAAATCTCTATTTAGAAATTTTCGTCATGAAAGTTCTCTCTGTTATTTAAGGACTTCACCAAAACACCATTGAGGAAAAAGCTCATATATATATATATATATATATATATATATATATATATATATATATATATATATATATAGTGAAGGAGAAGCGTTAGACCAACGCCTACACTCTCATGGAGGCGCGCTCGCTGAGGCTGCGTTAATCTCTTCACAATAACTGAGCGACGCTCTTCACTACAGATTAAACCCCATGCAATATGCTCCTAGTAAAGGGACGCTGTGATATCCAAAAAGCCGCTCCCCCTCAATCAACACACACCTTTTTATTCTCCAGTCTTTTTTGGAAGGGGGGGTGGGGTGAGTTGGAGAGGAACCTGGTTTGGTGGTGGGGGATGTTAGGGAGTTTAATTCTTCGCCCTCGTTATGTTTTTAATTCTGAAGGGCTTCAGGAGTCTCTCCGTCATGACCTCGAAGATGAAACATATGGCATCGTCATCCAGCATGCCCCCTCCCCCTTCCACCCCTCTGAGCAATACCCCTACAGTAGTACTAGATCCCAATCCTGAAGTGAATCATTTGCATACCCTTTGTTTTCAGGTGAAAATTTTCAGTCTAGTTACCATCCACTTTAATAATCCCCCCCCCCCTTTTTTATGACATTATAAGTTTCCAATATTTCACTTCCCTTCCACTTTAATTTTTTTTGTAGTTACCAAACATTTACTTTTATGCCTTTCATCGCATATAGTTATTTCCTGTTCAGTCGCTCATATCGAACAGATGTAAGTGTATACATACATATACATATATATATATATATATATATATATATATATATATATATATATATATATATATATGTGTGTGTGTGTGTGTGTATATATATATTATATAGTATATATATATATATATATATACATATATATATATATACTATATATAATAATATATTATGTGATGAGTGTTTGTATTATATGTAGAACGCCGCGAGCAATTGTTGATATATTGAAGAAACTTATATTTATACCCAGAGTATCTGGAGAAAAAAAGTCTATCCTTCAAAGCACCACACATTACGAATCGTCATATTTACCTTAAGTCTCAAGTCGGACGCTTCTGTTTTGTCATTCAGCCTCTGAAATCTCACCATTAGAGCAGCTCATTACTGGGGTAGAAAATGAACTGAAATTCAGTTCCTCTAATTGCAAGCTACTTGGAATAGAATTAAAGGTGAGCAAAGAAGCTGGAAATTTCCATCTTCGTTTTCCTTCCTACTTTCCAAATTTCAGGATAAAATAAACAATGAACTTGACGCCAAGCCAAGAAGCATAACAGTTTCTTCCGAGTGGTTTGAGATCTCGACTCGGTTTCCCTGGAAGCAGTAACTTTTTCCTTTACTCTCCGGCCTTCGTATTTAAGAACGCTGCTTTCCTTCTGTTCTCATCGACCTCCTTGAACTTCTATCATGTCACATTTAACTTCGACTTCATGACCGAAAGGGCATAAAGTCAAACTCTAAAACTTCCTCTGTTAAAAAAACAAGAAAAAACATAGCATACTGTCAAGTTATCCAGAAGTGACCTTTTACCTGTTCCATCTTCCAGGAAACTGACAAAAAACTGAGAGCTTCTTGAAGCGTCGGTTACTCACATGCTAATTCTAATTTTCAGTCTTCGTAATTTTGAACAACGGTCGGAACGCTGTTGGAAGCAAATAGCCACTCACTCACATACTTAACATCTCGCTGATCTGTTTGCCAACTGATGAAAAATAAAAAATAAAGGTGTTTAGTCATGAGTCGATTTTGTATGGCTAAATGCATACACGAACACATTATATATATATATATATATATAATATATATATATATATATATATATATATATATATATATATATATATAACATACATACATTAGTAACTATTTAAAAGAAGGGATGTACTTTTCACCCATCAAAAGAACTGTACTGAAGACAAAACGTACTTTAACTATTGATCATTTGATCACTCCGCAGAGATGAGTTTGTGTATGGAGAGAGAGAGAGGAGAGGAAGGAGAGAGCGAGAGAGAGAGAGAGAGAGAGAGAGAGAGTGAAGAGGGGGGGGGGAAGCAGCACACCTTTTAAAAATATCCAATATCGTCAGCTCCACGATTTAGGTAATTTTATATTTCGTTTAGTATTTCTTTTAGTAATGTGTACGTATAAACTTTACAAGTACTCAGTACCTACAGACGTGTGTATATATATATATATATATATATATATATATATATATATATATATTATATATATATATATACACATACATATATAATACATATGTATGTAAAATATATATTATATATATATATATATATATATATATATATATGTATATATATATATAGATATATATAGATATATATATATATATATATATATATATATATATATATATATATATATATCTATATATGAATACACCCACACACACATACTCCCTCCTTCACTATAATAATGGCTCATTCAATGGTCTAGTATCTAAGAGGTCGTTGTCAGTTACAGTATTATCACAATAAATAATATTTTCCAACTGAAATGTAATCGCTGTCTAATTAGTCACTCATTTCTGAATTAATAGCAACGAGGATACAGATCAAATCGTTCTTTGTATATAATATTTCGTTTCCAGCATAAACATTTGGAGCAGCTTCCAGCACTTCTAAATCTTCCCTCCCCCTCTCAACAACCCCGCTCAACTCCCCACACCGCCGTCTATCCCATTCGCTCTCCCCCTAACCCCTTCCCAATTGTTTGTCGGGGCCTGAGGCACCAGTTAAATTTAGCTGTAAATATTCTTTTGGTAGCATCCATCCAAAATAGTTTTGATGGTTGGACCTGAATGAAATCTTAACTCTTTTTCCAAATGACACCACCAATATTCAGTTCCCGGTTTCTTCTAGCAGTTATGATATATAAATAAACAAGAAGAGATGAAGCGATCGGCGGGAATCGGCTACAAAAGCAGCGTTTCATTTTTCATGGATGGTATGGCGTGATTATAAACGGCTTAAAAATTTAACAATATGCAAATAGTAACGACCGGTAGCTATAAAACAAAATGACTGGAGGATGGTTCTAGGGAAGAAGCATAATTGATGGGGGAGACTTTGGGGGGAGGAGAAGGATGAGAGAGAGAGAGAGAGAGAGAGAGAGAGAGAGAGAGAGAGAGAGAGAGAGAGAGAGAGACTACGTAGGAGATGGAGGAAGCGCCTGGACTAAGGGCGGCCTGCGGGGGGTTAGCTCCCCGGCCCCTGAAGACAGCCAACGCTGGAAGGCGTGGCTGGAAGGCGCCATCACCTTTAAGCTGCGCTCCAGGCCCCCAACGGAGGGGATGCTACCTATACCAACCAACAAATTAGAACATTCATTAAAAAAACATCCGAATGTTCATTCATCCGCCATGCAAGATGCCGAGAGGAGGCCCAGCATCAGATTTCGGACACCTGTCCAGGGCATGACAGGTGCAATGGCCCGGGGGCTCTTGGCGACGTTATATCCTTGAGAGGAGCATCGTGACTCTGGGAGCCTGCAGGGGGAGTGTGGACTGAAGCATAGCTCATAGTGACGCCCTGATCAATACCCGGGGCTCTGGAACCTGCAGCAGTGACGGCACTCTTACTAACAACCCCGTTACACTGGCATCGCCTCAGGGGGTGGTGGTCTCACCACCCCTCCCTCTCTCTCTCACTCACCCTCACTCACCCTCCCCTCGGCAGTGTCACAGGTAAACAACACAAGCAAAGATGGACGAAGCACACTACTACCAAATACAACTCCAGCACACTACTACTGCTTTGATCATCTTCAAAAACTCAAACATTCCCTTTTCCAGGTAAATCGAATCCAAAACTTGCTGGCCGTCGCTTCGTTTAAAATGGAGCGTACGATTCCTTTTACAACTGGGTGTTGATGGAGTTTTTTCCTTTTGCTATTTCCCAAAATAAAATGTAACCATTACTCGATGCCGACCACTCCTCACTTTTCTCTTTTTCTTTCCAGAATCTAATGTTAAGGTAGCGAGATGATGAAGGAAAAAGAAAGAAAGAAAAAAAAAAAGTTGGCTCTACCGCTTGAAATCATCAGATGAATAATATGAATCAGATTTTCCAAAGGAGCGACTTCTCCTCGGCCCCCGCTCCCTCCCTGTCCCACTAGACGGGGACCCTCACCCCCAGGGGCCCCTCGTTCCCCCTGAACGCGTTCTCTAATGTCGGGGTTTCCGTCTTTCCAGTTTCAGCCCGAGGGCCTCTATCTTAGCTTCTGGAGATCCTGGAAGACTTAGATGGTGGCTGTAGGAGCGACCGCCGGGCACGATCTTGATTTATATCCGACCTTAGAGGCAGCCATCTGAAAATCATCAATTCAGGGCAACCTGCCTTTCGTAAGAGGGCAATGGCATAGTTTGAAGGAGTAGGGATAGGGGGAGAGGGAAAGGGGAGGGGGGGGGGACGGATGCTGCTACTGCCTCCAAAAGGACGATTTCTTCCAGTTACACATTTTTTCTTAATGCAGACCTCCCGAAGGTAAAGAATTCTAGTGATACAGATTATAATTAAAAGAAAATATCGTTACTCAGGTGATAGTCTGAGCTCCAAAGCTGAAAGTATATTTATTTTTCCTTCTCTCTCACCTACCGACAATTCATTAAAAAAACCTAGGTACTGTTTTGTCTATTTTACATGTCCATGGTACACGAAATTCCAAATTACTTTCCCTTGGGTTATACTTTTTTTTTATGTTATGAAAGCGTTCACAACCCCGACAAAGAACTTTTCTTTATAGAAATCTGAGGCAAGGATCACCATGGTGTTAAAATTTGGCGAGATTCTCATTCACTTCAATAAAAACGAGCGGGCTACAAACGTTGTACTGAATACTTGATTTTAATCCCTCCCCATTATTTAGTATCACAGTTATTGCGGATTTTTACCGTATAAAAGCCACACGGGATGAACGACTCGAATGCTCAAATATAAGGCTTCGTCAAATGATGCTGCTGCTGCTTCTGCTGCCACTCCTCCTTCTCTCTCTCTCTCTGCTCCTGGAGGTTTTCGTGAAGAATGCCGCTCCGTGAACCTTTGAACTTTGCATTGCAATAAATCGATGTTAAATGTGGTCCCTAAACATATTCTCCGAAGAATAATGAGACATAATCTCATTCCACGAAGTGCCTTTTAAAGTTGTGTGGTCCTTAATTCCTCGAATAATCTTGCCGATTATGCCTATGAATAATTTATGAGGTGATCGCTAATAAATCAGGTCTGAATGTTTATGGCCACTTCATCAACAATGTAAAAAAAAAAAAAATAAATCAAAAACTTACTGACAAAGACATACAGAACTCGCTACTTGACGTAAAAAGCATCAAGAGGGAGAACCACAGAGTGGAGCAACCATAAGGAGATGATATCCCCGCCTCTAATGAAAGAGAAGGGTATACATATCCAGTTAAAAGGACGCAGGTCTGGTATTCTTGAATATTATTTTAAGGTAAACTAAACTCTTATTTGGTAAAGAGAATATGATCTATCAAATATCTTTTAGAATATTCTGGTAATTTTTTTAGCTATAGTAAATGATACAATGACATTAAGAATTTTACAGAAGCTATAAAAAATAAGAAGGCCATGTGTCTATTGCAGCTACATTAAACTTTAATTTTATTCCGTCCCATTTCTATTTGGTGTTGGTGAACATTGATGTTATGACGCCACCCTAATATACAATTAAACGAATGAGCAAACCTTTTCATGTTGCTGACGAGAGAGAGAGAGAGAGAGAGAGAGAGAGAGAGAGAGAGAGAGAGAGAGAGAGAGAGAGAGAGAGAGAGATAAAAACAAAAGCTGTATAAAAACAAAAAAGCGTTCTTTCTCTTCCCAACGTTAAAAAAATCATAACGACAAAGTAATTGAAAACCCTTTACCATCAGGGGTCGCTGTATATGACCAGCTGTATTTAATGTTATGTTTAGAACAACAGCCATTATAAAATTAGACACTTTGGATTCACAAATTCATAGCTGGTTTTTTTTTTAAGCAAAGCAGGTTTCATATACAAACAAACAAAACATACTTTTATGTCCCTTTGTCTACCGATCACTATAAAATACACTTTTTTTACATTTCATTCTACTGACAGAGTGCAGATCATCGGATGGCAAAGTAGTCACTTGCTTATTTACCGAACGCTTGTTTGTTTG
>NC_061095.1:11359616-11377116 GCF_015104395.2 Macrobrachium nipponense
AGGTTAAGATGGTATGGCCACCTGATGAGAAGAGGATAACAACACATGGCAAGAGAAGTGATGGACGTGGAGGTGGATGGAACACGGAGAGGAAGACCTAAGACCAGGTGGAGAAGTTGCATTAGAGATGATATGAGGGAGAAGGGAGTATGGGAGGGAATGACACAGGACATAGGTAGATGGAAGAGACTCGTTAAAAACGGTGACCCCGAGTAGGGATAAATAAAATAAAGAGCAGATTACCAGTATTGCTGGACATCAGAGCGCATGTAGGTGCGATGATACTGCACTTCACTTTCAATAGACAACCTTTTTATTTTACATTTTTTATGGAAACCGACGTCTATGTGGTGTACAGTACATAAGGTATCCGGTTATTGGCCAATTGTACATGATGTGCTGTTCTCCGTGTACAGTTTATCTAAAAATACTTCCTGAAAACAACAATCATGTAGTGCGATTGCATACGGCCAAACTTAACACACGTACCGTACAATAATCATCTCTTTCTCTACAGCCCTTGGATGGGGTAGTGCCGTCAGTTTGGAGAGTCCCCTCGACCTCTAGCAGCACCTACATTATAGCCTTTTACTTTACCTCCGTTCCCCCTTCCTTTCTTCAACACCTCCACTATTATTACTTCTTACAACTTGGGGTTTTCTCCCAGTTCCACCTTTAGATTCCTGTACACCTTTATTTTCTGGACCTCTTTATCTTGCTGTCCAACTGCTCCAACTCCCTCTTAAGCGCTTTCATGGCCAAAAGTGGCCCAGTGCTTGGCGTGACAGCCTATATTTCATAAAATCATATAAAATTAATCTTTCCCTATTGCAGATGCAGAACAGCATTTATAGATAAAAAAGAGTAATCACAGTTGTGAGAGCAACCTTCTGGACCAAGACTGACTGACTCAGTGGGCGAATTTATCACCAGCCACCCCACAAACGCTTGATTAGCCCCCACCTTGCCAACGTAGCCTCTGGGCACACGAAATTCTCACTGAAGCAATTAGTATAAGTACAGCACTCAGTTAATTCAGCAGTCTGAGCAGAGGCGTTTATTGCCTCTCCATCCAGTCAGTTGCAGCTTTACTCCCTGCACATCCATTCGAACCTCTGCACTTTTATGATTTATGTGGTTTGGTAGACGGGCGCTATCAAAGGCGTAATCCAAATAGGAATAGCGCAGATAACGGCGGGGTTAATGCAAACTGAAAAGCTACTGTGGTGAACACGGACCTAGAGAGAATTGTAACTGAAGAGAGTAAGATGCACTAAAAGATTCAAGATGTCAAACGTAGAAGGAAGTTTATTAAGAGTGACTGGAGGTTTTTATGATGAAATCTGGGCCGTTACACCAAGCACAGGGGAACTTTCCGCCTTTCAAAGCTTACGACAGTGAAAAAGAAAGTTGGAGGAGTTGTTGGATAGCAAGATAAAGAGATCTGAAGGTGGAACTGTCGAGAAAAAAAAAACACACAGTTGAACCAGGAAGTATTATTATAGTTGGAATAGTTGGGCAGGACGACTGAAGGAAGAAGGCAGGAATGGAGGTAAAGTAAAAGGCTAAAAAGTAGATGCAGCTAATTGCCGAAGGGACACTGCAAACAACTTTTAGTAATGTCTAAAGTTTACCAAGTGAGGAGCACTGACGGTGGTTAGTGAGGGTGAAGGTTATGTAAATATATGTTTAGTGGTTAGTATAAGCACAGGATAGACTATTTCTGTGACTGTTTACATGACAGTGGAAGGCATGATGAAAGAAGTTGAGCGAAAAATGGCTGATCCAGGCAGAAGTTTGTGAAAAAATGAAGGGGCCTGTGATCAGAATGGGAAGCATCACATACTTGTGGTTGAGAGTAGAGTGGTCGAAAGTAGTGGAAGAGTTCGAAAAGGAAAGAACTAAAAGTGAATGTTAAATTGTACAAGAGCAATATAGTGATAAGTTTTGTTACAGATGGTAGAAGAATGGAAGTGGCTGACTAACATCGGCACTTTGGAGTCGATTTTAAAAAAGTTGGTAGGATGGCAAAGAGATAAGTTGGAATTGGTGATGTGTGATATCAGGGGATCCCTGACAACTTGATTGAAGTTGAGATGAGAGAAGAGGCAAACCACAGTTGAAATGAATGATTAAGAGTCTCTCCATTCTACTATTTAGAAGTGGAGAAGCTGCTTATTGCAAAAGCACGAAAAAAGTGGAAGCTTTTGAGAAGAATGGGCTCTAGACAAAGACTACTCAAAAGAATGAGAAAATTCTACGTGGCTATGTGGCAAAAAAGTTAGCGTACATAAAGAAAAAAAAAATTGACTAGTGTTTTCAAGAAGTTTGGTCACGCGAAGAAAGCGAGAATCAGAAATGTGGCGAAAAGGTGTCTGTTTCAGTGTCAGGAAGGAGGAGACAGTGCTGTTTATAACGAGTGTCGCAAGATAGTGTGGAAGATGGAATCGAGTAGCGCAGTGTGTGCACATACATATGAGAGAGAGAGAGACCTTACCTTACAGACCTTACAGTTCGTTCGGGTTGTTGCCCCAGGTCCCTCAGTGTGAGGCGCCTCTAATGTCTACCAGAGAGTTGCTAGTACATCTTCCGGTATATTTTGCATCTTCCAATCTTGATGGTCTGGGATGCAGTTTAGATATTTGTCGAGCTTATTCTTAAACACATCTACGCTCACTCCTGATATATTCCTCAGATGAGCTGGCAACGCATTGAATAGACGCTGCATTATCGATGCTGGTGCGTAGTGGATTAATGTCCTGTGTGCTTTCCCTTATTTTTCCTGGTATAGTTTTGGGCACTATTAATACTACCTCTGCTTGCTCTTTTCTGATATTTTTAGTTCCATGATATTTGTTCTGTTATTCCTTCTATCTGTTTCCATGCCTGAATTATCATGTAGCGTTCTCTTCTCCTTTCTAGACTATATAATTTTAAGGATTGTAGTCTTTCCCAGTAGTCTAGGTCCTTAACTTCTTCTATTCTTAGCTGTAAAGGACCTTTGTACACTCTCTATTTGTGCAATATCCTTTTGATAGTGTGGGTACCATATCATATTGCAATATTCAAGTGGACTACGAACATATGTTTTATAAAGCATAATCAGTGTTCAGCTTTTCTTGTTTTGAAGTGCCGTAACAACATTCCCATTTTTGCTTTACATTTGCCAACAGAATTGCTATTTGATCATTGCATAAACATGTTCCTATTCATCATCACACCAAGGTCTTTAACTGCTTCCTTATTTGTGATTGTCTCATTATTATGGTCCCCTATATGCATATAGCTTTCCTTCTCTGTCTCCATAATTTATTGATTCAAATTTATCAGAGTTAAATACCATCCTATTTACCTCTGCCCAATCATATACTTTGTTAAGGTCTCTTTGTAGAGCGTTCCTATCTTATCACAATAATTTCTCTACTTATTCTTGTGTCATCAGCGAAACTACTCACTACCGAATCCTTAACATACTGTACTATGTCTTCAATCATAATAACAAACAATATTGCAGCTAGCACCGTACCTTTGTGGCACACCGGATATTACTTCCTTGGTTTCATCCGAGTTTCCTCATCGTTGCAATAACTATCTGTTTTCTGTTGTGTAAAAATTCTTTTAACCATCTTCCTACTTTATCTACGATATTGTGTTTTCTAATTTTCTTTGCTAATATATTATGGTCTACTTTGTCAAAAGCTTTTGCAAAGTCTAGATAAACCCACCATCTGTTTTCATTTCCGCTTTTCATATTTTTGAATATGTTCTCACGGTGGACTAACAGTTGGGTTTGTGTACTTTTTCCGGGTACGAAACCGTGTTGTCCTATATTAAACAAATTATATTAAATGTTTCATAATATTTTTCTTCATTACCCTTTCATACACTTTCATAATATGTGATGTTAGACTCACAGGCTATAATTACTTGCCTCTAGTCTTGATCCACTTTTGAAAGTAGGGGTGTGATATATGCTTAATTTGTGCTCATCATAAATCTTGCCTGTATCTACACTTTGTCTTAATAATATTGCAAGTGGCTTTGCGATAGAATGAACTACTTTCTTTAACAAAATAGCAGGGACTCCATCCGGCCCTGCAGCAGCTCCATTTTTAATTTCATTAATTGCCTCCCTGCACAATATCAGCTTCATTAATTCTATGTCAGCTAAATATTCACTATTTTCTTCCCTTACTTCTATATCAGTATCTTCATTATCTATTCTAGGGGTGAATTCTCTCTTATATCGTTCTGCCAGTATGTGCAAAATTTACCTTTTTTTCATTCGTTAATCTCCCTTCAATTCTCAGAGGGCCTATTTTCTATTCTTCTTTTATTCATCTTCTTCGCATATGAGTATAATAGTTTGGGGTTTTGCTTGATATTTAATAGGGTTTTTTCTTCCAAGTCCCGTTTTTCATTTTCTTTTGGATTGTATAATCTTTTGTTCCTGCATTTTACCTATCTTACTTTTTAGTTCTATAACTTTCCATGCATTTTTTCTTTTGCAAGACCTTTTTTCCACTTTCTGATTTTCTGGAACAAGATCCTTCTGTCTCTTGGTATGCATGAATGATGTTACTTTTCTTCTTCGGTATATATTTTTTCCACTATTTTCTCCAATATTTTATATAATATCTCCGTATTTACCCTTATGTCATCACTACGAAAATGTTATCCCAATCTTTGTTTAATTTCTTCATTAATTCTGACCATTTTTATATTTTTACTTGTAGAAGTTGTATTTCCCATATCCTTCCCACTTTTTCATTTCTTGCTTATCTCTATTTTCATTGTTGCTTTGGAATGAACTGTTAATTCTATGACATTATGGTCTGAAATACTCGCATTATAAACTATTATTTCTTTAACATAATTCATCTCGTTCACAAATACTAGGTCTAAAGTATTTTCCTTTCTGTTGGCAGGTGATTTATTTGTTTGAATGTTGTATTCTAGTAGCATATCTAATAGCTTTTCAAATTGCCTCTTATCTTCTGCACTACTATTACTCTCTTTTTTATAGTGTAAGTACAACCACAATCTCCTATTCGTTCTTTCCATTCTACGAAAGGAAAGTTGAAGTCACCAGATAGGAGAATAGTCCAGTCCTTGTGATTTCTACATATATCATCCAATTTTTTCAATTTTATTTCAGGTCAAAATCTTTAGTATTAGGAGGTCTATATATTACTATGTTCATCAATTTTTCTGATTCAAATTCTACCGCTATTAGTTCACATTCTGAGTCTTACTATATTTCTCATATATTTTCCTTGTTTTTTGTCTTTACCATATATTGCGGTTCCCCTTGATTCCTATTTTTTCTATATGATCTATAAGTTTGGAACCCTTTATTTGATCATCATTCCAGTCTCTTGGGAATACCAGGTTTCACTTATCAATTATATCTATTTTCTTTCATTTTGGGTTAGTTCTTCTAAGTACTCTATTTTTTCTTTTGAGTTACTCGTAACTAACTGCGCATTCATCACTATGATGGTTTGCGTGTTTTCTCCTTCATTTAATACTAGTAGTAATAAGGATTTTCCCATGTCTCTTTCCTGTTCTGGTATGTTGTTCTTTTTTTCATTTCCAGAAATTTCTGACATTAAAAAATCCAACTTTTCCATAATATTTGATCTTCCTTCATCATAATTATTCATTTTGTGTCTGAATCTGCAATTTTCTCCGTTTCTGCAATATCCTCTTGCATAATAAATAAACAGTTATTATCTCTTGAGTAGAATTTCGGAGCTGATGCTTTGAAATTTTTTGCTGACACCTCTGCATATCTCATTGGTGGTTTTGCTTTTGCTCTTTTACCTGATATTCTTGATTTCTCTCTATTGTTTCTTTCTTATTTTGGATTTTATTACTTGGTTGGTTATTTATTTGATTATGATTCATGGCTACAGGGTGCATATATTTGCATTTTTGTCGAACTTACATCCTTTTCCTTCTTTTAGGTTTTTAGGTTTTTTTCATATTTTTGGATGCAGATCTCTGCAATCATCCCCATATCCCATCTAAGTAGCACATTTACCATATATTTCATAGTTTTGACATATCTTTGGATGTGTGTAACATCTTTCTCCAAATCTGCAATTCCCTCTTTTCAAAAGGTTGCAGATTTTGTCTTTCTTGTCTTTTTTTATTTTTTCTCTTTCCCGTCATTGTGTAGATCTGGGTAGAGCCTCTTCGGGATTTGCTTTTCTGTTGTCATATCGTAATTTATTTCTTCGTAGGTATGCTGCTTTATTGCCTCATATGTAGTATCAATGAGTATCTCTGCATCCATACTTTTATCTTGTTCTTTGTTTTCCTTATTTTTTTGTTTTTCTGTCATTTCATTTTTGTTTACTTCTCTTCCGTTTTCCTCTTCTTCTTTTCTTCTTCTTCTTCCTCTTCCTTCTTCTTCATCCTCAACTATTTGTACATTCAATCTTGATTTAATAACATTGTCTATCCATGATAGACATGGGGTTGAACAAAAAAGTTTCTTTGTATCTTTTCTCAAATCTTGTATTACCTCAGCACACTGTGTGGATGGGTCGGAATGTTGCATGCAGCACATTTCTGATTAGGTTTGTGGATTGACTATGCTATACCAAACTTACACAGTTTGCAGCTTTTGGCATTCTTTTTCCTAATGCATCAATTAGGATATTCACAAGATTCACCTTATTCATTTTCTTGTCGGAATATGTTGGTTTATGTATATTTTCTTTATGAGTCTCTTGACCACTTGGATTTTATTTGGAACTTCTTCAATTATTTTCAAGATGTTTTCATTAGATTTGTTCCAGTTTGAAGGATTATATCCTTCTAATATATCTATGAATGCTTTTGTATCTTTTTGGTTAGGACTGTTGCTGATTTCATAGATGAGAAATGCCAGTTCCCTTCTGCTACCTCATCGTATTGCGAATCTGCTAAACAGAGAGAGAGAGAGAGAGAGAGAGAGAGAGAGAGAGAGAGAGAGAGAGAGAGAGAGAGAGAGAGAGAGGTATTGTCGACAGCAGAATGAGGACGATACATTCTTTGCACGAATACCGTCCAAAATTCTTTCTTCAAAATGGGTAGCATAGAAACCAATTTTATTCACCTTGCTCGAACTTTCCATCTTTTGAAAGAAAACTATGATGCTGAATATATCTTATTAATTCTACAGTTAAGATATTAAAAATGCTGTTCTTGCATATTTGCACTGAAGAGCATAATATTCATGTGACTTGAATTTCCTATAAACAGCAAAAATCAAAAGAATCAAATGCGATAATTAGCTGTTTGTTACAAGTTGCTTTAACAAGATTTAGCATGAAAGCATCTTTTTTCAGCAGTCAGGAGAGAGAGAGAGAGAGAGAGAGAGAGAGAGAGAGAGAGAGAGAGAGAGAGAGAGAGAGAGAGAGAGAGAGAAATTATTTAATCACTAAAAGCTAAGTCCAGTTTAAGTCTATTCGGTTATCTGATTTTGTAACTGATGTGCGCCAATTCATTTGGATACAAAATTCGTAAGTGTGTACGCTGGGTATTTTAGCGTGAGTGTATGTGTATGTGTAGAGAGTGTGTGTGTGTATGTGTAGAAACTCATGCTTTTAAATGAGATGAATCGCAAGCACATTATTCCATGTTTCTGGAAGCCAAATTCTAAAATCGTGTCCTCTGAGGCCTATTGTGATAAATATAAATGTTCGTCTACATCAACATTGGATCTAAGTCGTAACATGAGTTTATATAGAGCGATTTAAAGTTTCATTGGCGAAAGTTTTTTTTTTTTTTATATCTTTATGGATGGAGTAATGCGATTGTCAGAGAAATGAAATCATTACGTACGTGCGATGTGGGGAAAGAAAATGGGTCGTACCTGAAGAAGAGTGACCTCGCTGTTTGTAGGCGATACGTAAATGACTTGAGATTGTGGAGGCAAGATACAGAAACTGGTGAAATACTTTGAAAGTGTTGGCGAAAGGAAAAAGGTGAGGATAACTGTGAGCAATGAATTTTGAAAGCTATTTAGGAGTGAATGCAGCAGATGATAGCAAAGAGAAAGGAGGGGCGAGTCACAGGATACGTAGATCTGGTCGCCAAAGTGGTTGTGCACGAAAGGACTGTTGAGTCAATTCTACATATTTTATGTAGAAAAGTCGGTAATGAATACAAATGAAAAAAGAAGTGATGAAACTGCTGAGATAAATCGTTTATGCGGGATATGTGCTGTAAAATGTATTGAATTGGTGAGAAACGAGGGGAAACGTAAAAATTTATATACAAAAAAAGTCTTTGTGAAAGGAGGCTTCATTCAAAACGAGAGAGAGAGAGAGAGAGAGAGAGAGAGAGTAGAGAGAGAGAGAGGAGAGAGAGAGAGAGAGAGAGAGAGAGTTAACTGCATAGGGAGTGTGCGTAGGGGAGCTGAACGTGCTGCTAACAATTTTTTTCTTTTTTTTTATGGATATACGAAAAGACTAACATTTTGGAAGATTTCTGAACACGGTTTGGATGTCGTAGTGACCGTTGACTTTTTTTTTCCTCTAAAGTTCCACCGACGGCGCCTAATCCCCATAAAAATCAAAGGGAAGTGGGAAGAGACCTCGTTCCTCAGGAACTTCAAGAAAACTGGAAATGGAACGCGCTGCGGCGCCTGCTTTAAAAAGGAAAATGGGGTACGGCGATATTATATATATATATAATCTATATATATATATATATATAGAGATATATATATATATATATATATGTATATATATATATATATATATATATATATATATATATATATATATATATATATATATATATATATATATATATATATATATATATATATATATATATATAATATATATATATATATATATATATAAAAATATATATATATATATATATATATATATATATTATATATATAGATATATATATATATATATATATATATATATATATATATATATATAATATATATACACTCCATATATTAGAAAAATAACCAGGAGCGTGGAAATATTAATAACCGTAAAACCACATTTAAAAAGTACACCCAGTTTGGGCAGTGAGCATCGTTCTCAACACGCAAGAAATACTATATGAGCACAGTCCGATTTTTGGCGAACTGCCTTTTTGTCACAAATGTTGAAAATTCTCCCAGCAAATCTTCACTATCAAAGAAAGGAAAGAACCACCTGATAATGACACATAATGAAGACTAAAGGCATTCAATAACTTCAGTCATAATCAAAATTCAATGATATACTGACTAAAATTCACACATCATCTGGTTAAAGCCCAGAAACATTTCCAAAGAAGGCGATTGGATTCCTAGTTTTCTTCAACGAACACTGAGAAAAGCGTCCATATTATAGTATCTAAAATACAGCTCAGAGCATCATGTTTCAGATAAAGATTTCCTCAAGGCATCGTTTTTCACTTTCTGCCATATTCATGTCTGAAGACAACCAAAAAAATGGCAAATTGTCAACTTCCATAACTTTTCACAAAGAAATTAATGTTGCTGACACATGAACTTAAGCATTCGACACTGAAACAACAAAGTAATTTTTTTATAACTGATATATTCACATGAAAATCAATGTTTACATGACAATTAAAATTTAGGTAACAGACTTGTATCGAACAGGACACAAAGTCCACTCATTTTTTAAAGTGCTTTACTGTATTACTGTCACTACTTGGCCCGAGAAACAGTACAACGATTTTTAAAGATGATCTTGAACAAATGCAAGGAGGAATTCTGATTATTGTAAAAAGAGGCTGACTGACATCAGCGCTGGGTCTAAGAATGACATATCAATATTTCTTTATTTTGTGATTCTTTCATCATTCTTCTTCGCAGATCCTTGGTTTTGCAAAAATGGTACCTTGGGTGGGGCACTGAAACCTTCAGTTACTTTCAGTTCCCATTATTCTAACTGGAATTGGAATTGGTATATAAAATTTAGGCCAAAGGCCAATCGCTGGGACCTATAAGGTAATTCAGTGCTGAAAATACTGTTAAATCAATTGTCAGAAGAGGGTGAAAAGTTAAGTAAATCTTCGTTTAAACCAGACTCAGCTGATTAACAGCTCTCCTAGGGCAGGCGCGAAGGATCAGATATTTTTACGTGGCTACGAACCAATTGGTTACCTAGCAGCTTATTGCAGGGTCCGAACCACATTACATCGAGAAATGAATTTCCAATCACCAGAAACAAATTCCTTTAATTCCTCGTTGGCAGAGCGGGGAATCGAACTCGGGACTACCGAAACGGTAAGCGAGCACGTAAACCAACGAGAGGGTAGAAGAGGGTGAAATGTAAGATGGAAGACAGAATATGAACGGAGGTATAGTAAAAGTAACGAAAGGGGTTGCAGCTAGGGCCCGAAGGGACGCTGCAAAGATTATTCCAAATAGGATTTAATTTTTTTTTTTTTAATAATCACACACCACGATTTCTTTAAAATATCACATTTGCTAGAACTAACCCAAGTCACCATGGTTGCATATTTGAAAAAAGTTTGCCGAACTGCAGCCCAGTCGCCATGAGAGGTGAGCTTCGTCATTGACGGTATATTATAAATACAGAAGCGTCCATACATGTTGACAACGTGGAAAAGCTGTGTGCGGGCGGAAATGAAAAAAATAAATAAAAAAAAAAAAGAAATCACGCTGGAAATGCCGGACAGAAGCCAAAACAATGGCACTTATTCATATACTAAGAGAACATGAAAATTGGAAGCGAGGGGTCAGGTTACATACTATTAACTTCCAACATCCTTCTGCACCCCTTTCTCCTCTCTTTTCTCTCCTTCCCACTTGCCACCCCCAACCGTCATCTCTCCTTCCCACCTCCTCCTCCCCTTCCTCCCCCAACCACCTCCTCCTCCTCCTCCTCCTCCCTCCCACCCGGTGTTGTTAGCAGCCCTCATCACTCGCCTTCCCTCTCTCTCCCTCACTGCTAATAATTGTGCCTAAGAGCTGCGATGGTGTCTGGTGTAATATCTAAGTGCATATTCCGCCTTAAGCAGAATGAGGGGAGGGGAGGGGAGGGGGAGGGGCACGCGAGGGAAGTGAGGGGAAATTTCTTACACCACTAGTTTTTACAAAGTTCTTCATTCCTCCTCTTCTTCCCTTTTCTTTCTCCTATCATCGTCTTCTTCAATCATCGTACATCCGTTTGGGGTGGGTGGGTGGTAATGGGGGGGGGGGGGGTGGGGGTGGGGGGAGAGTGGTTGCGAGAAGTATATAAATGTGTGAGGAACCAAGCATCAAACGGTCGATTTTTGGTTAATCACTCTCGTTGTCATAAAGCCTCGCCAATGGTTTGTCAGCGGACTAGAGCCACCCTCTCTCTCTCAAGCACATACTTTTACTATAAACATATCCTAACGCTTGCAGCTGCAGGTCCCTTTCACCTCATGAACTTTTATCCGAAGCGCATTCATTTCATAATGCAAAATAACGAAAAATGAAAGGAACCTTGTAAAACCCAAATCATCTTGACTTGTTTGCAAATGCTTCTTCGTTACCAATTTCACATCGAAATTGGAGGTAGGCATGAATCTCTCATCTACTGCTTTACTTACATTAAAGTCAGTCGAGGCAAAACGCCGTCTTCGAAGCTCAAGAAACGCATTTACTTCATTTCACGGTCACGCTTAGGTCACACTGAGCTAAGGGTATCGGCGCTATATACGCTCTAAGCAACTTCTTGCACTGACGTGATTTTGATCTCCTCTGGCATGTAGTACTAAAAGTTATCTCTCTGTTAGGCCCCTACACAAATGATCATGTTGTATAAAATCATCAGAAACTTTCGCCAAGACTGTTTAACTATGGGTTTTTGACATGTTCTACACTTGCTTAGTAGTTGAGAATTCAGAGAGGAGTATAATGCTTCCTTATCTAGGTTAAAAACAAGTGCAGCCATACATCGTCTTAGATAACTCATAAATTCGTCGATCAGATAAAAAAAAGAAGCCAGAGAATCACGAAGCTGATATCAATTTATTATTTCGATTGACTGGTGGTCATCATTCAACCAAGCACCTCATGAGGACTGGGTGAGGCTAGTTACTATCCCATAAAGCTGCCTCTTATGGCAGCAACCTTGCCGCTGGCCTTTTCTCTCTTAGGGCCTTACACTTTATGAAGTCTCCTACAATCTTATAACCAAAGACTTGGGTTCTCTTTTCCACCTCGAGCTCTGCTTGCTGCTAAACCTTTTTCGGGATATTTCTAAAAAATCTGGAAGTCCTTGCTTGTGTCTGTATCGGAGATTTTTCCAGTGGTAACTATTTACGTCTCGTAAAGTTTTATGCGCAAATGATTTAGCTCATGTCAAGAACATAAAGGAAACAGTTGGCTCTCCCCTTCATAATTGTCTTTGAAAGATCAAAGGAAACCCCGTTCCATGGGCCCATAAGGTACCGGTTCTACTTTTCGTGTCTTGGTCTTATGAAGATAATATCTATACTATGAATTAGAGGTACCCTGAAGCAGCAGTTCTCTATTGTTCTATATACAGACATACATACATACACACACGCACACACACACACACACACATATATATATATATATATATATATATATATATATATATATATATATATATATCAAGTATAAAAGACCCATTAAGACTGGTTTAAAGCTAAGGACTATATTTCGGTGGACTAAATTCCACTTTTATCAAGTTAGTCCACCGAAATATAGTCCTTAGCTTTAAACCAGGGTGTTTTAATGGGCCTTTTATACTTGCGACGTTTCCTGTTTTAACAGAAGAATTTATTTACATATATGTATATGTTTGCCTCAGTAAAGGGTCCGAACAGGACCGAAAGTACTTGGCTATCTCGCTTTTTCATTTTTTCCTTCGTGGCAAAAAACCTTTATTTATGTATATGTATATGTATATGTATGGACCGTTTTCCTTTTCGGAGGGATTGGCACCAGCAGACTACAGCCTTCCTGTTTCTATGGATGCTTGCACACACGGTCTAGTAGGTATCTACGTGCTTGCACCATGCCCCTTTATGCCCCCAGTAGACGAGTGATGCCCCATTCTGCCAAGTCGGACAAATTACACAGTCTATAGTACATGTCCAAATACGTATAAGTATATCTCAGTTTAACCAGACCACTGAGCTGGTTAACAGCTCTCCTAGGGCTGGCCCGAAGGATTAGATATTTTTACGTGGCTAGGAACCAATTGGTAACCTAGCAACGGGACCTACAGCTTATTGTGGGATCCGAAACCTTTCTATCACCAGAAATAGATTCCTCTGATTCCGCGTTGGCAGAGCTGGGAATCGAACTTCGGACCACCGGATTGGCAGCCGAGCGCGAAAACCACTTGTCCAGCGAGGAACTCACATACGTATAAAATTACATACATGCATATAATATATATATAAATATATATATTATATATATATAAATATATATATTATATATACATTATATATACATATATATTATTCTATAAATTGTACTTGAACAAACAAATACAAAAAGTGCGCACATAACAAGGCATTCATTCCAGTAACATTATTGAAAAAAAAAAAAATTTAATTCACAAAAAATGGCACTATATAATTAACTGAACAGACAAAAAATGAGACGTTTCATGCTACGGCACATATCAATCTGAGCGGGTAACATTAAAGTTGAATTAAAACAAGGCTTCCTGCCATCTAATTACGATCTAACATTTAATGAATATTTATCGTAGCTCGCTCCATTTAAGTGAGCTCCCTTCGGGATCTTTATACTCGAGAGTTCATATATATATGTATATTGATACAGAGGGATTCCTCGGAATTCGTCTCTTTACTCTGAGGTCTCCGCCTTTATTTGCTCTAACCTTTTCGTGGTGAGTAAGTGGGCTAAGTAAGACCCCTGAATAATACATGGGCTGTGTTTCCAAGTTATTCGCATTTGGATGAGAAAGAATCATGTCATGAGGTTACGTACGAGACTTTCTACACTTTTAATTCTGCTGTTGACAGAGAGAGAGAGAGAGAGAGAGAGAGAGAGAGAGAGAGAGAGAGAGAGAGAGAGAGAGAGAGAGAGAGAGAGACGCTTATTATTAGATAAAATAAACTGTTATATTTTCTAATAAAAATCCATATCATTAGATTCATACAGACATGCAGATGTTCATTTCGTAAATATACATAAGAGTGAGAAAAAGAAAATAATACCACTAAGTTAAATAAGAGTTTCTCGTTTTTCATATCTTTTTTTCAGACAGCGAGAGAGAAAGTCATATTACCATGTAACATATAATACTTTATACTGATTACACAGACACACACACACACACTCAGAGAGAGAGAGAGAGAGAGAGAGAGAGAGGAGAGAGAGTCGTGGATGAGTGAGGCGGGGAGTGATGCGCTGACGAAGAAACTTTCCACGAACCACCTGCAAATGTAATGTGATTTGTACTGAAAACATTTGCCTATTTGTTCTCATTACGTCAGCAAACAGTCGAAATATGTACCACCCTTTCCCTGGTACATGGGTAGGAAAACAATGAGAGAGGAAATCTCATTGGATTTCTTTCAAACCAGAGCATTTCGTGCGCCGTGTAAATTAAGGGTGCATACGTGTAGTACATGTGTAAGTCGCGACAGTTAGTGTCAAGTGATTTTTCTTTTTTAAGAAGAGAGAGAGAGAGAGAGAGAGAGAGAGAGAGAGAGAGAGGAGAATCATGTGTCGTGTAAATCAATGACGAGTGTCAATGTGTTGGCGTATGTGTTTACTACTTACAATAACGGTGCGCGCGCGCGTCGAGAGAGAGAGAGAGAGAGAGAGAGAGAGAGAGATCAAGGGCAAATGTCATCTTTTGTCTCATATTAATGAAGCTTCATTTTTTAGAATAGGAGTGTTATTGACCGTTTACACTGTAAGTGACCTTCAGAAATCTAGATTACTTTTTCAGAACAAAGAAGAAGAAGAAGAAGAAGAAGAAGAAAGAAGAAGAAGAAGAAGAAGAGAGAAAAAGGGGGGGGTTTGAGGATGGGAGAAGAATAAGAGGGAAGAAAAGAGAAAAGGGGGGGTGGGGGGGGATGAGGGAAATGGGAGCAATAGAGGGAAAAAGTCATTTTTTACACTAAAGGGGAAGGTTGCTGGAGGAAGAGGGAGAGAAATGGAGGGAAAGGCTAAACGAAGAAATTTATGGTAAAAAAATTTTTTTTTTTTTTAACTCAAGAGATTTAGATCAAACCTTGATTTCTGGTCGAATATTTCACTGTGGCTGAGGACGAGACTAAAGAAAAAAGCTAATTTAGTTTTTGGAACTATGAGGATCATTTATCCTTATCATAAGGTATCACTATTTTCTTGTAATTTTATTTTCAATTATACAGAACTTGATTTGTTCCCAACAGAAATGACCTCAGATTCTATTAGATTTTTCTTCAAGGTTTTCAATCCTTTTTATTCTCGTAGAAAGTAAAATAAGTAGACGAAAATAATGCTATGGAAACTATAATAAGACTTTTGTTTCAATAATCTTTTTTTCACTATAAGAAACCCGAGGGAAAACTAGGCTCGTTGTAAATACCTTTCACAGAGAGTTAATTAAAATTTCAGCTACTTTTATTTCCTCTCCGACTTTTACCATTTTAGATATTTCCAAGAACACTGATTCCAAGGGAGTAATGAAAGGGAAATGGTCGTTTCCACATTAATCTCAAACCATCAGTGACTAAGTTAAATGCTTTTCTTTTCATTACAATTTTTTTCGTTTTCCAGGAGATAATATTTTTTACTTACAACTATTTACTCTGTGAATATTAATAGATCAAAAAATGAATTTTTCAGTGTATTTATAAGTTTTTGTTATATATATATATATATCTATATATTATAGATATATATAGATATATTATATATATAATATATATTGTAGTATATATCTATATATATATATTATATACATACTATATATATAATATCTATATATATATATACATATATATATATGTATATATATATATATATATATATATATAATATATATATATAATAATATATGTGTGTACATATGTATATATATATATATAGATATATATATATATATATATATAGTATATATATTCATTTATTTATTTACTGCTTCAGTTTTGGTTCATCTCTTGTTCTAGGTATTGTTTTATTTATTTATTTATCAACTAATACACCATCTGTTTATTGTTCTATTTATCGATTTAATGACTCATTTGTGATGAAATAAACACATCCTCTATACTGGCTACAATCCTTCCTCTACAAGGTAATTCCACCCTTTAACTTCCGCCTAAACATGGACTAGCCCGTGCCGATTCCAGTCAGCTACTGCAGCACAGTAAACAGTAACAAAGTTCAACAAAGCCCGGAATCTAAAAGTCAATAGGTTTGTCAATCCCGTGCCATGTTTTAAACATAACAAAAACGAGGGCTAAAGCAACGCTGTCGAAAATACGAGTAATGCCACTACTTTTTTAGGAATGTGAATTTCAAAACGGGACGTTGGTTGTTGGTGGGTGAGTAAAATGACTTCAGACATTTTTTACGTTTGGATAATCATGCGCATTTATCTGTCTACTGTGTCTATTCTATCTTACGTCAGAAAAGTAGATACCTTTTACCTATAAGTCAATTCTTGATCTCATACACAAATACACTTGTAACCATAAAAATATTATTAAATTCCACACTTACATAAGCACGCACATAGATTTCTCTTTTCCATACATCCTCATTATATACACACACACACACACACACACACACACACACACACACACACATATATATATATATATATATATATATATATATATATATATATATATATAGACTATTGGAGAGATTCTTGTGAATATATATATACTTATATATACATGTATATTATATATATATATATATATATATATATATATATATAGACTATTGGAGAGATTCTTGTGAATATATATATATATATATTATATATATATATATATATATATATATATATATTCGCAGGATGTACAAGGAGATAAAACATAGTGAATAAGAAAAGAATAAGACAGATGAAAACATACAAGTTTAGATTTAAAAAATCCACTTGAAAATAAAGCAAATGAAAAATGTTTCGCACAGAAGAAAATTCGAATCATGTCAAGTAAAGAGGAAAACTTTTTATTCTCATTGTCTATTCACCATGCCACGCTCTTAAAACGGTCTTCCACGAATTTCTCAATTTGGCACAATACACCATAACCGTTTTGATGTTTTATTATTCCTTGAAACAGAACACCATGCTCTCTTATGGATGTATAAAACATCCACGCATGTTCACCCGCATGAATGCAAATAAATAATCATATATGTAAATGAATATTCATATTTGCTACGCGCTGACAACTACACACGCATATATTGTGTCAGTATACTGAGCTTACTTTCCTCTGTAATCATGATGGGAATGCAGAGGAAAGGGCCGATGTGATTCCGAAAAATTTCATCGCCCCTAAG